>NC_090445.1:1149065548-1149389951 GCF_031143425.1 Pleurodeles waltl | reverse complement strand
CCTTGATTTGGCCACATTTCATTTTAGCAAGATATCATGTGTCTTTGGGGGTGTATTTACCAAAATAATCAGGACAGACGTTTAAGATGGGCTAAGGATGAGCCCAAGCAATTTAAACAAACATTGTTTTATAGCTTGGTGCAGGTCTTTGTCACCTTCTTATACCTGATCGGGTGATTTTAGCAGCTTTTGGGAACATCTCAATTAAAGTAGAAATGCTTTCTCATCATCCCTAACTAATACCGCCCCCCACGCCAGCTCCTAAATGGTTTGATCCTAGCTGCTCTAATTCCTTACTGAACTTAATGTGGGCTTCGTGACACAATCACCACTACAGTCCAGTAGTGTAAAAGGCCATTTATTATGACAGGATTGTAAATAACTTCAAACATCTGAACAACTTTAACATTTAGCTTGCACCTTCTCAATTCTGCACCACCCTTTTTGCATCCCAGCCTTTAACTCTTGTTCCCCACTTTAACTTCAGTTCACCCAGTTCACACCTTCCATTCCCTTACTGTTCACTTTCTCCATCCATACCCCGCCTCATTCAGGCATCCCACACCCTGTCATCCTTCACCTGTGCTTCTTCCCTTCCCAGAGGAGTGGACAGGCCCACATCTGACTCTCAAGCCCAGCTAATGCCCCCTCTTAAGCAAACCTGCCATAAACTGATTAACCATACAAAAAACACACTCTTCATCCACACACCAATCACACAATGCAATATAGGGTGGGTTGGGGACCAAACTTCCTGGAGCGTGAGAAGCAAGCCGTAAGGAAGAGGCAGACCGGTACCCACTTTCCTTATTTGTACATCCCCCCCTAGACACTCCCCTATCTCCCCCCCACCAAACCTGTCCCTCTGACGTCCTTCTGCATCATGAAGAGTCCCATGGAGAGGCTCGGCTGCGCCTTTTGCTCTCCACAGAACCCTTTATAAAGGCCTTCCCAAGAGATATGGTGCACATCATAACCTGTCACCATATTTACAAGTCTGAACTAAAAAAGCATATGCAAAGAAAAATGGAGGACCTGTCAGATTGGCCCAAATGGAAACACAGTTGAGACCATATGAGCAGCATACAGACCCTAAGAGAGACTTTTTTCAATGCCTCCTGGTCTTGTTCAGTTCATCTTTTTGGCAAGAAACAGATTTTACCAAAGTTCCATCTAATTTACAAATGTCAGAAGGATTATGAAAGAAATGAGACAGCCCCAGGTTCTACAAAAACTCCTTTCAAATATGTAAGCCAAGATATATTGAGGCCCTTTTCCCAACATAGGCAGTCCAATAAAGGCATCATTTAAACTGGCTCGAGGATTTAGCCAAACCGAAAGCCAGAGGATAAAGGGAGGCAATTTAATAAAATCCTCTGAATATGGGATACACAATTCCTCGTGACACACATAGCTGGGACATAAGGGTGGAAGACACAAGAGACGGAGGAGTCCATGATACTCTTTCAATTGCAAAGTACCTATGTTAGTGTAGCCCCAAACTCCGGTCCCATATGAATCCACTGGCACACATTGTTATAGATTTCAATCATAGGACAAAGTGGCCTACTACAAATAACCGCTGAAATATTACAGAAGACACCCACAGACTGCCTAAATTTTAGATAGAGAATGGAAAGGTTACTACTCCAAGAATAAGATGCATCGAAAACAATCCCCTAATAGTGAAAACTATGTACCCGCTGCAAGCTATTGCCCATGATGGTGAAGGTTCTTAGACTTTTTCGAGTAGAGCTATGAGGTCCGCACACCATATCTGGAGATTTAAGGGCATTGGTTTGTAAATCTAAATCGAACATAAAAACAGATAAATCTAACATCAAAAGTTCCAGGATCCTCAGGGTATGAGCCAGTAATACAGTGTTGTCGACAGAAAGAGCAGGAATCGGCTTACAAATGACTATGAATACATGCGGTCACTGTGTACTAGAAACTTATTCAAGTTAATAATAGAAAGAGAGAACAAAATTGGTGCCAAAACATGCCCTTGACGGACTCCACGCTCAAATCTGATTGCAGAGGAATATTGCCCTTCATGCCCCTATCTCACTCTGGCCTTCAGGTGCCAATGTAGGTTAGAAACCCCAGAAGAATTGTCCACAATTTATAATGGTTAATCCAGTAAATGCACAGGATAGGTCCATGAAGGCCAAGTATAGGGGACAACGCTTGGCAACAACATATTTCCCCAAAATTAATTGGAGATACAGGCATTGTTCCATATTACCCAGGCCTTCACAAAAACCATACTGGCAGGAATTGGTCACATCATTGTCCTTCATCCATCCTTTAACCCTATTAAACATGAGACTTCCCAAGAGTTTATCCATAGAGTCAATGAAGGAGATGGTTGTAATTAAAGATTCAAAACATGCCATTCTTACGGACAGGTCAACGTAACCATTTTGACTCTGAAGTATAAACATATATATTTATTGTATATGTGGGACTGGAGGGAAGAAGGTGGTCTACCACCCATGGTATTAAGAGGCCAGGTAATAGGGGGAATATCGAAAAGGTCTGCACTTCAGGGCTAGGGAAAGTTAGAGTTTGTTTGTCCCACTCCAAGTCTTCCACCAGGGAAGGCTGCTGTAAATGTGGCACTAGTAAATCAGTCTTGGATGTAGACTAGTTACAGTGATGTATGCATTGTTGGGTAGCTAAACACTACTGTTAGAGAAAGACAAAGGTGTTGCCTCTATTTGTCTCCTGATCCCATGAAGTGGGTGAAATTGCTTTGACAGTCTAGGTATGGGTTGAGCTCTTTCTGATGGGTACACAACATACACTGCCTGAAGAGTTAATTCCCCTCCAAGACTGGTAGGATAAACTGTTCAGTAATCATGCAGGAGGCAGGATCCTTCCCAACTTGCTGCCAGTTCTGGAGTGGTCCCAAGAAGAGACTGCCTCATCCTCAGCTTGCAGTGGGTCAGTTGATATCCTTCTCCAGTTAGAAAGAAAACCTATTTTTAAACCTCTTAAACCAGCACTTTTTGTCAAATACCTGCTGATTTTGACAATAGCCAGCATTCAGGATTTTTTTCACAACCTCTCATGGGAAGATCATATCAGCTATCGAGAAAAACATAGGGTTGACAACTACTGTGGTGGGTAATGGCCATCAATCCATGGGAGTTGTCACTGAGGAGGATCATGCCGCTAAACACTGCTTTTTTACTTTTTATTGTCAGACCTCTCATTTCTAGAGAATTATTGAGGACTACCATACATGGTAAGGAGATCTTCTTGAAACTGTTATTTCTCTAAGCACTGCAACCATAAGTAGGAGACTGCTATCCACCTAACATCGAGGCAGCCTAGATGAAATGTTGACCCTGAGCTCTGGGCCCTATTCACAAAAGTAAATATGTCTGTAAACATAAGATTATAGCAGATTTTACCTTTTTTTGTGCCTGCAAGGAATTTGCAGCGGATTCTTACCGGTGTAATCTCATTTAAGTGTCGTGCCCTCTGAGGCCTAAACTAATTTGCACTAGTGTGCAGTCTCTGATTTGGTATCATTTTAGATCGACAATAGTTCATTCTAAAGTAGGAGTTTATTGTATAGTTAATAAAAGTAATTACAAAATATGTCAAACATTTTAATAAATAATTACAAAATAACATAACACTCAGATAATAATAAGTGAAAACATAATGTGTACTGCGTTTAAATAGTATGAACAGGTGAGCAATTCAAGTTCACCTTGCATGGTGGGTTTGTTAATGACATTGCAGATGTGGTAATGTTGTAAAAAAAACTATAAAGATAGCATAAATACATTTCAATTTTATACAATTGCTGAAGCGCCCGCGGAGGTCTTCCTCCCACTTCAGGTTCAGAAACTGCAAGCACTCTAGTGAGATACCATAACTTATCTCACCACTAGGAGTCAATTGGAGCTTGGGACACTGTGAGGAGTGTGATAATTGGATTCATTTAGCACATATTAATAACATCAATAACAAAACACTTTTAAACACCCTACCTAACCAAATTTACCCTTAAAATAAAACTCCAAACTGAACAAAGTTTCAAACTTTATTACAACCACAAAGCTAATGTAACGTAAACAGTGAGCTAAATTACGCTATAAGTATACATGAAAAACATAGAGTGACCAAAACGTCTAAAGGGATTAAGCCTACCAAACATCAATATTATTAAACACTCTAAAAGTATAACAAAGATTAATAAAACTATAACATGCACATTAAAATCAGATTTCAAAGCAGATGATGGTGATATCACAAATCATCACAATTCAGTTCATAACAGTTAGTTTCAGAGCTGGGCCAGCCTTAACTCTAACACGAATTTGGACTTGCATGTCTGGGAACGGGCTAATGCATGCGGGCAAAACAAAAGGCGAGACAAAAATAATTTGAAAACATTTTATGACTAGGGTGACTAACTATAATACACTGGTGTAATTATCTAAGCTGAAAAGAAAACAATAAACTACAATTGGATTATGCCTCTCCTCATGTGATAGCAGACAAGAAAGTTTTGTCAAGCAGAGTAGAGTGTTCATCGTTGCGCAGCATCAGTAGGCAGCAGCATCAGGACAGTGCAGAACACGAGCTGCACATAGAACAGGTCCGCAGTTCAGAATTCATTTGGCATATTAGTACTGAACAGCCTAAGCAAGTGGGGCAATTAGAATAAAGAATAACTCGTAACATAAAGGCTAAGAATGACAGAACACTTGCTGAGGAACAGAGGTGAAAGCCTGAACACCCAGGAGTGACTCTGACAGACTCCGACAGACTGCAGCAGACTAACTAAAACTTTCAAAAGTCTCCCCCTAACTTTTCTGATTGGTCCTCCAGGTGGGCTCGTCTTACGCACTAGAATCAATATCCAATAAGAATTCCACATGCCCATCAGGCTTGCAACTATTCCGGATTTTCTCAGGAAAGGTGCATGGTCATTGCAATGAATTTAGAAACTTCCAGCAAAGCATGATACTTAATTGTATGTTGCAACTTTGGGACTCTTTCTCACAGTTCGCAGGATAAATTGACCAGTTCTCATGTGAAATTAATATGATTCCTGTATTGGTTGATAGCTGGAACAAACATTGTTACTTTGTTAACATTTAATTGTGTTCTCAGTCTTTAATACAATAGGACATTCAACAACACGTCAGAAACCTAGGACAAAAATGCAGGTCAAGGTGAAGCAGAATAAACATCTACTGCTGCAAAAATGAATGTTCAGGGCTAGTCAAGCTAAGAAAGCCTAAACACATTCTAATTAAATTGTATTAAACTGTATACATAACAACAATTTGAATTAAATATGCAAAGTAAATTATTTAATTGCAAATGTTATTCACGACACATTAGAAACAGTTTAAACGTGCATTTATTTTACAGCACAAATGTAATTCATGTTAATAAATTCATTTAAAGCAATATAAGTATGAATAATTCATGTTAGTTTAATACTGGTAATATACTTCATCCCTACAGTTTCTCTGAAAATAATACTTTCAATATTAATTCATGTCAGTAGTTCACGCTAATATTAATGCACAATATCTGTCAAGATAAAACACAATGTCAAATACAAATGGAGGCAAGCATTGTCCACCATAATTCAAACGTGCACATTTTACATTTTGTGTTAATTTCTCTGTTAGGGTTTTAAACTAAGGTTTATAAATCAGTTCTGGATTCTGCATCAATTACATTAGGATACCCACTATTGTCTGTTTCTTAGAAAAGGTTAAAAAAGTGTAAGTTTGTTGTACAAAACAACTTGTGTGTCCATTGTTTTACTTAAAGTGCTTGGGCAAGTGTCCCTAGTGCATTGATTCACCAAACTGTTTGTTTACCAGGCTCAGAAATGTCGTTTCCTGGCACATCCGGGGAATTGGGACTACACTCAGCCAGGAAGTTATGGCTTTCCTGCTTTCCTACAAGTGCGGATGGGCAGGTGCAAGAAGAGAGATCTTGTGGAATCACATTTCTCCTTGGCGCCAACATGGGCCTAGTGTGCTCTGTGATACACAATGACAATTGGGCCTGCTTCTGTTGAACACCGTATAATGCTAAATTACCTAGGCCTTTGAGATGTGTTTATCTCTCTTGGAACGCATTATACTGCAAGGCTTGCTAACGTTACAGCCATCACGAGACATCACTGCATCCTAGCTTGAGCAATCCTCACTTTCAAAAGTACTAACGTATGCACTTATTGTTCCTATTTCTCTTAATATAGATGTATCACACCCTCTTAGATTCATAGGACATATTGTGCAAGTTCCTTGTCTATGATTTTAACCCTTATATGGAGCGTTATGAAGAATAAATGATAAATAAATCACGTTCTCTATTGCAACTTTGATCATGTGTCGGTATCAAGAATCAATTAAATGTATTGATGTGCTTGCGGTTTAATTGTATAAAAGATCATGTATTACTTCCTCTTTTAGACTGTTCGAGCTGGACTTAGGCTGCTCAGTCTCCGTGTACACGTATTTCTTATTAAACTTTATCTAACGGAAGAGCGGGTTGGTCTTTGGTTTGTATCCTGAATTGTCTGGATCTGATTTACATCTGAGTTGGCTTCGACAATCTGAGTAACTTTCTTCTTTGTTCCAAGATTGCCGGAAATGTACAAAAAACATGGATTACCATCTCTTGTTTGTGCCCACATAGGCAGCAGCTTGGACATATCAGATGACTTTTTCAAGACAGAGTGAGGTCTTTTGTTTCAAATTGCCCAAAGAGAAACAAAATGAACTGATATTTTAATGCAAATGAAAAAAGAGTTATCAAGTATGCTTAGGCCTTTAAATACTGATATGGGATGTTGACTGTCCAAGCATGACATTTCCTTGCAAATGAATTCCTATCTTACGCTTTAGACAATGCATTACTAAGGCAAAAGAAAATGCTCTTTCTATCAGGATGGCCCATGCTTCTTCAACGCCTATGGCATCTATAGGTGACAAGTGACCACCCCATGATTTTTTTTTGTTTTTTGCTCATCTGAGCCCCTATTGCCTTCCAGTACAAATTGTTCAGAGAGCCACTTTCAGATGCTCAAAAGGTTCAGCATAACCTTACAAAGGCGTTCATTCTTTGCAGCTCTTGGTTCAGTAGACCGGATTGCAGCCAGACTTGAGTTGGGGTGGTCAACCTAGGCAATCAAAAGATGGCTAAGTTTCAAGCCATAAGCTACGGTCAGTATGAGCTGAGAATCCATGACTGTTGCTGGTGAGATGGGCAGCTGAGATCTGTTTGCAAAAGTTAAAGAGCACGATTTGGCCAGTAACATGGCAAAATGATGTTTGAAAGTCAGTGTAACAGGGAGTGCCTCCTGCCATGGAGGGAAACGGGCTGGAGAGCCCGGAACCATCTGACCTGTGCCCCAGGGGGACGGTCTGAAGAATTACATTGGTACTCATCGGGAGGCGTTCTGGCGTCTGGGGAAAGAAAAGGAACTCAAAGGTAATCAAGAGAGAAAGAAGGATGCAGGCTTGAGCGCGCAGGGACTGAGGCGGCACGTCGGAGGACTCGAGGAGCAATCAGACCGTGAGGGGAGACTTCTGCCATCAGACGGGACTGCAGAGCCAAGTCTGAGAGGCAGAGGAGGAAGAATACCGTGATGGAAGGAGAAACCATGGGAGAAGTGAGGAGGTCCGCCATGTCCCTGGAGGGACGTGGCTTTTCCAGGTATGTGACCGCTTACGCGATCGGATTATCCAGATGTTAAAAAGGGTAGGGGTAGGAATGGAGAAGGAGTGGGGACCCAGGGGCACGCCAGAATAGGCATTTAAGTCCTCCCTGGCTTGTAAACAACAGTAACTCATGGGCACCCTTTCTTTTTCTTTTTTTCCCCCACAAGGTGATGTTTTGGAGTGAATACTGTTTGGTGTGAGAGCCAGTGCACAAGGGTGTTGACTGCCTGTTTTCTCCCAGTGCATAAAGAGCCCCCTCACACACAACCCCACCCTCTTTGCATGCACAAAACAGTAAAAAAGAAGAGAGGAGATAACAAATAAGAAAACTTCTAAAATCAAGGAAGGATAACAGAGTGAAAAGACCACTGACCTTTATGTTGCTATAAAGAAACCCTGCAAAACTAACAGAATAAATAGGTTCCTACACAACTACCACCTCCATGACCGATTTGAGTATGTAACCAAAACCCTTATGACATTATACCCTCCGTGGCAACCCTGTGACAGACAGCTGGAGTTCCATTTGGATACCAAGGTATTTGTAGGAGAATACTACTTCTATACGTTTACACTTAACAAATCAGTTAGGTAATGTATTCTTTGACTCAACCAGGCAGGCCACTTTTGTTTCGCTTAGATTCAGTTCAAGACCATGATGCTCTATGTATACTGCCAGTTTGTTTATTGACCTTTGAAGCCCAACAGGTGCTTGACTCAATATGACTATGTCATCAGCATATGGCAAATGCCTGATTTTCTCTGCTGACTGTCTTGGAGGAAAGCCCTCAACTAGTGCAGGTGTAGGTCGAGATCGGCCAGGCAAAGTTTAAATAAACAGGGGGCTAACAAGCACCCCTATTTCAGTCTGTTTTTAGTTGAAATCTTGAATGTTATTCTTCTGCCATTTCCAACTTTAACTTGGACCTATATGTCAATATACATGGCAATAATTGAGTTTAACAGTTTTCAGGAAGGCTCCATTCTGTCAGTTTTGCCAAAGACGGGCAAATGGAACTCTGTTGAAAGCAGATTTGAGATCAACAAAATATGTATTGCTTTTTCTGCTAAAATGGTGAGAGCTGACAGGTTTGTAATTGTCCCTGTGCCCGACCTGAATCCTGTTTATGTTTTTGGTATTAATTGTTTCTCCTTAGCCCATGCTTGGAAGTCTTGGAGTATGCAAGAAGCACGTAGTTTGGCTTCAACATGTATAAGGTTGAGTATACTCTCTCTTCACGCAGGCAGAATGATGTTGAAACTGTAAATTCTGTTAAAAAAGTGGTGTTAAGTAACTATTTCAGAAGTGGGCATTCTCCTCAAAGAGAGCTTTAGGAAGGCCATTAGGGCCTGGAGCCCTCTCTGACTTCAGTTTCTATAGTATCCTCTCCAGGCTCTTGACATTTTTTTTGCTTTCCATTATTCTATAGCAGAAGTTATTCTCATCTGCTGCAGTGATGTTCTATCAAGCACTTTGCCTATTTTTGCATTCGATTATATTTTGTTTACTTCTCTAGTGATGTGTTTTTTTATTTCACGAAACTCCTTCGTGTACCAACTCTGTATTTCTAAACACAGGGAGGCTGGACTTTCTTGTTTGTTGAAGTGAACTGTTGGGCGGGTTGGAAATGCAATAAGTAGGTTCCTTATTAGGTCTGCCCAGTTATTACATCCTGCATCTTTATGTACCCTCTGGGAGTTATCTGCCAGGGTGTAGATCAAAGCCATTAGTGGCTCCCTATCCCAGCCACACCATTTGAGCGTTTTTAAATAATAGCCTTGGGAAGTGAACGTAAGCCTCGTTGTGGACAGACTGAAAGGTACGAATTCTATTTCGAATACTTTGGGGAAGTGGTCGCTTTCAGGTCGGGATGAATTTGAAATGACTTGACGGGAAAAATGATTCGCTGCTTATTATTGTATATTCCTTGATTGAATGAATCCTGCCACGGAAAAGTGTTATTACTGATGGCTTATCTTCTTTAAAATGGCCATTCAGGATTTTTAAACCTTGGGTTTCCAGCTTTTGACATAGGTTGTAGGCAAAGTCGTCGCACCCTGAGTTGTTGCTTTTCTATGAAGGAAGTGTATTCGAGGTAACTGGATTTTGTAAGAGTCTGATATTAAGATACCCTGTAACTATAAAATGCGAGTTCTGATGTACATTTTACAAATACTTTATTAGTTCTACCAAGGTTGAAGTCCTCTTTATCTTCTTCGCATTACATAGGTGGATTTATAGTTTTAGAAGAAATAAAGCTTTTTGGTGTTCTTGTTGACACGTCATTACTACTTTGGTTGCCTGAAGCTACTTGACTCCTAAGTCCGTGTTTTACTGTGACCATTTGTATTTTGTTGAAATTATTATGGAGAGGCCCCCTAGGGTGCCCAACTACACGAGGTCTTCACTGAGGAGATTTGATGTTCCTCATGCCCTACTACTGGAGTTGGTTTTAGGCTCCATGTTTCCTGTAATAGTAGGATGTCAAAATTTCGAAGGTAGACCATTGTGTCTCTATCATAGGGCATTTTACCAAATCCAAGTATATATTTTAGGAGTACATTTTAATGTGATCATGCTCTGGCGTAGCTTGATGTTCATCAGGACAAATTGGGGTCTAACGCTTGTGGAAGTCAAGACCATTCTTGGGTATTCTTGACCAGGGCAGAAATTATGAAGTGCCTTGGGTGCCCCTTCTCCATTGATTTCACTATTGCCAAGTTTGGCAGGTTAGTCGCTGGAAATTCTGACCCCCTTAGGACTATGGGCTTCATTATGACCCTGGCGGCTGGTGTAAGCTGGCGGTAACACCGCCAACAGGCTCACGGTGTTCCACCAGCTATTTTGACCGTGGCGCAACAGCCACAGCCATACCGCCGGTCCCTCCACTATACCACCAGGCTTCCGGCTGGCGGTCATAATCCCCAACCGCCAGCCTGGCCACAGCGGTAAACATCGCCATGGAAAGGCTGGCGGTAAGGGGGACTTGGGGTGCTCCTGGGAGCCCCTGCACTGCCCATGCACTTGGCAGGGGGAGTGCAGGGGCCCCCAGGCATAGCCCCGTCGCGCATTTCACTGCCCGATTTTCGGGCAGTGAAATGTGCAACAGGTACTACTGCACTCACTGCACATCAGCATTGCTGCCGGCTCTGTTACAAGCCGGCAGCAATGTTGATGTGACTTTTCCGCTGGGACAGCGGACGGTAACACTGTTACCATTCGCTGGCCCAGCGGAAAAGTCGTAATAGGGAGCCAGAAATACCGCCAGCACTTGCGGTATTCTGGCTCCCGCATCCTCGGCTGTTTTTTTAAAAGACCACTGAGGTTGTAATGAGGGCCTATGTGTCTATTAATTGGACTTGTTGATCTGAGAAATCTTGAGCTTATATTAATGGAGCTGGAGTTGTAGGGGAGCAATTGGCCTGTTGGCTCTACCCTCCTTGACTCAGTCCCCCATTGTTGAAAGAGATCCTGGTAGTGGAGTACTTGATTTGCAATTTCACTTAAAGCCCAGGTAAACTAAAGGTGCTTCTCGATCTTTTCAGCAGGGATGATGTTGAAATTCCGTTGCTTTTCACTGAGATGAGTTGAGGTTTACCAGTGCACTGGTTCCTTTGGCTAACTTCAGGGCTACACCTCTATTTAAAATGCCAAATGCTTTCCGTGATGTATAGTTGGGAATAAACCTTTGTTTTGTGAGGCAGTATTCTGGGTTTGTCCCTGAGTTGATTACCTCTGTTTTTTTCCCATACCTGCACCGTGTCCTGCAGCATTGACACACCCTCTGCTTTGAGTGCAGCGTGGTTGACATCATTCGTTGCCTGTGGTTATTTATGTCATATAGGTCCGGTGACACTCAGTTGGAATTGGGGGATTCTCCACCACTGGGCAGCACTGGATTAACACAGGTTGCCTCTAGGTTTTCACCATGTGGGGCTACTGCTGGTACGTGTTTCCCTAGAATCATCTGTAAGATGTCATGTCTTTGGGTTGAAATTGTTTGTTCACTTGCTACAATTTTTATACTATCGAATGTGGGAAAATCTTCTTGTTTTGTTCTATGGCAGGTGTCGGTGTTGATGATGTCACATTATTGGAGTCTGCTTTTGAGTTCACTACTAAATTTATAAATGACAAATGTCTCGCTGTTGGGGGACTTTATGTTTCCTCTGCATTTTCCTAAGTCTTTTCCATTCTCTTTTGGTTTGAGTTGCTCCTTTGCTGATGAACTACTTCTGGGCAATTACAGAACTGGCAGTTTCTTGCTGCGCTACTGATTGTTCAATGTCATAAGCCTTAGAATCCCTTGATTTTAGTGATTTTAGATGCATTGGCCCTGCACTTGCTGTGATTGCATTAGCATTCCTATTAGAGGTAATAGGTGATAGGGAAGTCAGAAGTGGAAGAATTGGATTTGCTGATGTGACAGGAGTTGGTGTTAGGTCTGATGGTTCACTTTCTGATGGCCAATATTTTCCATGCGGTCCTTTTGATTGCATTTTGACTTCATGCAAGATGTCTTTCAAGATGTTTGGTAGCGCCTGTATTTTGTCCAGTAGTGTAGTGCTTTGACAGGGTGGTTGTTGTATATAGTAGTTGTCTTGGGCCCTATGGATCAGACCTGCAGTTTCCTGTCAATGCCGTCTATGTAAATGGCAAGTGTGTTAAGGAGGTTTACCTAGATTTCTTGTTTGTCGGACTGAAAGCAGATTACTGATGATATTGCCTACATTGCGTTTAGGAGGGCTATCCAGGAGGGGCCTACTGAGTTGCCATTTTTTAAGGAGGGAGCTGCGGAATCAAGAACTATCTCTTGGTCCACCTCCACATTCTTTACTGGACTTATATCCTGGGACACCTTTGCAGAAACATTTTGACTGTGATACATTGTTCTGATGTGAGAAATCGTGACACTCCACGCTTTGCTTCAGTGATTTAAAATTTGTGTTCAAAGTTGTTTACTTCATTGCATTCAGAGGGGTATTAGCCTCATATGTAAAGTTTTTTGTACTAGGCAAAATGCTATGTCGTTGGGTAGAGAGCTGACTCTGACTGACTATGGTGGCCTCTGGCTTTTTTCTATTGACGTGGAAAACAGTTGTTGTTATGCTTGACTTACTTCTCCCCTTGAAGATCACACAAATTGTGCAGGAATTCTACCAGGGGTCAGTCTTGCAAATCAAAGTGTTCATGATGATTTTGTTCGCTGCCATTTCCTGTGTGGCTGGGGTTAGGGCTGTCCCAGTCGCTAAAAGCTGTGAGGTGCGGTGGTGAGCACAATTGCAACTAATTTACTTTGTGCACCTGAGCTTGGCCATAGTGAATGTCTGGTCTATAAAGTCCCTCTATAGGCTCAATATTCAGCTGTTGTTTACAGAGCCCGTGTTGATCTCATGCAGCCTAAGGTGGTTTATTTACTGCATCTACTTGTTCATTTGTCTTCGGTTTTAAAAAGGCAGTGTTTTTTTTTTACCTTTGACCCTGTTTTTCCATATTCCTCTGTGCATATCACTGTAATCATGTCCAGGATTCTGGGTCTCTTTGTTGCTTGCCTCTTGTATTGCCCTGGTTCACCCCTTAATTTCCCGGACCTCATATTTGGACCCCTTTGTGGCTGATTTAAATTTAGGGGCCTATTTAAAAGCCCCTAATGCCACAGAAGCTTCACGATTAGTGGCGCTCCAGGTGGCACTATGCCCTGTACCACTTTTAGTGGCTTAACACCACCTTGTAAATACAGCCCCTTCACACGCATGCCACAGCAACACCCATTGCATTTTGACACTGCCTCAGATTTACAAGCTATTGTAAATGTGAGGAAGCGCCAAAATCTAACGTCACCCCAGGGGTCGCGTTAGCAAGGCGCAAAGAAGAGGAATACTTCTATTCCTCGTTTTTTGCCTTTACTATGCATGCTGCATTATGCAGCACACATAGAAAGAGCAAAATGTCAGACATGATTGTTTATGTGCACTAATGTGTCCCTTCCTGCACATAAACAATCATTTCAAACTGACGCTTTGGCACTTCTGTGTGTGCTGCATTCTGCAGAACACACAGAAGTGCCATATTGCCATTAGTGATTGGTTATGTGCAGGAAGGAGCACCTTCCCACACATAAACAATTAAACCCCCTCAATGCAGACCTCCTTGCACGATGGTGGAAGGATGCCTGCATTGGCGCAGGCAGCTTAATTTAGTGCCAGCACAGGGGACAACACAGGGGTACACTGAATGCAATTAAATATGACACATCTGTGCATTGTGAAAATGACAGCGCGCGTCACTGCACTCTGTCATTTTCTTTTAAATATGGGCCTTAGTGTTTCCAGTTTGGTTGTGGTGGATCTGCATTAACAGCGTTTTTGTAGGTGCTTATTAGCTGTTAGTTTGTCTGTTCGGCAATTTGCGGCTGTGGTATGCTTGGAGGCATCGAGCCTCAGTGGACAATTGTTTCAGGTTGTTAGACAGCTGTTGTTAGGAGTACGGGTGGGTGGGCAAAATTACTAAGTGACACCTAATTCCTTGGTTGAATTGCTAGCTTGGCTGCTTGGCTAGTTGGTGGACTGCAAAGTGGCAGACAGAGGCAACAGTGGCAACGATGTAGCCATTAGGCCTTAAGGGCCTCGTGGGCTTAGTGAAATTATAGTAGGTGCCCGGTGAGTGAAGGTATCATCAACCAGTAAGTCCTTACTTTCTCAGCCTTTCCCTCCTCTGGACACTTTATGCTACCACTAAGTGCACACACAGCTTCGAGCCTCTGCCTCCCCAAATGCATGGCTCCCAACGCTTAGCTTGATTCTTGGTCTGCATAGGAATCACCTCACTGGACCCTTCTCTCTTCTGTTAGCACTTCAGCTGGTGCTTCTGCTTTTTGCTGTTGTGTGTAGGTTCATTGGGACCAAGCAGGGGGGACAAGCAGGAGCACCCGGAAAACCTGCAAGCCGCACCCAGACCCAGCTCGGCCATTTTCACAGAAAACCGGTCTCTCTCTCTTTAGGCTGCTTACAGCATACACACTTGCCTAGACCTTTCCCTTCGCCCTTATGCTGGCGTGCTGGTGTGCCTAGAGCTCCACCTGCACTCTGTACTCTGCCGCACAAGTCCACCTCTTGGGCGATAATGGATTGATGGTGGTGCTGCTGATAACTGCGGGTCGCTTCTCCTCGCACTGCTGGGATGCCAAGCCAATACCACTGCCCCAACTACCAGAAGAGGAGGTGAGGAAAAGGGACCATGTTGCGGTGGTCCTTGCAGCAAAAACTCCCTGGCCACCCTAACTTCCTATACATATCGCATACCGGGACAAAACCAGATATGGGGTGTCGGTGTCAAGAGTCCTCATCTATGGTATAGATGCTAAAGCACCTCCATCAGTCGAGGGTCTGTGGTATGACTCAAACCAAAAAGTCCTGCAGAGTCAAATGGCCAAAATGACCTTTTCATTGAACATGGCTGTCAATGCAGTAATGGTTTGTGAATGTCTGCACTAAAGCCCATGTTGCAGACTGATAAATAGCCAAGACAGGCACTCTACCTGCCAACGCGGCGGTAGCAGCTTTGGACCAGGTCAAAAGGGCCCAAATGGAGGCTGCTTCTTCATTATCGTGTAGCAAATATTAATGCATAGAACTATCCAGCTGTAAAAAATCCTTTACTGGACTGCCTTGACCTTCTGTGACCCGGAGAATCACAGCTCAGTGCTCTATTAGGGACCAAGTGATGGAGTCTCTCCTCCTCTTTTGAGTGGTGAGGCCGAGCAAAGAATGTTGGAAGGGGTATGGTCTGTTCTACATAAAAAGGCTACACATCCTTCCGTAGAAAGGCCGCTCAAGTCCTCAGCACCAATTTCTCTGGAAATAAGGTGGTGTAGTGTGACTGCACTGATAAAGCTTGAAGTTCATAAATGCAACAAGCTAAAGTTATTGTGTTGAGAAAGATCGTCTTCACAGTAAGGAGACGTAGAGGAAAGTTGTGTTGAAAAGTGGTGCACATAAGAAACGTAAGGACCAATTAAGGTGCCACTGTGGAATCACAAAAGGTATAGGAGGAAACATAAACTTACGGATGATTTGAATAAGGATGGTACGTCCAGTAAAGACTAAATAGCGACAGATAACCTTTAACCATGCTCACTGCAAGTCTTTGCTGGGTCAAAGATAAAAAGATGAATAACAAGACATCCAACATTTTAGCCTGCCACTGCTCCATATTGCGAGTGCCGCACCAGGCCACAAATCTGTCCCAGGATCTAACGTATACAGACTTTGTAGAAGAACACACATCTGCCAGGATGGCATCTATTACTTTGGATGGCAGAGTGAATGCGGGCAAATGCCGCTGCTCAGTTCGCACATATAGAGGTGCAGATTGCAAAGGCTTGGGTGCAGGACTCTGCCTTGCTGCAGTGACAGAAGATCCTCTTGAAGAAGCAGCTTGTCTGGAAGACAGATGCCCATGCCCAGACGTTCAAGGGACAACACTCTCCTGGCCCAATCCGGAGCCAATAAGATAACTTTGGGCCTGTCATTCCTGCTCTTTTACAGAACGAGGGGCAGGGGTGGTAGTGTCAAAAAGGCATACAGAAGTACCACGCTAAACTCTAGGCAGAGTGCACCTCTAAGCAAAGACCTTCTTGGGAACTACAACACACAAAAGAGTAGACACTGCATGTTCTTGGCTGTGGCAAAGAGATTAAGCCAAGGTTGTTCACATTGCTGAAAGACACCATGTTCACCTCTTGTTGCAGTTGGCATTCATGATCCACTAGCCGTCATCACATGAGTTCTTTCACCTTGGGGGTTGAAAGATCCCTCCAGTTAGAGTACAATCAGAGAAATGTCCTGATGATTCAGACACTTCCAGAGGTGCAGGGATTCCTACCACAGAGTTCAGCTTTTTACCAGGTGATGCTTGTTCCAAAGATCACATAGCCTTGGTGTTGTCCTTGAGGCCCCATAACTAATTACCACATCACCCAGATGACCTCCCCACCCGGCCGGTACATGTCTGTTACCATTGTCAGCTCTGATTGGGGTAGGTGGAGAGGTATGCTGCTGGTCGAATCGCAGTCACGAAGCCAGCACTGTAGATTGTTTGCAGTGTCTTCCTTAACCTGGATGGAATCTGCCATGTTCCCTGGGCTCTCAGCCCACTGAGACTTCAGGTCTCATTGTAGAACATGCTTTTGCCATCTGGCACGATCGATGACAGGATGCATGTATGTATGTATGTATATATATGGTATTTCTATATTTCAAACCTAGGCGAAAGGCAGCAGAGCACTGCGCATGGCGAAAGACAAGTATAAAGTCAACAAGTAAGAAGAGAGGAAGCCGGATTGTGGCTGATTAATGCATTGTGATGGAGTGTTCTTTAAAGAGATGATTGATGGAGTCTCTCCTCCTCTTTTCCTAAACTGGAGAACGGTTGGGGCAATCCTGATGAGATATAGGGTTTTTGTTGCAAATCTTGGGACCATAGATGGAAAAAGCCTACTGTCTTGTTATTTCCTTTTTACACTTCCTAGTTTGCAGTCTCATGGTGTACTGACTGCTGGTGCGCCAAGATTCAACAAAGATTGTGAGCTTGCTTGCAAGATAAGTGGGGGTGTAGAGGCCAATAGGCGGAGAAGCTTCAGAACCACTCTCACTGAGACCCAAGACTGAGGTTGAAACATAGGGCTCATAGCCTTAATATCCTAGACTCACCTGAAAGTGCACCGTATCCAGCATGGCTTTGATGAAAGACTGCCTCTGGGAAGGGTTCAGGTCTGACTTTGGCATGTTGATCATGAATCTCATTGATCTAAGGAGGTGCACCATCATCTGAACATTGTCTTCAACTGAATGTGGCGAGCCCGCCTTCAATAATCAATTGTTCAGGTAGTGGAAGACTGGTACATTTGACCTCTGAAAGTATGCCACAACCACTGCCATCACCTTTGTGAACATCCAAGGGGCACAGGTAAGGACAAAAGTGAGCACAGCAAACTGAAAATGCTTGAGGCATACCGTGAACTGCAGGTAGCACCTATGGGTCTGCAGGTCGAGAACATGGAAATAGGCATCCTGGAGGTCCAATACACCTAACCAGTCTCCTGGATCCAGGGCCGACAGAACCTATGCCAGTGTGAGCATCTTAAATTTGTCTTTCCCCAGGAAGAAATTTAGCGGTCAAGAAACTAACTCAGGATGGACGTCTCTGCCCTTTTTCAGCACAAGGAAATAACAGCCATAGAAGTCAGTTCCAATCTCCAGTCCCAGTAACCCCTCTACATCTCCTTTGACCAAAACAGCCTGAATGTTCTGCTGCAAAGTAGACAAATAGTCCTCTGGAAGATGTTCTGATGAGGGTGGAGGAGTTGGAAGGACAGAAAGGGATGGTAGAGCATAGCCTTGTTGGACTTTTTACAGGACCCACCTGTCAGGTGTTATTTGTTGCACTGGAAGAAATGACTGATTCTGCCTCCAGTGGAATGGTTATATGGTACTAAGGGCAAACTGCAGCAGTCTAGAGGCTGTTGTCGGGGAACTGGGGACTATAAAGTTAGCTGTCCATGCAGGCCTCAACATCGTCCATTGGGTGTCCTACCCCATGCTTGAGAGGACTTTGCAGCCAGTTGGGGTCATGGGCCTTGGAGCTGTCTGTAGGCAAAACCCTTGTTAAGGCATCAAAACGGGTAGAATGTTGGGGATACTGCCTGGAAAGACTGGAGCATTTTCTTTTATGCACTCAAGGGCAGAGTCAGCCTTCTCAACAAAAAGGCGAGACCAGTTGTAAAACATATTAATGGACAGCATCTGAATTCCACCAGAGAAGCTCATGGATCTTATCCAGGAGGGGCATTGGCGTATCGTACTAATGCCAAATGCTCTGCCTAAGTAGTTTGTTGTGTGCAGGCTATACCGTTTGACATTCATTGCTTTGTCCTGGCCATCCTGAATGGTCTGTGCCAAGTTGGAGTGGAATTCTTCTGGGACTACTGACAGGATCTCAGCAACCATGTCCCATGATGCATGGAAGTACCACCCAGCAAACAGTTGGCATTGACTGTCCTGTGGACAAAGCCTGGGGACAAAAAGATCCTTTTCCCACATGCTGCCATTCTTTTTGACTTCCTGTCTGGAAGTGTAAGAGGAAAACAACTGAAGTTAATCTTACTAGTGGATGCCTATACCATTTGGATCGCAGAAGTGAAGTGCAGCATAAAAAAGGTAGGGTCACTTGGAGCAGGTCTGTGGAGCTGAGCCACTTGCCTGCTCACAGGTGGGCAGGAGAAGGGTTTAGCCCTTGAGGGCGTGTGACAGGTATGGTAATATGCAAGGATATATTGCCCCTTGTAACCTATGCTCTAAATAACCATCACATTGGTACGGGAAGATTATTTGACATTTGAATTTTATTTATTCTCCTCTGCACTGCCCCCTCATCCAATAATTGTATATAATGTCAATTGACTCCAAGGTCTTTGGCTATGCACTAGTAATATTTTCTTCTTCTCCTTGTTTCTGGTTCCTGATTTATGTCCCATTTCCTTTTTTCATTTTTTTTCGTGAGGATGTGGGTTAGTAAGCAGTAGCTCTTCTGTAATTATATCGTTAGTGGTGTGGATCTTTTTATTTTTGTTTGCCTTTTATTTTTTTTATTTTATTTTCATTGTGGTTGGTGCTTCACCTTTTTTTCTTACCTCCACCTTGTGCTGCTCTTCTCATATGTGTTTTTTTTCAATTAAGTTAGTGCCCAGCATGCCAATACCGCTCTCCTGTATTTTTCTCCTTCCTCCCTCCTTCCCTTGTATGTATTCTCTCCTCTTTCCCTGCCCGCTTCCATACCTGTGTGAGCCATGCTCCTCCAGGAACATGGCTGGCTTCCTCACCCGTCTCTCTCTCTCTCTTTCTCTTTCCCTCGCCTTCTCTGATGTCGCTCTCTACACCACGTGGTGTCCTGGGCTTGTCGTCTTCTCCGAAGAAGCTCTCCACTCTGCTCGTTATCCTGGGCTCGTCCTCTTCTCCGAAGACGCTCCTCCCTCCTTGCGCTGTCCTGGTTCTGCCATCTCCTCTTTCTTTCTTCCGCTCGCTCTCTCCGTCACGTCAACCTCTCGGATGGTGTTCCACTCCCTCCTCTTCTTCCCGCAAAACTCTCCGTCCTCTCTCCTTGCCAGCTTTTCCCTTTTCATCACGGCACTCCCTGCTCCTCCCACATCGTCATCTACGTCGGGCCGTCCAATCCAGAAGTGCAGACCTCCACTCTCCAGAGTGCCTCCAGGGCACTCCATGTCCGCCCCATCAGTCCCGGCCCGTGCCCCATCACAGGGAGTCATTCAGAGCTTTGTTGAACAGTAGTGGTGGTCAGATGAGGGCTGTATGGGTTGTAACACTTCTTTGAGAAAATGTTAACCTCAATGGAAGGCAACTTTAAATCCAACATTTCAGCTATCTGTCTAATGACTACAATGAATGACGCTGCTTCTTCTGTAGAAGCCCTGAGGAGAACACAGCCCTGTGTGAGAAGTGTCAAGCCCACTGTCCTCTTGTAGGTCCATAATAAATTTGTCCTGATCATATTGTGTTAGGAAATTGTCCCCACCATCTTCACCAAAAGCTAGTTGGCTCTGGTTGGAGTCTGATCAGGACATTTGTCGGAGCACCTGAGGATGGCTCCCAGACAAAGCACTGTCTTATCAGTGTCAGAATGTATTGTGGCTGAGCACTTCCGGACCGCACCAAAACGAAGCTTCGGACGAGGTTGAGATTATTTCAGAGTCTGACAGAACAATGGGATCGGCATCCTCCTCCAGCCTGTACAGGGCTGGAACCAGCATGGATTGTAGTGCCAGAAATCAAATGGTATCCAAAGGAGATGAGCCCTAAACAGGTTCAGGAGGCACAGATGGGCGCCAAGGGTGAACCCACCAATGATAACCAGCTTGGAGGTTTCCTCGGATCTATGGGACCCGAAGACGTGTCAGACGAAGCCAGTAGGATTTCTAAGATGTGGAACCTGGCCACCTTAAACACCTCGATCTGCTGTGGTGTTGCCAACAGACTTGGAAATTTGGGACACTTTACAATCAGAAACAGTGTCAGCTCCTCTGTAAGGGACCGGGAGTGGGACTGGGGGTGCGTTGATGTCATTTGGATTTCTCAGATTAAGAGTAACAAGGTGAGAAACAAAGCCCCCTTGGACTTCTTGTGCTTCTTTGTTTGACTTAGGCTTACCTGAAGACATGGACCATGATGATGACCTGTCGTAGGACTGGCCTTGGAAGTGGGAATAGGCCGGTGTCCTTGATGTGGAATGGAAACAGGCCTTACATCAGTTTCTGTGGTGTTCAGCAACATACAGCTTGGCTTCATGTTCCTAGCTCAACGTCGGGTGCAATAGGGAACACATCTATCACATCTTGGAGTTGTGGACCAAACCAAACACCAGAGACTCACCATGTGAAGATCTGACACACATTTCTGTTTGCAACAGTCCCTATCAGGCTTGAATCCTATATTTGTAGGAGGGAACCTAGACCATGTTATGTTATACAGGTTTGTATAGTGCACTAACGAACAGTGAGGGTATTCAGGTGCTTGACCATCACAAGGGTAGCCGTGGAAGAGAATATAAGCACAATCCCCTTTAATAGTGGTCAATCTTAAATAGGACCAAACAGACTAAAGCCCTGCTACCAGGAGGTGTAAATAAGGTGATTACCAAACGTAATCCCAGGCATACAATCCAAAGTTGTTCAGAGCACACAACAATGTTTGTACATATAATTGAAAAACAATAAAAAGTTTTTCTTCTAATACCAAATCAAAATTTTAAATACTCTATTAAATAAGTGTCTTTACACTCAATATACATTGAATGGAACCAGGCGAGTAATACATTAACTATGACAAAAATCTGAAACAATATTGTCCTACACAGAGAGCACAGTTCAACAAAGATAGAATGTGTTGAGGGGTTCCAACAGAACAGAACATTTGACACATCAGGTCTTGGCAATATTTTGTGATCACAAACACCATAGCCAATACAGCCAATGTGTGTTTCATCTGGATGGCTTATTCATGGCTATCTACAGGAACTGTAGAGCAGGTGCAATGACCCAAAAGATTGTAAATGTAGAGCCTTCTTCACATACAGTAAATCATAAGTATCATGGCCCCTCTGTATCTCCATTTGCAACACAACTGCTGCATTGGATACATAGGAACCTGAACCAGGATGGATGCACTTTCATCAGAACTTTGGTGCTTTATTACACTTTGTGAAATTCAACACTCTGATCTGGTGACTAAGCACTTAATGTCCACCTTCTAAAAATAATAATCTCTGCCATCTTCATATTCATTGGAATATTCATTGACATTATATTAACCTACAGACTGTGGCTCCATGATTTAGTGTCTTCGGGTCATTGCTCCTTCTATGTGGTTCGAGTCGCTGTAGATAGCCCTGAAGTAGTCATTCTGACGAAACATGTATTGACTAAAGCTGCTGTAGTCATTGTGAATACGAGATGTTACCAAGACCCAATGTGTTAAACACTGTGTTCTACCAACACATGCCATCTCTGTTATGATTTGTTCTCTGTGTAGGACAGTATTGTTTTTGGTTCTTGTCATAGTTACTGTATTACTCATTTGCTTCCATTCAATGTATATTGAGTGTGAGGACCCTTGTTTGATGCATTATTATAATTTTGATTTGGTATTAGAAGAACAAAACTTTTAATTTGTTTCAATAATATGTACAAGTCTCAATTAACCTACTGGCACACTGGGGCTATGCTGAAAAATCTTTCGGATTCAGTCTGGTACATGTGAATATTCTAAAGGTGACAAATCTGCAGAGAGAAGTATCCATTAGAAAATGTGCATTTGCATAGGTGATCATATTCCCCATTGCACAAAACTCTGCTTTGGAAAAATTAGCAAGAGGAGGATTAGGATCCCATTGTGAACTTGACATGACTCTCCCTGAAGTATGTCTGGAAAGCTACAGTCTGTGCAACTTTTCTCACATAGCCCAAGAACCGTTTGTTAATTCCAGATAGTAGCAAAAATAGGTAGGAGGAGGAGATTTCTGCCCATACTTTTCCTACTTTATTTGTGAATCATACCCTCTCTTATTTGCCATTCACCAGTGCATAGGCTAATTCCCACTTTCACCAGTCTGTACCCAGCTCCTTAGTCACAATCAATAGTGAGCTGAAGAATTGCTGTTTTGGTACTACTAAATGCGCACCATCTTTAAATATGTTGCCATGCACCAGCTCACTTCAGCCACGGGGGAAACATTTTATATCAGATAGGCAGTCTACCCTGCACCAAAGCGGCACTGTTGTTGACACTTTGTGAAGTGGTCTGTGAGTAATTACAACCAACTACACCAGCAGTCAGAAACAGCTCAAATAGGCCTCGCAGTCCAGTGTACTTTTACATGATTTGATTTTTGTCTGCATAGGTAGTAAAATAAATATTTGCAGTTGTTTATACACTGCAGAGTGCAGTCATATAAGTAACAGAGGCTGAAAGAGTGTGATGCATTGCCATTGTTATTTACATCATGTGTTCCAGGTACTTTCCTTGAGCATCCTGTCACATAACATGTCCTTTTACTGTCAATTGCTGCTAGAGACAACAATTAGAACCACAGATGATATGCACAACCTTTCCTACGCCAATCATTTGCGGAGCTGGTCAGTCACTGAGGCTCCTGTATCTCACAGATCAATCACAACATCAACCATCTACATATCATGGCAAGCAACCCTACACATGTAAGAGAAAGCACTGCTGAGATAATTGGAATGTAGTTGTTGGAAATGGCCTCTCTGCAGGGTCACCACAAAAGTATTTTGTCTTATTCTGACCTAATTTTTGCTGGCTTTAGGACTCTGGACACTTTACCACTACTAGCCAGTGCTAAAGTGCATTTGCTCTCTCCCTAGAAACATGGTAACATTTGCATAGTTGTAAGTCCCCAGTAAAGTGCACTACCTGTGCCATGGGCCTGTAAATTCAATGCTGCTAGTGGGCCTGCAGCACTGTTTGTGCTGCCCATATAAGTAGCCCTTTAATGATGTCTCAGGCCTGTTATTGCAAGGCCTGTGTGTGCAGTTTCACTGCCACTTCGACTTGGCATTTAAAAGTACTTGCCAAGCCTTAAACTTCCCTTTTTCTACATATAAATCACCCCGAAATGAAGGTCTTAGGTAATCCATAGGGCAGGGTGTTATGTGGGTAAAAGGCAGGACAGATACACGTGTATTTTATCTGTCCTGGTAGTGGAAAACCCCTAAATTCATTTTCCACTACTGTGAGGCCTGCTCCTTTCAAAGGATATTATTAGGGCTACCCTCCTATACTGTTTGAGTGGTAGATTCTGATCACAAAAAGGTAACCAGGTCATATTTATTATGGACAGAATGGTAAAAGAAAATCCTGCTTATGGTGAGGTCAGATTTTATATTAATATTTTAGAATTGCCTCTTTTAGAAGGTGAGCATTTTTCTGTACTTAAAATCCATCTGTGCCTTACATCCTGTCTCCAATCCATGTCTGGGCTGGGCTGGTTGACAGCTCCCTTGTGCATTTCACCCAGACAACCACAAACACAGGATACTCAGTCACAACTGCACTCATCTACCTACTGAATGAGTCTTCCTGGGCTTGAAGCATTTTGCATCATGTTTTCCAGAAATTGGAGGCAAATTGCGACCCTCGATTGGAGAGAATCATCTTCGGTAGCCCGTGATAACGGACCACTCTATTCAGTAAGATGGTTGCCAGTTCACTGGAGGTGGGCAATTTCTTACAGGCAATGAAATGTCCATATTTTGTGAGACTATCTACCACCACAAGGATTACTGAATGTTGTTGAACCACTGGTAGTCCTGTAATGAAGTCTAAAGAGATGTGTTCCCAAGGTCGACATGCAGTTGGGAGCAGATGCAACAACCCTTTCGATTTTGAATGACTTGTCTTGATGCGAGCACAGACTTTGCAGTTATTTACCATTGATTTGACGTCTTTTGTCAGAGTAGGCCACCAAAAGTAGCGTTGGATTAATTCAAGAGTTTTAGGAGTACCTGGATGACCTGCCGTAGGTATAACATGCAACCAATGAAATACTAACTTGCGAAGCTTGTTAGTGGGCACGAATAAATGAGCGTCATGGAAAGGTAGTCCTTGCTTGATTGATCTTTTGGGATCTGCTTGAGCCCATGCCTGCCATTTCTCAATGGTGAAGGAATTTCGGATGTCTTCAAAGAAATCTTCAGTTTTTATGATGCATAGGACTTTGTCTGGAGCAATGATAGCTCTGGAAGATTGGACTGTAGGCAACGTGGTAGACTCTTTGCAAGACAAGGCGTCTGCTTTGCGATTGTCTTTACCAGGACAAAAAGTTACCACAAAATCAAATTCGGCAAAAAAACAACATCCAGCGTAATTGCCGAGGAGTCAAAAGTCAGGCTGAACTAATGAACTGGAGATTCCGATGATCAGCATATACTGTGACAGTGTACTTGGCACCCAACAAATGATGTCTCCATTCTTTAAAGGCGCCATGGATCGCCAGAAGCTCTTTTTCAGCAATGACATAGTTCTGTTCGGCTTTGTTCAGCTTTCGAGACATGTAAGCTACAGGATGAAGTTGGCCAGTGTCTTTGCTTTGTGTGACTGGACTGCACCAATTGACACATCTGAGGCATCGGCTTCCACTATGAATGGACAATCCACAACAGGGTGAGTCAAGACTGGGGCAGTGGAAAAAGCTTCTTTCAAAGTTGAAAAGGCTTGGTCAGCTTCTGGAGACCAGACAATTTTGTTTTCTTTCTCAATACCTTGGTGATTGGGGCCACTGTTTGAGAGAAATGGTTTATAAACCTGCGATAAAAGTTTGCAAACCCCCAGGAAACATTGTACATCTCAAACAGTCTTCGGAGTGGGCCAATCAGATACAGATTGTACTTTCTTTTCTGCCATAACCCCTAGAAACTCAACTGTGGTAACATGAAACTCACACTTGGTTAGTTTGCAATATAAATTATGCTTTTGGAGGGCTGTGAGAATTTTCTTGACATGTTGCACATGTTCAGTTTCATAGTCAGAGTAGATCAAAATGTCATCGATATAGATTATTGCAAATATGTCGAGATACTCTCTAAGAAAGTCATTCAGGAAAAATTGAAATGCTGCTGGAGCATTGCACCGGCCAAAAGGCATGACGGTGTATTCAGAGAGACCATATCTGTCTTGAACGCAGTTTTCCATTCGTCGCCTTCTCTCATTCTGACTAAATGGTAAGCACCTTGTAGATCGAGCTTAGTGTAGATTTTAGCTTTTTTTACTTGTTCCAGCAAGACAGGAATCAGGGGCAAGGGGTATTTGTTCTTGATTGTGACCTTGTTCAATCCCCTATAGTCAATACAGATTCGAAGGTCCCCATTTGCCTTAGGGACAAAAAACAAAGGAGAGGCTGCAGGAGACTTGGAAGGGCGGATGAAACCATTCTCTAAGAATTGATCTAGATAGTTTCGTAAATGTTGATTTTCATGTTCTGACAAGGCATATACACAACAGCTGGGGAGTATCGCACCTGGTGTTAGATCAATTTGGCAGTCATAAGGTCTATGAGGAGGCAAGGTTTCTGTTTCTTTTTCATCGAATACATCTTCATAGGACGAATATTGTTTGGGCAACTTTACTTCTTTCTCCGTTGCAGTGGCTATGTAAAAGTTGCACTTTTTGGTTACTTGAGATGTCTGGAAGCATTTTTTATTACATAGGGTTGAAGAGAACACGACTTTCCGTTCTGCCCAATTAATCTCAGGATTGTGATGAGTTA
Source organism: Pleurodeles waltl (assembly GCF_031143425.1). Classification (NCBI taxonomy): domain Eukaryota; kingdom Metazoa; phylum Chordata; class Amphibia; order Caudata; family Salamandridae; genus Pleurodeles; species Pleurodeles waltl. Next base: position 1,149,363,380 of record NC_090445.1, on the reverse strand, counting down.
ACCAGGGTAATCCAAGGATAATTCCATACTGAGGAGCATGGATCACGTCAAAGATGAGTTTCTCTTTATGCTTGGTTCTTTTATTCCCCCCCTCACAAATACACAGACAAGGGGACAGTCTGAAGAGTTACTGGGCCTCCAGTCAAGCGTTTTCAATCTACTGCTTGTATTATTCCTGGAGTCTTTTTCTTGGTGCATGGGATCCCCCATGCGCCAACCAATTGGGTATCAACAAAGTTCCCGGTAGCCCCAGAATCTACGAGGGCCTTCTTGAAATAGTTATTTTTCTTTACTTGAACTTTTATGCCCAGCTTGAGATGTCTAGACTGTGAAGGGTCCACGGTGACACCCAAGAGCAACCCTTCTTTACATCGTGGGTGATTTAGTTTTCCAGCTCGACTTGTGCATTGACTGCAAGTTTCTGGACAGGACCTCGTTTGCTCTTTGGTTTGATTAGACACTCTATGGCGAAATGACCCTTGCGCCCGCAATAAAGACATTGTCCATTCTTTCTACGTAGGTCCTTTTCGTCTTTGGTCAAAGGCCTCCTGATTGTTGTGATTTTCATAGGTTCTTGAGTTCTTTCTTTCTGGGTTCTGGATTCTCCATTATCGTGAACACGCCAGGAATATTTCTCAGTCTTTTTGCGTGTTCCCCTTTGTTCTGCTAAACAATGATCCAGTCTCAAAACGAGGTTTATTATATCTTGACAATCTGTAGGCTGCAAGTCTATATGAGCAAGGATGTCTTTTAACTCATCCTTGAGTCCTTTGTAAAACAAGGCTGCTTGCTTTTCTTCAGACTAGGATGTCTCAGCTACCAGCCGATTAAAGTTAGCTAAGTAAGACACTAGACCCTGGTTACCTTGTCGCAAGTCTAATAGTTCACGATCTGCCGACAATGTCACAGTTCTACGATCAAATTCTCGTTCAAACTCACGAACAACATTTCTCCAATTGTAAAGCAGGGGACTGTCTTTACGCACAAGATGAACTGCCCAGGTGGCTGTGTCCCCAGTCAGGTATGATAACAAGAAAGCCACCCTGGATTGGGCATCAGGGAAGGTGTGTGGTCGGCAGGTAAAATGTAATTCCACTTGAACCAGGAAAGATTGCGCTTTCAGGGGATCGCCTGAGAAACGTTCTGGAGGAGCTAGGGGAATGGCCGAAGGAACCTTGAGGGAAATGTCCGTAGGAGGATTAACTCCAGAAGCTTGAGAAGAAGGACCAGGCCAAGACACACCCAAAGGACTTTGTTCCTTCTTTTCTACCCTTTCCTGCAACTGACTCACTCTCTCAGCTAGGCTGGCTGCTATATCCTTTGATGACACTACCTCTACTTGGAGCTGCGTGATAACCTTGATTAGCTCGTCCAATGTGGCCATGCAGAGAACACACGCAAACCAGGAGGATAATTAATTTGTGGGCTCACTATTCTGTCAGGGAGACCAGATCCTCGAGATCTGCGCACGTTCCCAACATGTCCACCACAAGACAGCTCCAAAACTCTACTAGAAAAAATCACAGAGCCTGATAGAGTCCAAGCGGGGGAAAAGGGGATTAGGATGGGAACAGCTGGGAAGGAGACCTGTAGGAAGCAAAAGGTTAAACCATATAATATCAAGATTTTATCACATTGATTTTCACTAGATTATGATTCTAAGCAGTGTCATATTGTAACCATGGATAACTTGAGAAAGGACTATAACTAGGCCTTAAGGCGCCTGGGTACCTGGGAAGGACTCAAGAAGGGTTAATACAACTTTTCATATGAACTTTTCATGAAATGTCACATATTGTCTAGGAATATAAGAACCTTCTAGAACTATGTTTTCAGGACAAAAAGTAATCTGAACATGCCCTGGAAAACAATAGGAATTGTACTAAGGACTGAATATGCACATATAATGTAACATCTTGCATTTTAATTCCTTTGCAGAAAATTCAAAAGCCCTGTATAGTTGTGTGCACTTCAGGAAACATTACACATTAAAGTTGTAATTGCCATGAAATTATCGCGCACACTGTAAGCGATCTGAACACCTAGGTTTAAATGTGGGAAATGAATCGCGCACACTGCCGATTTCAACAAGTATATGCAAATGCCATGAAATGATCGCGCACTCTGTAAGCGATCTGAACATCAAGATTTGAATTCGGGAATGAATCGTGCATCTTGCCGATTCTAACAAGAATATGCAAATGCCATGAAATGATTGCGCACTCTGTAAGCGTTCTGAACTTCAAGGTTTAAATGCAGAAATGAATCGCGCACACTACTGATTCCAACGGGTATATGCAAATGCCATGAAATGATCGTGCACTCTGTAAGCGATCTGAAACATCAAGATTAAAATGTGGAAATGAATCGCGCACACTGCGATTCGAATGCCACCATGCAAATGCCAAGAAATGGGCGCCCACAATGATTATCAAGAGTTAAATACAAGGAATAAATTGCGCGTCTTGCTGATTCGAAAGTCAATATGCAAATGTCAAGAAATGGTTGCGCACACTGTTGCCGACCTGAATCTCCAAAGTCAAATGCCAAGAATGAATCGCGCGTCTTGCCAATTCGAATATCAACATGTAAATGCCAGAAACCACGAGCACATTCACACGCACAAGGAAAAATCTTTCAACATGAAAAACTAGGCCCAAAAACTCGAATGCCTTTGAAAACGGGGTCACGGGCCCAGCCCGACCTCCGTCTTACCGCCCTGATCAAGGATCACCAATACAATGAAGGGCAAAGGCCTGGAAGGCCTCCGGAACAGGAGCTCAGGAAGTTGCTGCTGCTCTGCACCGGGACCTCTGAATAGTGAGCATGTGGAGCTGGGCTGGCTCCCTTAAATAGAGTCTGTCCCAGCCCACAAACCACACCCAGTCATGCTGCAGAGAAAGCTTCTAGAAGGTCCTAGAAAGGGACCACACCCTAACACACTCAGTAAGCCTGCAGCAATACATTGCAAATGAACAGTTATTGCAAACATCATTAATAGTGCTTTTCAAGGTTAAAGTCTGCAATGCAAAAGGTTAACATACTGCATAGAAATACAATGCATGAAATAGGTCCTTGCATAAAGGCTGGGTCTTTGCATTTTTGTCGCCCGCACAGCGTGCCCTGTCCTCATGTTGACTATACCTCTGCCAAATAGAGACCCATTTCTAACAGTAGTGCTCACATGAGAGCAGAAATACAAGTTGAACGTGGATCCGTTTACTACATAGATTGAGACAGACGAACATACCCTGAATAAATGTACAGTTCTCAGAGACAACCCAAGGCTAGCCACAGATGAACGGATATACCAGTTCAAGAACTTGCCGGGTAGGATGGACACCTCAATTACCTTTTAAGGTATCTAGTTCCCATAATAATGAGGGTGAACCGGCTACCAGAATCGTTTGGTCAGGCATAGGCTTTGCAATAAGTCCCACTGCATTTCAGCAAAAGTAGTCAAACCAGCAGGTCCTCACAGAAGAAAAGATCAAGGAGAAATTTCATGTCTGGCTACTAATACACTGGACTTCATAACTACTGCTACAATGGGGACTGCACATTTGCCATTCTGCAAATAATTCCTTAATTTCAGTCTTACTTTGGATAAAATTGTACCCAGTCAAAACATTGCAATGTGGAAATCACTTATAAGAAGTCACAAGTGTAGGAGGCTGGCCTGCCTTATAGTGGGTACCTTGTGGTACTTACACCTTGTGCCAGGTCCAGTTATCCCTTATTAGTAGAATAGAGGTGTTCTAGCAGCTTAGGCTGTTAGGGGTAGCTATAGCTAAGCAGCTTAGGCTGAACTAGGAGACATGCAAAGCTCCTACTATACCACGTATATCATATAGCACTATATCACAGGAAAACACAGTACTCAGAGTTACTAAAAATAAAGGTACTTTATTTTAGTGACAATATACCAAAATTATCTCAGAAGATACCCTCACTTAGGAGGTAAGTAATATACACAATTTATATGTACACAAACCAAAATCAGGTAAGAAAAGTAGTGCAAACAATGTAGAATCACAATAGGATGCAATAGGTAGAAATAGGCCTAGTGGCAACACAAACCATATACTCCAAAAGTGGAATGCGAACCACGAATGGACCCCAGGCCTATGGTAGGTTGTAGAGGGTTGCTGTGACTGTGAGAAAACAGTAAGGGTGTCCAAAATACCCCACCCCAAGACCCTGAAAAGTAGGAGTAAAGTTACCCTACTACCCCAGAAAGACAGTATAGTTGAGATAGGGGATTCTGCAAGAACAACAACTGCTACCAAAACACTGAAGATGGATTCCTGGACCTTAGGACCTGTAAAGGAAGGGGACCAAGTCCAAGAGTCACGCAAGTGTCCGGAGGGGCAGAAGCCCACTAAACCCCAGATGAAGGTGCAAAAGGGATGCCTCAGGGTGGAAGAAGCCAAAGATTCTGCAACAGACAGTGCCAGGAACTTCTCCTTGGGTCAGAAGATGTCCCACCACGTGCTGGAGGATGCAGAGATGTTTCCACCCAGAAATACCGCAAACAAGCCTTGCTAGCTGCAAGAGTCGCGGTTGAGGATTTTGGGTGCTGCTGGGGACCAGGAAGTCGCCCCTTGAAGAAGAAGACAGAGGGGGTGCTCAGCAATTCAGAGAGCCCCCACGGAAGCAGGCAGCACCCGCAGAAAATCTGAGGACAGCGGTCGACTCAGAGTCACAAAGGAGGGTCCCACGGCGTCAGAGTCCAACTCCACAAGTTGGGCAATGCAGGACGAAGTGCTGGGGACCCAGGCTAGGATGTGCACAAAGGAAGTCTTAGAAAAGTGCACAGAAGCCCGAGCAGCTGCAGATCACGCAGTACACAGGATTGCTGTCTGGCATGGGGAGGCAAGGACTTACATCCACCAAATTTGAACAGAAGGTCCACTGGACTGTGGGAGACACTTGGACCCAACTCCTGTGTTCCAAGGACCATGCTCGTCAGGATGGGAGGGGACCCAGAGGACCGGTGATGCAGAAGTTTGGTGCCTGTGTTAGCAGGGGGAAGATTCCGTAGACCCACGGGAGATTTCTTCTTGGCTTCCAGTGCAGGGTGAAGGCAGACAGCCCTCAGAGCATGCACCACCAGGAAACAGTCGAGAAAGCCGGCAGGATGAGGCCCTACATTGTTGCTGGTAGTCGTCTTGCAACTTTGTTGCGGTTTTGCAGGTGTCCTGGAGCAGTCAGCAGTCGATCCTTGGCAGAAGTCGAAGAGGGAAGTGCAGAGGAACTCAGGTGAGCTCTTGCATTCGTTATCTGAGGAATAGCCCAGAGGAGAGACCCTAAATAGCCCAGGAAGGAGGATTGGCTACTGAGAAAAGTAAGCACCTATCAAGGAGGGGTCTCTGACGTCACCTGCTGGCACTGGCCACTCAGAGCTGTCCATTGTGCCCCAACACCTCTGTATCCAAGATGGCAGAGGTCTGGGACACACTGGAGGAGCTCTGGGCACCTCCCCTGGGAGGTGCTGGTCAGGGGAGTGGTCACTCCCCTTTACTTTGTCCAGTTTCTGCGCAAAAAGCAGGGCTGGGGGATTCCCTGAACCAGTGTAGACTGGCTTATGCAGAGAGGGCACCATCTGCGCCCATCAAACAATTTCCAGAGGCTGGGGGAGGCTACTCCTCCCCAGCCCTCACACCTATTTCCAAAGGGAGAGGGTGTGACACCCTCTCTCAGAGGAAATTCTTTGTTCTGCCTTCCTGGGACTAGGGGGGCAGAAACCTGTCTGAGGGGTTGGCAGCAGCTGCAGTTGAGACACAGGAAAGCAAGTTTGGCAGTACCCGGGTTCTGTGCTAGAGACCCGGGGATACATGGAATTGTCACCCCAATACCAGAATGGTATTTGGGTGACAATTCCATGATCCTAGACATATTACATGGCCATGTTCGGAGTTACCATGGTGAAGCTACATATAGGTATTGACCTATATGTAGTGCACGCGTGTAATGGTGTCCCCGCACTCACAAAGTCTGGAGAATTTGCCCTGGACAATGTGGGGGCACCTTGGCTAGAGCCAGGGTGCCCACACACTAAGTAACTTGGCACCTAACCTTCACAAAGTGAGGGTTAGACATATAGGTGACTTATAAGTTACTTATGTGCAGTGAAAATGGCTGTGAAATAACGTGGACGTTATTATATACAAGGGAATTATAAGGGTGTTCCAGTGTGCCAATGAGAATTGGTCAAATTAGTCACTAGCCTGTAGTGACAATTTTAAATGCAGAGAGAGCATAAACACTGAGATTCTGGTTAGCAGAGCCTCAGTGATACAGTTAGGCACCACACAGGGAACACATACAGGGCATATATTATGAGCACTGGGGTCCTGCCTGGCAAGATCCCAGTGACACATAGGCAAAAACAAACATACATACAGTGAAAATGGGGGTAACATGCCAGGCAAGATGGTACTTTCCTATAAGTCTTTTGGAGGACCTAGACTGCTCCAAGAGATGAGATGAGTAGAAATTCAGCATCTAGTTCCACAGGGCACCTCAGACATTTAAGGGATGTACCTGCTTAGAGGCAAAAAGGGAGAAATGATTTTGGAGTCTGTAGGAAGGGCAGCCACTAAGGCTATTGCTTTACTAAATATGTCAAAACCAGCTGCCTTTGTGGGTGATATATGTAGGAGAATCTCTTTACAAGCAAATCAAAGTGAGTACTACTGTAATAAAGGAGATGTCAAGTGGGAATCACTGAGGCTCTACAATATTTCACAGGACATTCTGGGGTAGACGCACAGGAAGAAGGTCATAACAACCATAGAAATGGACAACTCCAGCATTGAGTAGTGCCCTGGTGAACCACTGCAAATCAGGCCTTGCTTTTCTCAAAACTTGACTATAAGCGTGGAAGGGAACCTCACCAAGAGTCACAAACATAATGCTAGAAATAAAGAGAAAAGATGTTAACCTCCTGACCACACACCTCTGCAAGAACAGTGCATGTCTCCGCCAGTACACTGGAAACAGAAAGGTCTCTGTCCATTCTTAAGAGACACTCAAGAACTCATAAAGATGGTGCTACACTTGAGCCTAAGCCATATAAGGACATGAAGAAAGCTCTATTTGAGCACAACAGTCAAAGATCTCCTAGACGTAGTGAGTTATAAGAAGTCAGGAGAACTAGTCAATGAAAGTAGAGTCTGCTGGTCAAACTCTAGTTCAAGTGTAACTCGGACAGGACCTACTACAGGAAGCCCAACTCAAACAAATGGCTGCCTGTGGCTTTTGGTTTCACACCAAGCAATAAAGTGCACCACTTGAAATGACCTCTAAACACAGGGATTTCAGGACAGTAAGACCAGACATGCTGGAGTGGTGTCAAAGAGACTTGTTCGTGTAAATGGCTTCTGTCACTGGAAATGGGAAGCAACCTAAAAGGTACAAATGTGTAGAAAGAGGTTTGGAGGAACCAAAACTATATATGGTAATACAAACATAGGGTCAACACAGCCTAGTCACACTAGACAATGGCTCACTCGTAGATCTCTATCTTCCATGAGTACTTCTAGAGGTAACATCTACCTGAAGCTGCTGCTGGAGGTGTCATCTCTGTGTTTTATTTCTAAGACGTGCACTTTGCAAACCTAGGGTAGTGTAAGTTCATCTTCAGTGCTTAACTGGCACATATATCTCCTTGTTTAGCAAAGTCACTGACATATGCAGAGTATGGACAGGTATATAATAATTTACAAAAAGGGATATGCTCACTCGGTGTCAGTGAACATACCTCTAGAAGGTGCGGGATAAGATGGAAGATGGCACCACACTGAACCAAAGGGTGAAGTCATCATGGCCAGAGAGCAGTTACTCATCATTCCTGCTAATGTGTGCAAGATGATTCTAGGGAACAGCGTAGGTAATGGAAAGTGCCCGTATGCAGTGCATTAAATAAATGGGCCGGCACTCACTAGTACAGAATACCAGCATTTTTTTTATTTTCTCCCCTTGAGTACTGGAACTTCTCTTCAGACAGAGAGAGTACCAGTACTCATAGGGACCAGGCCTTGATGCAGATGGTGCTCTTCTTGTTATCTCGCAGCTCGGCAGCACTTTCCACACTTCACTTACTGATTCACAGTGAAATCCTGGGCTGAGCTGGCACAACAGCGTCAGAACAGCAGCTCTTGTCTCCGAGCATACCAGTCTTGTTGTGCTACTCTGCAAGTCTTCAGAGCAGGGGTGTGGCGGCAGGGTTTTGGTTTACCCTTTGACTTTGCACAGTGAGAGGTGTTGGTAAAACCTAATGGACGGGGTGTCTTTTTTATCATGCCTGTTGTTTCAGTGACTGAAACCCGTAGTTCATCTGCAATTTAAATTAAACATTTTTACTTGAATGTACATCCCTGTATGCCCCAAACATTTTTGGGATTAACCTCAAAGAAAAAAAGACAGAAAAGACAACTTTATCAGTTTTATTTTTTATCGAGTGGTTTGGTGCATTTAAACCCCTCGGTTTCATATGGGAAACTTTACATAACCCAATGTGACAGGATACTTCATGGAATGTAAGACACTTTCAGACAGTTCTGTATTTTGCATTCTGGGACTTGTAGTTTCCTTTCCTAATTATAAGGGTATTTAAAAATTCCAGCTTCAAAGCTTTGATGGCAAAAATCAGAGACTGGTTGAACATAAATGCACATAACATTGAGCCACTTGGGATCTACCAAACCCTTTTGCATATATTTTTTGGGTGTACACACACATCGCCCATATAACCAAACAACAATGACTATAGTTATGGCTTTTGTGCACTGAATAAGGATCCCATTTTGGGCACTGCTTCTGGCATAAGTTCTATTCATTCATCTAGGCTAGGAGTGAATTCTTCTATCTCTTGGCATCTGTTTAGATGGTGGGTAAAATGTATCCTGGAAGAGTATGCAATCTCCACACTATAGGCCCTTCTGATGACTGAAGTGGAAACATTATGCAGGAGGTGGTTAATGCACTTGCTGGAAATATCTGAATCCGCTATAATCAAATTTTCAACTCACAATAACATTGCTTTGAGGGTCAATGTGCTTGTGGGAAAGCACAGCATGGAAAAGATTTGTTTTAAAGTAGATAGCTCAGCTGGTTACGAATTTTGTTGCAGAGGTCCTTGTATTACCTGCAGGTCACAGGTTAAAATCCTTCTCTTATAGCTTAGTGAGTTATGACCATGCTTCAAGGAGCTGCATGCAAAGGACAAGACATATATTTGGAACTTTACTGTTTTTTTCCTTAATCTTTTGTTATTTTAAGTTTGCTATAAAAGAAGGTTACTCTGGGTAATAATGAACATTTATTAGTAAATGTTTTGTAAATGGTCATTAATATTGTAACTATTTGGCAGATACTTCAAACATTCTTACAATGCATACAGATTTCTTGAACACAAAGCTTGGCAGGATCGAAAACCTAGCCCGCCCCTTGCCCCATCCTGAGCACCCCCCCCCCCCTTATGCCCGACCCACACTCCCCACAACTTTTGGTGAGTACCTGCACTTATCTTTCCATTTAAAGCACTGCCTGTAAGCAAGATGTCTGATGGAGGATCGAAGGATTGACTTCCTACTAGGAAATATCAGGGTATAAAGCCATGGTTGTAGTTGGGCTCTCGCTCCCAGGCGAGACTGCTTGTTCGGGGGAGACGGCACTTTTGTTTGTAGGTGACTGAGTCACACCTACAACAAGTCACAACTGTTGGCCAACCCTCCCAGCTCACTAGCAGTACCTCACCAAAATGCAGAGGGCAAAGGTGATTTCTGGCAGCATTAAGCATGGACTCTAGATAAAACCTCTCAGGGAAGTTGTGGTGAAACAAAAGTTACCGTTTTCTCTCGTTAGCAATAAGTCTCAGTCACACACGGGCAATGAAGTAGATGCAGGAGAGTTTTTAATATATTTATTAAAAAGAATGCAATCTGCGATAAAATACATGAGCTGCAATGATTAGGACAATAGACAATAAAAGAAGCAAGATTGTGAAGATGATAGTTGTAAATATAATAACCACCACCATCTTACAATAAACATGAGACATACAATTCCTAGCATAAAAAGCCTAATCTCTACCCTAATGACAGCTAGGTATGATAAACCTAATCTGCCAGTACCATGTCATGAGAACCCCCCCCCCAACAACCCTTGTTACCTTGGAATGAGGTCTCTAGTTCACACTCCATGGTGACACAAAGGCTGTGTTCTGCAGCAAGGTGACAGTGTAAATGGCATCTGGAAGGAACCCTTCCAATGCCCTTGTCCATGTAGGATGTAGTTATACAGATCATGTACTATCCCTGAAACAGGTATCTTCCTAAACAACTGATAAGGCGGCAAACTTGTGTAAGCAATTATATAAACAGTCCCCAACAAGGGTACATTATGTTCCTATCACACATAAGTGAGAAAGGTACATGATAACAATACCTACGTACATCACTGATCATGACACTGATAATGACGCCTTCCCAGAGTGGCACTGATAATGCAAATCAAAACATCTTTATAAACTATAAACAATGGCAGCCATCTTGGACGAAATAATAAAATAAATGAAATAAAACATAGCAAGCTAAGTAGATTAAAAGTCACTAAGGGCCATATGTATCAAAGGGTTTTACCCATTTTGGGGGTTATTACAACTCTGGAGGAGGTGTTAATCCGTCCCAAAAGTGACGGTAAAGTGACGGATATACCACCAGCCGTATTACGAGTTCCATAGGATATAATGGACTCGTAATACGGCTGGTGGTATATCCGTCACTTTACCGTCACTTTTGGGACGGATTAACACCTCCTGCAAAGTTGTAATAACCCCCTTTGTGTCTATGGGAAAATGTGTTCATACATATGTCCCTAGGTGACGGGGGCACAGGCCTGGAAGCCAAAAGACTAAGCTAAACTCCTGAGTCCCAATAAGAACTAAAATGGATTCCCCACACCATCTTGTCACTGTAGTCAACAAGTCGCAGTCAACAATTATATGCCTATAAGTAACCTTGCCTGGCATAGCAACAAAGGTGTCAAGGATGGCCCAAAAGGTGTACCATATGACAACACAGACCCCTATGTTTATTTTGTACAATAAAGTTATTTATGCTGGATCATTGACAATTAATCCAATTACCCCTGTCTTGAAAAAGTCCCTGGTATACGATTAAAGACACATGGACTACTGATCTATCTGTATAATGGAAGTGTCCCAAAAAAATTGGATATTGTATATCCATATATACAACATGCTTGAGCACACTAAATGACTGTCAAGTTATATGACAAGAATCTTTAAGCAACTATTAATTAAGACACGTCTTGAAGACCTCTGGGCCCGATTTAATTCTTGGTGGCAAGGATACTTTGTCGCTTTGGTGACAAAGTATCCTCACCGCCAAGAATGTGTTCCTCTCACCGCACTTAAATGCGTGCAGACCTTTTGGTTAATCACGGAGGAGACTACTCTGTCCCTGCCGTGACTAACCTATTCCAATTTGGATGGCCGGACAAGTACTGATTTTTTACTGTTTCATACTGCAAAGTAAAGCCTTGCAGCAAACAAACAGTAAAAACATGTTAATGCTCCCCCTGTCATAAGAATAGTCTTCCATGGCGAGGGGGCATTACTTTTTGGTTTACGAAAAGACAATCCTGTTTTGGGATTTTCTTTTTAAAAAGAAAAAAATCATTACTGTTTGTTTACAGGGCTGCGTCCTTCCGACGAGGGGCCATGTTTTGATTGAAAACACCCCATGCAGTTGTTGTGGGGACCGACAAGGGCATAATTTTACAGCATCTACAACAGGGTTTGAACACCTAAAAGATACATCAATCACTACTGAAAAGGTGAGGAATTTCATCTGTTAAAAAAAAAAGTGTTCTGAACCCACATCGACGATGAAGCACACACAAACAAGTACTGACAAAAGGGCGCTGGTTGGCGCCCTATACACTCTGATGTTGTCACTTTCGGGGTAGGTAGAGTGGCTGTGGAGGCTACATGGATCCACAAGGCAGCACTGAGGAGCTATTGCCGGGCAAAAGTTTCCGGACCCAATTTAGCGCTTAAAGGGCATAAGGTGGATAGCCTGGGGGAAAAGGTATTAGAATGGGCTGTCACAGATAAGGTCCACATCTGGATGTATAGCTCTAAATTTACTGTAAGGAAGTACTACAAACCTTATGTGACAACGTCTGCCAAGTTGAATGCGTCCTAGAAAAACCCCTGCACTGACCCCAGTATTTTCACAGCCTATTGTGCAGGCCTTTAGCCATAGACAGCAGGGCCTGATTGCAAGTCCTGGCCTTGAAGTCTGTGTACACAAAGTCTATTCCCAATTACATTGATAGAGTCTTCCATCAGTATCAATTTTCATAAGCAAGCAGCAGGTTAAAAAGAAAAATGGTCATCCTTCATCAGTTGTATAAAGTGATAATCAGTTCTCGTTTCATAACTTTTGATCTTCACTGCTGGCTCTATATTTTAAATTATTATGTCTAGAGATGGTGTGTTTTGTAATAAAATGTCATTTTGTTAGTACAGTTAAAATGCCTTAGAGTCCTCTTTGGTCATCTCTGGTGACAATGTGGGGTGACATGTGAGGTCACTGTGATGCAAGTACCGTCATTGGTAATGCATGCATGAGTTTAGGGATAGAGTATTGTGAGGAGGCTAAGGCTGTGTAAGTACAAATTTCAGAGTTTTAGGGTCAAAATTATAATCCTAACTTCTCTTCAGCTTTTATTATTAAATGAAACCTTTTCTGACCATCCCACCTCTTTGAATTTTTCACCCCTCTTGATAAATCTGCAGGAAGTTTGAAAGAGTGTCAGCACGTTAAACTCAGCTTTGTGATCTGCATATTGATCAAATGGTGCAAAAGGTGTTAGTCCAAAGCCTTTTGGATGCTCCTTTACCTTTGACCTTTCCATCCGCCCTCCCCTCCCCCAGATCTATATAAAACTTGAAATGCTGTACTCAACCGAATGTGGCAATTATCCATCTGGCTTCATTAACATTTGGCAAACTGTGCCAAAGTTATTATTACATTTTCACTTGTATGCCAAACCTCTCCCCCACCCACCAATCTGCACAATTCCCGATATACCAAAACCAAGATAAACATGTTGAAGGCTTCTAAATTTCTGGTAAAAACAAGCAAAAACACCATTTAATTTGTCAAGCTATCTATAACCCAAAAACACCATTTAATTTGTTAAGCTATCTTTAACCCAAACCCTTGTTGTAACAAATAAACCTCAAAAGTTACAGAACAGATTTACACCAAACCACAAAAAAGGGACTTTTCAGAGTAAGGTTCTAGTTTCATGACTAATGTGGTGTAATTCAGTACACCAGTTTTACCTCCTTTTATCTCCCTTCTTCCATGGATGCTCTACAGAAAACGTGACATATTAAAATTTAGCCAAATGCGATACAGGAATTTCAAATTTCATGCAAAACAGCAACAAAGTCAAAAGCAAATGAATCAGGTCTTTGATAGTGAGAGTTTCTAATGATGACTATATATATATATATGTGTGTTTAACTGCTTTATTTCATAAAATGCAGAGATATAAAACCCATCTTTTCATGAACTTGAGAAATATGAAAAATGTTTCACGGGGCGGTGAATTATGGGTTTCATCATCAGAATGGCAGCACAAATACTCAGCTGCTTTTTACCATTGTCCATTGTTTAAACAACATTCGAGCGATGAAAGGTAAAAATAAACACCTGCTTTACATCCCTTCATTATTATAATAAGTTTATTATGTTTTTTATAACTGCAGGGAATGGCGTTTCTTAGGGCCAGATGTAGCAAAGGTTTTTACCCATTCTGTGTCTATGGTAAAAAGTGTTTGTACATATGGCCCTTAGTGTGGTCTGCCGTATTATCTTCCATTGTTAATTGCCCAGTTCTTGCGCAAGGGCTAATTTTGCTTTCTTTTTTCAGGGCGTGTCTCAGCTTTTGACACTTGCCCTGTCCATTCACTCTTAGACGTGCTCGCCTCTTTTCTAAATTGGTCATCCTGAGTCGAGCAAACTCTACTGGATGCACCTTGCTGTACTTTTAAAATTCAGAAAACTGGTACTGAATTGTTACAGTTCAGCTATCCCTGCTCTGCTCACTGCTGTACTCCAACATTTTCAGCTCTGAATTGTAAACCAAGAATTCCCACTCCCTTCACCCCCCCAACCCTTAACCCCTTTATCGCACCTGGAAATATTTTGTCTTTGAAAATTGAAAAGCTAAAGCATGAACAAATAATGTACCTTTAAAACTAGACATCACTTTGAAACATTTTGTAGTATATCTGCATCTAAGAAAAGGAGACTCTAGAAGATCATCAATACTTAAATTAGTATGGCTTTGAGTGGCACAACTTGGAGAAAATCGGCTGAGAAGTACTTTTTAGGGGGCGAGCGCAAAGCACTCCGTCCCCTGTTGTAATCTCTATTTGGGCTTCTAACCATGCCCATGCCACATCAGTCACTTTCATTGGTTTGTGGGCTTGCCTTTTAAAAATTGCTTGCTTTCATTAGTGAAAGGCAAGCATACCTCATGGCTTTTCCGGTGTTTAGCCCTTCTCGAGCGCACCGACCAACTGCTGAAAACATACAAGGCTCGATGTTTTCCATTTGGTTTCTGGACTACTTTTTTCTTTATTTCGCAGCACAATCTCACTGGGCAGTAGTTGAGCGCTTTACATGACATTAATCCTGTAACATAGGTTATTGCTCTTTTGCAGGTTACATAGATAATTGCATTTTTGCCAATAGGTTACACTGTGAGTAAACTTTTATTTCCCTTTGTGTGTCTGCTTTGTGCTGATGGCGGCCGTCTGCTCCCTTATGTGAAACTTTTACTTTTCAGTTTATATGGCATGAAAAGTCCGGTTAGTTATGTGAAACCTTTTTACTTTAAATTTTTAATGTATGTGGCAAGAAAAGTGCGGTTAGGAGTTTACAAGGCTAATAGCAAGCAAACGAAAATGCTTGTTGCATTGGGTATGGTGCCTGAAATAACTGCAAAATGTATCAAATTCAATTTTCCCAAATTTCTAAAACTGAACGAACTGTTCTTTCTTATTAAAATCAAGTTGATCTGTTTTTTGTTTGCATTGAAGTGCATTGGACAAAAATATTATTTTCAGACCTGCACAGAATGACTGTGCACATAGATACATAACTCAAAAAGGCCAGGAACCTTTAGCTGATAGTTCATTAATGTCTATGGAACTGGAGAGACGATTTTAACAGAAGAAAGCACAGCCGGCAAATGCTGAAATCTGCGTGATATTTCTGCCTGGCATGGCAAAGATGCTTTAAGGGCAAAACTTAAGAGATACCAGCCAAATATGCTCTTCATTGGGGATAGTAAGACATCGCTATGCAACTGAGCTGCAAAGGCATTTCACATATGAGGAAAGGGGTTTTGGTTCACAAAGGGCCTGGGGAATGAGGGGAGTGTCAGTTGTCGGATCCACTGCATTGAGAGATCAGTTCACTAATCCTTTTGTAGACAACATCATGTCTGGGGGCTAGAATGTGTGTGTTTGGTGGTGGGGAGGGGTGACGGGGGAGATTGTTAGGCAGCATTTGTTTGTAAAGCCACTTGCTCTGAGGATAATACTTGCACTAACTTCTATTGAGGAAGCTGTGCGAGCTCCTACAAAGTCCTTTCCCAAAGCGCCTTTGAACCGAAGAACCCATTGAAAGGGATAAAGGAAGAGCGAGAGGATTAGTGTGTTGAGCAGCTGTGAATTTCAGTGGGGGGCTGATGAACTCCAAAATCTTTGTTTAAACAATAATAACAAAAAAGACTCTGCTGGAGTGAGGCCCACAGGGGGGCCACAAACTTATCACACGAAGAAACAAAACTGGCAGGAGCTGTATGTGCTACTCCAAGAGTTTTTCCCAAACAGTTTCGGAAAAGAAGTTGTTAAAAGAAAGAAGGGCAGAGGAAGAATTTCCATGAAGTCTGGTTCACTGCCCAGTAGATATTTTGAAACCTTTGTTCATGTATTTCCTCACTCCTCGGTGTGTGTCATGTTATTCAAAATAGTTCGGCCAATTGAAAACACGGTCTTTCTTCGAAGACCATTGAGGTTTGTCCCTTGACACAACACCAATTACCAACAAACGACTCCTTGATAGGAATATTGTTATCCTCTGTGTGATCGTTGCCACATGCAAGCAGCTCAAGATATTTTCATTCAGCTATTCAGGGGTACTCTGTACACTCAACTGGGACTGAAAGAAGGTAATGAAGAGTATGTATGTGATCTGTTTTTAGTAATGTACTTTACCCAATCCTATCAATGAAATAACTGGTGTGAAAAAAATGGCTGAATCAAATAAACACAAATTACCCTATAGACTTATGCCACCCGAAGTATATATCCATTTCCCATTGTCTGTATGTGCCTGGAGCAGAAAATTGCATTTCTTCTCGATTTTATCAACAAAGTGCATTTTGTAATCACTTGCAAAATAATTGTGAGGATAGATGAATGTTCCACTTTGAACTTTCTCTGAAACCTGTTGGTTAAGAAAAAGGTTTTAAAAAGTAGCAGAAAAATGACTAATTTGTAAAACCAAACAGAGTTTGGACATCCAGGGCTACTCATAGGTAAGATGTGCATCTAAGACAAGTAACACAAATGTGTAGGAGATATACAGCATGTTTGTACTGGAAGAGAGACTACCTGTAGAACATATGTGATGCGAATTTGGATCAAATTAACACAATTCTTGTGCATTTTCTTGTCCGTGTGTCCTTTGCAACACTTACTTTGTCTAGCATATTTATTCTTGCAATACCATACCAGTTAATTTAACAATATAAAAGTCCAACTGCATAAAATATGAAAGAAACGAATTACAATTGGAAATATCTTTTTTAAAACACCGCTTCAAGGAGTGCATAAGAACGTTGGAATGAACCTAGATCTGTGACTGGGGATGAGTGTTTGAAAAGTTTCAGCACCTCTGTCCATTATCCTTCTGTGTTGCTAAAGTCGCCCTAAGTGGTAAGCGTATACCCAGACATGGGTCCCGGGCTCACTGTGCCACTGGATTCAAGCTAGCCTGGCTGATGAAGGGTGATGCCCTGAAACCGGTCCCAGGATGTTTGTTTCCTGTCCAGGGACGACCTGGCTTGCCAGTTCGGGCTGGGCTGTTCCCATGCGGAACAGGGTCAAGACTGATTTGCATATGGCTGGGTTGAAACTGGGGTGGCATGGTGAGCAAAAAAAACGATAAATTAAACCCAGATCTGTGACTGGGGGTGAGTGTTTGAAACGTTTCAGCACTCTGTCCATCATCCTTTGGTGTTTCTAACTTTCTAAAAGTAGCATTTTCCTAATTGTGACTTAAAATATGACGTTACCGTTAAAGAAGAGTTTAAATTACAATTCTTTAGACATCAAACTCAATATTCCTACTTTTTTTTAATCATTTATTGAATACAATAAGGTCACCTAATGTTGTCCTATGGACGAGACATGCCTTGTCGTAGTGGAAAGCAAATTTAAGAGGTATTTATTTATTACCAGTACATGTCTAACTTGTTAAATACATTGCACCATGCCCTATTGGCAATTTAGGGCCTACTCTCGGGGTGACTAATATGAATTATCCATGTAACCTGCAAAAGTAGAATTATCCATGTAACCTGCAAAAGTAGAATTATCCATGTAACGGGGCCCATGTCATGCAAAGTGCTCGACTACTGTCTAGCGAGGTTGTGCTGCCCAAATCCTCATATGTTTTAAGTAGTTTGCCGGTGCTGTAGAGGAGGGCTAAACACCGAAAAAGGCATGACTCATGCATGCCTTTCAGTGATGAAATCAAGCGAATTTTAAAAGGAAAGCCCACGAACCAACCAAATTCACTGGTGTGGTTAAAAGCCCACAGAGGGATTACAGCAGGGGCCAGAGCACTTGTGCGATCGACCCTAAAAAAGAAAGTTTAAGCCAGACAAAAGGTGTACTTTTCAAGGTCAAAATGGCAGTTTAAAACTGCACACACAGGCTGCAATGGCAATCCTGTGATGATTAAAAGGCTACATAATTGTTTGGCACAATCAGTGCTACAGGCCCACTAGTAGGATATAATCTACAGGCCCTGGGGACATGCAGTACCAATCTACCAGGGACTAACATGTAAATAAAATGTGCCAAATGAGTATAAGCCAATGTTATAATGTTTTATGGAGTGATCACAAGCATGTTCGCACTGCTTAGCAGTGGTAAAATCAACAGAGTCATAAGGCCAACAAAAACTAGATCAGCAAAAATGGTGGACTAGAACAAAAAAATTGAGGAAAGACCACCCTAAGGATGACAGGTATAATAATCATTAACTATTGACATATGGCTTAAGGAACAGGAAGCCCCTCCAACAACATCAAGAGAAAAGTTAGAAACCTAGGAGTAACCATGGATTCAGAATTAACCTTGATACCCTCATGCAAACATCACAAAGATTGCCTTCCACACAATGAAAACAATACATCCCAACTTCTCATACCTTGCATTCCAACATAAACTGCAAGCCCTCATCTTAATGCAAACTCCAAGCTTGACTATACCAACAACCAATACGATGGCGTGCCTGCATACATTAAACGCAAAACACAACACATTCAAAATGCTGCTGTAAAGCTTCTTCTCCAACTTTACACAAGGGAACGCATGACCCCAGTTCCGCAAACGCTCTACTGGCTACCTATAGCTGAGAAAGGCAATGTCCACAGAGCCTCCTAAGGAAAAGGACTACTATACCTACAATTTACCATTTTACTGTAAGAGGCACTGCTTTCTCAGTACAAGCTCTGTAGCTCACTACCAACTAGCATTAGAGGCATCCAGGAGAATATACACAGTTGAAAACCTAGCATTTCCTAGATAAATACACCACCTACATCCAATCGACAGAGTCCAGAAAACAGTCTCACACTCAAGAATAGTCCTCAGCTTACAACCCATAAACTGCAAACAACTCAGCCAGCAAACTGTTTTTATTAGACAGCTAAGCAAAAAGGGCTAACCTATCGTTCACCATGGTATTAAATAGTTAAGTAGTTCTATACATAACTGTTAGGGCCCATAATAATACCAAGCTGTAATATGCAGCAGTCAGCAACAAACTGTAACTTATACCTATTAAATTCACATAATTTATATCTGCTATGAGTGTTGTCCACCACCAGCACTGCACAACTAAAAAAGCAAACACCACCAAATAGAAGAATGAAGAGGCATGGACTAAATGAAGAGATACGTTACACATTACTGTACAGTTTTGAAGGGCTTTAATGTAGTCCATTCACTGTAGGTCCCAAACAACTATACAATCTGACTCTTTTTTAACGTGTCACATAGACACTCAGATATGGGATGATAATACAAATACCTATCCCTACAGTTTCTCCACTTCTCTCTCGCTCCAACCATGCTACCATGCTAGCTCAGGACAGCAACATACACAAACTCTCAGATTGGACAATCCAGTGTAGTAGCCAGCTAAGCAGACTTTATCATATGAAATACCATAAAGGGACCTGCAAATCTGCTAACATCATACTGAAAACAGTACAACTACTTGTCTGTCTCTTTAACTTCATGCCCCCACACACTGCTGAGTGCTGCATCCCATAACACTAGAACCGCACCACGTGGTCATCACGCATGACATGGAAAGACTTCCCACGTAGGATCCAAACAAAACAAACACCCTTCAGCCACACACGTTACACATCATAGCATGCTACTCATGTAGACAAGCCAAGTGTGTCAGTGCCCCACATAGCAATAGTAAGCACTATACAAATGTTGGAAAGCCCAGTTCAGATAAAGTAGTTAATTCATTTTCAATTACTTTTTTCAGTTTTGTTGTGACCCTTCAAACAACCTAAATCATAGACATAATATTTCACTGGGAAGTCTAAGCTGAGACCAGAGGGCCATTTTAGATGGCATGCATCACTAATTTAATGCAGATGGTGAAGGGCCTACAATGGTCTGAAACAATATAAACGATTTCTTATTATTTTCAAAGTAGAAATCTGGAAATAAATTAAATGTGTATGTGGAGTTGACCGCACTAGTTCATTTTTGTATCAATGCATATCTTTACCATTCTCTTCATATGTAGAAGGGGCATATGAAGAATGTTTGTTTCCACTGCATTTGCTTAATTTTTTTTACGCAATACAGCACAAACTCAACTCCATATTTTGATGCTAAACCCGTCTAGCGTCAAAATATAAATATGGAGTTAAGTTTGCGCCATTTTTTAAGTGCGTGAACCCACCTTGCGTCAATGAGATGCAAGGTAGGTGTTCCAATCCAAAAAATAACGCTACCCCCATAGCGCCATATTTATCCCCCGAGCAAAAATGAAACATGAGTGGGAGGCGGGCCCAAAAATAGCGCTAAGCTTGCCTAGCACCATTATGTAACACCTGGGTCAGACTAGGTGTTAGGGGACCTGTGGACCCATTTCCATGGTCAAACACACCAAGCCCAGGAACACCCTCACTCACACCAGAGGGACATCAGAGGTTGGGGGACCCCATCCAGGTAAGTAGGGTAAGTATAGGTAGGTAATTTAATTATTTTTTAAGTGCCATTGGGGGCCCTGACATGGGGCCCCCTGCATGGTACTGAGTGCAATGGCCATGCCCAGGGGACACTGGTCCAGTGTGGTGGGGGCATGATTCCTGTATTTTCTAAGACAGGAGCCATGTGTAATGGATGGTTGTGCATCAGGAATTGACGCTAGGCTGGTTAGCGGGATTGTTTTTGCCTTTAACCAGCCTAGTGTCCTTTTTTTATTCTCAAACTCCATCTCCTCTCCCGCCACCCGGCTAGTGTCTTTTTTTATTAGACGCTATCCCAAACTTAGCGCCGGCTTGCGCCAATCTATAAATACGGCGCCCGGCTGGCATTGTAAAATGACACGAGCCAGCACTAAACTTTTTGCCGCAAAACTGCGTTATGTAAGTGAATACATCAAAAAAAAATTATGACTTGGCAGCCATTTTAATATGTCAGAGTAACGACTTCTAAGTACCTTTCTTCACCAATAAAGGTTCAAGGAATGGCCTTCTTATTTTTAAATATAGCAGTAAAAGGAAAAGATTGGATGGGAATTTAACAGTGAGTACCACCATGAAATGTATATTCATTTATGGCTTTCACAAACATAGCAAACTGTGTAGCATTTATAAGTGCTAACAATACAACAATAAAAAGTTAAATTTTAAAAAGTTAAATTCAAGTGTAACAGGGTGTAACAATAATGCATAGGGATAAATACATAAAGTACCTATAAATTCGTCCCCAACCATGCACAGTGTTTAATTACTTAATTTCAGATGCTGTAGTGATGGTATCAGTGCAGTCACTGACCATGTCATGATTGTTGTAAAATGTGAAATAATTAGCAGGGCATAATGAGGGACCGAGTTATAGTTGCTGTAGGGTACGAGTTATATTACTGAGATAATTTCAGTTGTTTTCTTCATTTAAAATAGTATTTTTACCCGATATTTTCACCTAACTGTAACATCACTTTTCCTTTAGTTTTTCAGCGAATGTCTATATTTTTGTTAACATTAGATAAATATTAATTGCTATAACCCAGGGTGATTACTTTTTTAAACAGGAGGGTGTCGTTGGACCCCCTGCCCTGAGCCTCAAAGGGTCCCCAACGCTGAACTATTTTTTAGGGAGTGAGTTTGGGGCCCCACTCCCCGAGCCATCCATCCAGTCGACTTGTGGAGCCCATCCCCGGGTACACTGTAGTTCCTGTGGGCAGGGATAACTTCAAGTTCCTGCCAGTGCTCCTCAGGGCAGGGAACACTGGTTTGCTCTTGCCCAGCAGTAGTAGAGAAAACTTGATTCTGAGAGGGGGGAGCAAACAGATGTAGCCAGCTCTTGCCGCACCACTATGGGTGCAGACAGGGGAACCAGCAGGTGCCCTGGGGCTACCCCCTCTGGCCCATGGGCTGCACTGGTTGTGGTATCCCGGATGGGACAAGGGTACCAATGGCCTTTAACTATGTTGGAGTCCAGGAGGATGGGGTCCCCGGGGTCTATTAATGGCTCAGGGAGGGGGGTGGCAACACGCCCAGGCCTAGTAGGCAGCATATCCCTACGCTGACCCCCATATATATTTTTTTACTTTTTTTCAGGGAACTCAGGCCCTCATTACGAGTCTGGTGGTCTTAGGACCACCAGACTCGCTGTGGTGGTCTCACCCACCGCAGAGCCGGTGGTGAAGACCTCCTCCAATCCAGTGGCAGACCTCAGGCTGCTGTCCGGATTACGAGGTTGCACACCGCCAGGCTTTCCGTGGTGGTCACCCCGCCACGAAAAGCCTGCCAGTCATGCACCCGGCGACTGGAATCTTCATTCTTCATTCCTGTCACCAACACACATGCACACACACACACACGCACACATCCCCACCACCCATCCATGTACTCACAGGCACCCCAACCCCTTCATGCATGCATGCATTCACATACACACCCATTCAGCAGAAGCATACATGCAGACACTCCCACACACTCACATTCATCAACACATACACCCCCACTCACTCGCATTCATCCATACAGACACCCCATACATGCACACACACGCACCCAAACACACCACAGACCCCCTCCCCATGCTTTTCAGATGCCCACTTACCTCCTCCGCTGAGGAGGACGTCCGGGAGGGGATGGTTCTGGCGGTCTCGCCACCATCACCACGCCAGCAGGACATCACCGAGCCGTATTACTGCTTATAATATGGAGGGCGGAGTTATGCTGTTGTGGTGGTGCTCGCAGGTGAACAGCCTCTGCACCGCCAACCCCCAGAACAAATGGCTGTTTTCCACCTCAAAAATGGTGGTGAGCAGCCACCACTCGTAATATGGCGGTCGAATGGCAGGTTTGGCTTTGGCAGTCAATCAAATCTTATCATTAGATATGTTTTCTTAGCTGATCCTCTGCAGCGTGAACTATCTATATAATATTATATATATAGATATATATATATATATATATATATATATATATATATATATATATATATTTGTTTTTTTTTTTTTTTTACCTAGTGGTGGCTGGGGAACCAGCAGGGTCATTGGGGGCATCCGTTCCCCCCCCGGCAGCGTCCATTGCTTTGCTACATGTGGATACCCACCTTTAAAAAAGAAAATGTTAAAAGATGGCTGGTACCTTCCATGTTGCTGGCAGGGGAGCCTGCAGGTGTCGCTGGGGCCTCCTTCAAGTTCCCCAGTAGGGCATCAGGGTACCCAAAAAACATAAAAAAATAAAAATAAAAATAATAATAATAATACATCAGCATCAGGCTGTGCACTGTGTGGGATGGGGTGCTCCTGGGAGTTGGATGCCTGCGATCTATGCCCAACCCCATGATGTGCACAACAAAAGACATCTTACTTTGAGCAAAAAAAAGAAATTCCCAGAAAAATTGAAACCTTAAAATTACATTATAGTTAGGAATTGTAATGATATCTTACTTTATATAAAACAATAAAAAAAATCACTGAAAAAAAATCTTTAAATGGACAACATAGATAAGTAAGGTATAACATGTGCCCTCACCAAGCACTGAATACCTCTCATATTACAACACAACTGTATACGTTTGTGAAACAATGAGCCCCAAAGCCAGAAATTATCCAGATGCAAAAAGTATATAATTGAGAATCAGATAACACAGTCTTGATCACATGACCAGGGCTGACACTTCATGAACAATAAATACCTGCATCACTTGAGGAG
The DNA here is from genome assembly GCF_031143425.1 of Pleurodeles waltl. NCBI lineage: Eukaryota > Metazoa > Chordata > Amphibia > Caudata > Salamandridae > Pleurodeles > Pleurodeles waltl. The sequence goes on along the minus strand of NC_090445.1, from coordinate 1,149,339,545 downwards.
GCATGGCTTGGATGACGATGCGATGCAGCATAATTCTGCTGCTCCTGCTGACCTTTGAGAAAGATTTACGTGACCGTTTCTTGCATGCATTTGGTCATGACATCAACAAAGGTGCCCAGTTGATGTGGAGTATGCAGAAGCGCAGAGATCTCCCTGCAACTTCATTTAGGGACCTGTATACCACAGAGAACTCTGCGGCACCAATGTCTCTGTATATGAACTACAAATATCCATGGTCACTGATCTGGCCGTACCCGCGGTATGTACTCTAATCACTCACCGCTCAATGAAGGAAGCCCCTGCTTCTGCCCTTAACTCAGCGCAAACCCATCTCAACACTCTGCATCATACCTCCAATATCGCCTTCAGCGAAGGCTGCTTTTATCTGAAAACATCGCTCTGCTTAAGGTCCACCATTCTGTCATGCCTTTCCCTAAAATGGTGCCCGCAAAGCTCCCATTTTAGCTCACACTGCACAGTATTTAACACTGGGATCAAATCATTTTAACAGCCATTGCGCTACATCTCCAGCGTGACAGTGTATCAGCTTTGCATACTACTAAAAAGGAAAATTTGGAGGGTTTTCAAATCTAGATACTTGTGCTAATCCGTGATGATCTGCTGATTGTGACTGACCCTAAAATGGCGCTGTAAATCCAATTGCATGCACGATTATAACTTGGTTCAGGCCCTTATTTGCCTTCCATGACTTTTCCCATGTCTGGAACCTGATGTTTGCCAGTACTTTTGATGTGAGTTGATAGGAGCTGTGCTGTTTTGTTCTGACTTGAAATACACTTTCTTGAGCTGTTTCGAAATTATGTTTTATGTTATGCAAAGCAGAAAGTGTTTGAATCTCACCACAATGTCCTGCTGTAGGCCTACAGATGCACTGTCAACATGCAGTAGGACCCAGAGCCACATTTTGCCTGGCCTCCATGGGTGCTCTATAATTTGTGGTCTGAACTTCTCATTGCTAGCTGCTTGCTCTGGGACACAACCGCTCTGGGGTATAATAGTGCATTTTAGTGTGAAACAAAAATTCATCCAAAATCATCTGCACATGTGCTCGTATTGTCCCTGAACGATTTGGAGGTGGCTAATTCCCAGGTATTGAGCTTCAGCTAGTGACTACCATTTATCATATCTCCATTCCACAACTGGAAGCCTTCAAGCCTCAAGCTCCAATCTAAAAGCACCTTGAACGCCTCTGATACAACAGAAGTGGTTGCACCATGGTGAACAAAGACTCCAAAGCATCTATAAAACGATCCAAAGCTGACCACCCAACACCAGATTTGCTGATAAAAGGGAAGTTAGACATCAATGCAACCATGGAAATGATTCTAAAGTACGTAGCTGATGTCTATGAACTGGCCAACTCTACTAAAACAATGCCATGTAATTCGAGCTAAGTACTATACGGGTGAATATTATCAATATAATGACAAGCTTTCAGATGCCGAATAATGAATCAGCATCATGGAAAATGCCTCCACGAAGACAGAAAAATAAATCAGACTACTCCGGTTGTCCACAAAAACTTTCCACAAAGAGGTCGTGGAGCTTAAAGACATGAATCGCAGGAGCAACCTCCATGTTTTTGGCATCCCAAGGGCTCGGAGGACTTTGAACCCTCCTGTCTTTTGTTCCTAAAGAAATGGCTACCGCAAATTACTGGAATAAGCTTCACTTGAGTGAGCACATTGTGTTCCTTCTTTTAAAATAGCTAACAAGCCCACAGCTGTCCAGATTGCCTACAAACTGCTCCATTTCCAGCACATAGAACTACTACTCAACTGCATGTGCAGCCATAATCACAGTGCCTGGAACGGCCACAAAATATATATTTCCGAAGATTAGTCCAAAGTAACCATCGGAAAGGCTTCCTGGATCTATGCCCCCACCTAAAAAATACTGAATCTCCAATTCTCCTTTGCTTAACCAGCAAGATTCCTGGCGTGAACCGCCATTTGGCAGCGCCGCAGTCAAAAGACCGCTGGGGCCATTCCGACCTTCCCGCTGGGCCAGCGGTAAGGGGGCCTGCAACATTGAAGCCGGCTCCGAATGGAGCCGGCGGTGTTGCAGGTGTGCGACGGGTGCAGTTGCACCCGTCGCGCTTTTCACTGTCTGCTAGGCAGACAGTGAAAAGCAACCTGGGGCCCTGTTAGGGGGCCCCTGCACTGCCCATGCCAGTGGCATGGGCAGCGCAGGGGCCCCCAGGGGCCCCAGGACACCTGTTCCTGCCAGCCTCTTCCTGGCGGTGTTGACCGCTAGAAACAGGCTGGCGGGAAGGGGGTCAGAATCCCCTGGGCAGCGCTGCTTGCAGCGCTGCCCTGGCGGATTCGCCTAGCCGGGGGAAATCCGTCGGGAAACCGCCGGACCCGGTTTTCTGACCGCGGTGGTATGGGCAGGGAAGCACCGCCAGCCTGTTGGCGGTGCTTCCGTCATTCGTGGCCCTGGCGGTCTTTGACCGCCAGAGTCGGAATGACCCCCTCAGAGTTCTAGTGGAGGGTAAGCACCAAATCTTCACAGATGCAAAAGACCTCACGACTATTTTGGTGAAACATGCAACATCATTTCATGGAAGGACAATTTTCAGGCTCCAATAAACGTAAAATATAAATGCCCTCATTATGACATTGGCTAAATCCCGCTTACCGCCACGCTGACGGACGTCAACTTACCGCCGCGGTGGTGGATATCCATTCACCATATTATGACACACACACACCAATCCGACAGAAATCAGCCACATACACAAATCTGCCAGACTAAAGGTCAGTACAAAAATGGCAGGCCCAAAACCCAACAAAACAACGCCCATCACATTATAACCCACGGATCACCACTGCGGATATTCAACGGCGGTAAACCTTGCGCGGTACATACTGCCACACTCAGAATGAACACACACATACAAAACAACACCACATTGGCCAATACTAAAAACATACACCTGACACCCATACACAAAACACACACACACACCCACAGCACTATAAAACACCCACCCACCAACCTCTTACGAACAACAATTGCCACCAGGAGACGAGCACAGAGACAACTAGACACACATACCATTTCCACCCATAAACACCTCACGCACCCCTCATCACACACCCCACCACATTATGAAACACACCCTGACCAATACACATCACAAAACACCCATGGCACCACAAAGGCACCCCCGTTTCACGGAGGATGAGTTAATGGTCATGATGGAGGAAATTGTCAGGGTAGAGCCAGAGCTCTTTGGAGCACAGGTACAGCAGATATCAATTGTTAGGAAGATGGAGCTATGGCGGAGAATCGTGGACAGGGTCAACGCCGTGGGTCAGCACCCAAGATCAAAGGACGACATCAGGAAGAGGTGGAACGACCTACGGGGGAAGGTACGTTCCATAGCAGCAAGACACCAGCTCGCCATACAGAGGACTGGCGGTGGACCCCCACCTCCTCCCCCACAGCTCACATCATGGGAGGAGCAGGTACTGGCAATACTGCATCCTGAGGAACTCGCCGAAGGACTAGACACTGGTAAGTCAACATTTTACACTTATCACCCCCCCATACCTGCATGCCATCACACCCCGTCACCCTCACTCCCATCACTCCACACCATCCCACACACTGCACCTACACATATGACTAACCACAATGCCAAGCCCTGCTTGCAATACCAATGCATGGACACCCCTCCCAGCCCTGCATGGACACCCATCACTAAAGCATGCACAGCATAGGGAAACTAACAATCTCACCATACACAACCAAAAGCTGTCAGGGTAACACCAACCATAGAGGGGAAGCTAGGGAAGTACAAATGTCATACACTTGAAGCATAATACATCATTTACACCCCCACAGGTACCCCAGCCAATGTCAGTGGAAAGGAGGTGTCACCACTATCCAGTCCTCCAACAGAAGAGGCCCCCAGTAAACACAGTAACTCTGGACTTCAGGATCTGGAACAACCTACCTGGCCCATCAGGGACCACTGGACAGTCGGTCACCCAAGCCCACTCACAGACCACCACAGAGACTCCCCCATCAGGAACCAACACCACATCACCCACCCAGCGTACCCACACCTCCGTCACCATGACACGCCAATCAGAAGTGTGCCACCTGTACAAGGACCCCAGACCACACCTCACCCATAAGACAATCAGGGACCAGGGGTCAGTGGGCACACCGGTCAGGGGATAGAGGCACAGGCCAACAGGGACACTGGGAGGACTGCTGTGCACCAGGGAGAGGACAGGAGCAGGTAACCAACTCTCCAGGAGGCACTCTCCGAGATCCTGGAAGCCTACCAACATTCCCAGGACACGATGGGCTAGATCATTGACTACGTGCAGAACAGGGAGCTGCAGGAGGGACAGTATCAGGTTATCAGGGAGGACTTGCAGGCCATTAACAACACCCTGATCTCCATAGCAGGGGTGCTGGCAGCCATGGCCAACATCATGAGGGAGGCAACACCACACCAGCGGCCCCTACCACTAGCCAGTCAACTGAACAGCCCTCCTCCTCCGCTGCCACTAGTGGGAAGGAGGTCCCGCCACAGGACCCACAGGACACCAGCACCCCTCCCCCTGCAGAAGGTGAACCACCCCGCAAACGTTGCCTGGGACCCAGACAGAATCCAGAGACACTTGCCAAGACCACCACCAGGAAAGGAGACTCTCCTAATTATCCCCCTTGTGTCCCACTCAGTCACCTTGTCCATCTTAAACTGCCATTGCTTCCCTTCCTATGTTCCCTTTGGACACTGCACTTGTGTCCAGACTGGAACAATACCCTGAACTTTCCTCCATCATCACCCCATTCCATTGCACTTTCCCCTCAATATCTTAGTACTGCAATAAACACCCTTGGACATTCTTCGACTACTAGTATTTCATGTATTGCAAACAGCTACATCCATTGCAAATGACCTGTACATAGTGAGAGCATAGAATGAATGACCTGTTGCTGGCTGTTGTGATCACATCACAACATTTTTGTCATATCACCCACATCTGTAAAATAACAATCCATAATTGAAAGTAAGTAGAGGAAACAAGTGGGTAATAACAGCCATGCCAATGCTACACAGAATACAACAATATCCATAGAAATGTGAAGTTGCACTGTCTCACCTGTGTGTCATTGGAAGTACTGACGGATCACTAATGTTCTGTTGTCCACATCCTCTTCCTCTGCCTCCTCATCCTCATTGGCCTCATGGTCCACTGCTGCCACAGGGGCATCTCCAGTCACCTCCTCATGCAGAGAAGGTACAGAGCGCCTGAGGGCCAGGTTGTGCAACATGCAGCATGCCACTACTATCTGGCAGACCTTCTCGGTGAGTAGCACAGGGATCCACCTGTCAGATGGAGGCATCTGAACCTGGCCTTCAGGAGGCCGAAGGTTCTCTCAATTATCCTTCTGGTTTGCCCATGTGCCTCATTATAACGTTCTTCTGTCCCTGTCCTGGCATTCCTCACAGGGGTCAGCAGCCACAATAGGTTTGGGTAACTAGGGTCACCTGCAAATATTGAGGGACATTTAGCCACACAGTATCCTATTTGGCCAACAGCAGAGGCTTACACCAACATACACTGGGTGGGGACCAAGGCTTACCTATAAGCCACACCCTGTGCCTCTGTAGTTGGGCCATCACATTTGGGATGCTGCTATTCCTCAGGACAAAGACATCATGCACCAACCCAGGATACTTAGCATTGACGTGGGAGATGTACTGGTCCACCAGGCACACCATCTGCACATTCATTGAGTGGAAACTCTTACGATTCCTGTACACTTGTTCATTCTGCCTGGGGGGGACAAATTCAATATGTGCACCATCAATCGCCCCAATTATATTGGGGATATGTCCATTGCATAAAATCCGGCCTTCACAGTTGCCAAATCTTCCACCTGGGGGAAAGCAATGTAGCTGCACATGTGTTTTACCAGGGCGGACAAGACTCTTGCCAGCACTATTGAGAACATTGGCTGTGACATTCCTGCTGCCAAGCCCACTGTCAATTGGAAAGAACCAGTTGCCAGTAAATGGAGCACTGATAGAACCTGCACAAAAGGGGAGATCCCAGTGGGATGACGGATAGCTGATATCAGGTCACGCTTCAACAGGGCACACAGCTCTTTGATTGTGGCCCTGTCCACTCTATAGGTGAGTATTACTTGCCTGTCCTCCAGTGTAGCTAAGTCAACCAGGGGTCTGTACAAGGGGGTATATCTCCATCTCCTATTCACCTGCAGCGGTAGGTTTCTAAGGGACACAAGAGTGAGTAGGCTGTCACAAATTGAACAACTATACCACAACAGCAATCCACATCGTGCAATCATGTTTTGGGACAGTGGAATTTAAAATGATGTGCTTATTTATCCTGTGATGCAGCAATTATCGATAGGCCTGTTCACCCCCCCTGAAATGGCAACCGCCTGTCCTGTGTGGAGGGACCGATGGAAGAGGGGTAATTCTGCCAACGTTGTGCACCGTGGCGGTAGGCAGTCATGAACTCCCATGCAATTCCTCATTGGATAAAACTGGGTACTATAGGGTACAGAGGTCAATGGCGATGTACACCGGCAGTGACGGTATACACCACTGTGGATGTAACCGCCATTTCAATTCTCAATCCTCACTTGTTTCCTGGCCTTCTACAGGAGAAGACCTACACTGCATGTACTGCTGTGACCTGTGTCTAGAACCCACCACGGCCCGTGTGATTGGGGAAAGGGCCCCAGCCTTCACTTCTGAAGAGTTGGAGTGACTGGTGGATGGGGTCCTGCCCTAGTACGGACAGCAGTATGGGCCTCCAGACCAACAGGTGAGTACACTGTGGGCACAATGCATGTGGCATGAATGCATGTAAAGGTGTGAGAAGGCCTCGTGTAAGGGTGGCTGGGGGAGGTGGTGGGGTTTTCTCTTGGCTGTGTACATGTTGTGAGCTGGCCTACGTGTGTTGCAATGGTGATGGGATTGGGTATGGTGGGACATGTGTGTGACAGGAAGGACTGTTTGTTTATTGGAGTTCTCCTGTATGTATTACCTCTGCAGGTCAGCGCTCATCAAAAGAAGGGATTATGGCGTGCCATCGCCAAGGATGTGCGGACCCTGGGGGTCTATGGCAGGCAGAGCACCCACTGTCGAAAACAAGGAAAAAGGAGTGCCCGTCTGACCCCCTGATGGCCTGCATACTTACATGGCCTACCCTGAGCTGGATGGGTGCTTGAGGCCATCACCACAGCCACAAGGGGGTGAGTACAGTGGGTATAATTACAACTTATAGCTGGTGGGGTGGTATCCTGGTAGTGGTTGTGTGTTAGTGGGTGCCCCTAACGTCAGGCCAGACATAGAAGCATAGGTCCTACGAAGGGTAATGGTTGCATGGCAAATACAGGTAACCTAGCTCGTTAGTATTCACTTCTAGGCAGGGCTGTGGGGGTCCCAGGTGTGCTGCAGTTGGTGGTGTGTGCTCCTCCTCATGCCTTGGTGAATAGCCATTTCACTGGTAGTGCAATGCATAGTGCGTAGGCCTGATCCCTGTTTGTCTGGGTGCTCTGTACCGCAACGGTGGTGTTGGTGCAGTTATTGACCCAGTGTTTCTTTTGTCTCTCTCCCCCCCTTTCTTGTTTTGTCATCCTGTCCTTATGTGCATTAGCATCATCTGGCGGAGGAGCAGAGGCACTGGTGACAGAGGGAGTTGAATTCACAGGACCCTGGAGGCAGAGTTCACCTACACTGAGGAAACCAGTGGGTTTGAAAAGTGAGGGGACCACCACGGCAGAGACTGGAGGGGACAACACAGACTCTGATACCTCCTCCGATGGGAGCTCCCTGGTGGTGGCGGACAGCTCTGTGACCACTCTAGCTGCAGGTACAGCCGCCACCCCCTGTATCAGCACCTGCCTCCCATTAGCATCTCAGTGAGGTGCTCGTGCCCGCTCACCCAGTAGGGTGGGCATCTCCTTCACCCCAGGCACCTCAGGCCCTACCCCAGTGAGCCCTGCTGCCCTGAGTGAGGAGGCTATTGACCTCCTGAGGTCCATTTCTGTAAGGCAGTCAACCATTGTGAATACCATCCAGGGGCTGGAATCCCAGATGCAGCGATGCAATGCGTTCCTGGAGGGCTTACATGGTGGATGGGCGGAACAACAGTGATCGATGCAGGCTCTAACCTCCCCTCTGATGGCAGTGATTGTCCCTATTTCAACCATCCCCCATCCAGCTCCCACTTCCCAGTCCGATTCTCCTCAACCCCAACCCATCCCAAGCACACAAACAGACAAGCATGCATACAAGGCAACACGTGGCAACAGAGTGGCACAGGCAAACACAAGCACCACACCTCATCCCACAGGCACTCACGCAGACACAACAACATCCACAGCTTCCACTGTCTCCCCCTCCTCCTCGTCTTCCACCTCCCTCCCAGTTACATCCACACTCATACCTGCATTCACTACATCAACATCCACTACCAGCATCACCACACCAAACAGAACACACACCTCACTGGCAGACACCTCCACAATATCCAAGCATGCGTCCCCTGTGTCCTCTCCCACCTTGTCTGTCCCCCCTCCTCAAGGACACAAATGCAGGCACTCAGACACCCAACAGCCATCCACATCACATCAGCATACAGCCCATGCACCTGCACCCAAATCCAGCAGACATACACCTCCAACAACCACTCCCTCATACACCACTCCCATTACTCCTCCCACCCCAATGTCCCTGAAAAGTTTTTCCTTGCCCAACTTGACCTCTTTCCTACCCCGTCCCCTCATCCTGCATGTATGGGATCCACCACCACTATGCAGACATCACCGCTGGCGGACGCCATGTAGTCCACCCTCCAGGGGCTACTGTGTGGGAACCAGTGGGCAAGTCACCTACTTCAGAGACTGTGGCCTTGCACTCCCCAGGACAAAGCAATGGGCATGCTGCCCCCTCCAGAACTAGTGGGGAAGTCACCCACACCAGAGACTGCAGCCTTGCACTCCCCAGGTCAAAGCAATGGGCATGTTACCCCCTCCAGAACCAGTGACCATGTCACCCATTCCAGAGACTGTGGCCTTGCACTCCCCAGGACAAAGCAATGGGCATGTCGCCCCCTCCAGAAACAGAGGGCTAATTCCCGCATCCGGCTGAGGTGCCCCCTGCGCCCTGAGGTGACTGCCTATTTGCAAACTGCTGCCCCTCCAGTGTTTTATCCGGATGTGTTCAGGATTCAAGATTGGCCTTAGACTGTGCCCTGTGACCATGTGGGCCCTTTGAACATTGGACTGGGCAGTGTTCCTTTTTTGTAAGTGTACAGATCTGTTTGATTGCCAAATCTAATTATTAATTTTGATGTTGATCTGATTACAATCACTTTATCAATTCCTGTTGTCCTTGCATTATTCTGCTGATTTTCGGGGACAAATTGTTTTTGTAGTGTAGCTGGTTGTATCTATGGTGTGTGTTGGGTGTGTGTCGTGTGTGTGTGTGTCACTTTCGTTTTCCTCCCACCCTCGCTTGTGTGCTAGGTGGCTGTACTCACCGTCGTCGTCTTCATTTGCATGGGTGTTCCAGGTGGAGCATAACGTAGAAGATCATCGGGAAAACTTGCAGTTCGGGTTCCATGGCGATGTGGTTCTATTCTGTTTCTCCAATGGTGAGTTCTTTCACTTCAGAGCTCTATTTCCGCCAGTCTTTTGTTGGCATTGGTACCGCCCGAGAAAAAGTGGACGTTTCCTCTGTCAAAATATGGTGGGTGGTACTTTGTCTTCCGTCTGGCTGTTTGTGGCTACCGCCATGGTGGCTGTTGTTTCTGCCCTGGCGGTTGGTGTGGTACATTGGCTGTCTATGGGAGATATCACTGCCATGGTCATAATTTGGTGGTACTTAACACCAGCCTGTTGGCGGTATTACCGCCACTTTATCACCCACCACCAGGGTCGTAATGAGGGCCATAGTATGGTATACACTAATGACTCTTGCTCACCCTAGCGCCATTTATTGACAGATAAGCTTCTGTTCCCTCTCTCTTGGTGTAATACAACAATGATGCTGATTACTATTTGCTGACTGTTTATGGCCTGTTTATGACCTACCTACACTTGTCAAATTACATATTGATTGCTCAATCACAGTTTTTACGCACTTCAATGCCACTTACTCAGTTTATGCTCCTCTAATCAATTGTTTAGAATCCTTACTAGACATTTCACTATACATATTTATAGACGCACCTTCTGCGTACATGTAACAAACAGGGCCGTACACTTAATGCTTACCTCCACACCAAAGAGCATTCAAGTTCTGATTCACAGCATAATGATCCTATCTTGCTCTCAGGCCTACAGGTCCTCACGTACCTTGTACACAAATCTCTGATCACTTATCCACAATACACTCCTCATACACACCACTTCATTACCTGTATACTCTCCTCACTTCTTAACTATGGGGCTAAATACATCAATTTATACAGGTATTATCTTGGACCTACTAGACTCATTTATAAGATTGTTCTTGTATAGATTTGTTCATTGCATCCAGTAGGTCATTGCTGTGTGATACTATTTTTCTTTCAGGTGTCCATACGATTGTAAATCCTCTTTCCAATTCCTTTTTCCCGCGTCCATGGGTTTACTTCTTGTTGTCGTCTCCTCCCACTTACATGTTGTGGGTGGGCTGGAGGGAATACGGGAGGCTGGGTGATTCTTGAAGGTTTTTTCAGGCAATTTCTTTAAGTTACTATCCTGTGTTTTCTTCTGGTTTGTTTCTACATGTCCTCTTAGTTCTTCCTCACTGTACCAAGGACTGTGCGTGCAATGTAGTATGGGTCTAGTGTTTGGTTTTCTTGTTCTAAATGCACCAACTTCTCCAGGTCAAACTGTATGCTGACAAACTGTTCCTTTAATTTTGCAATTAGGATGCATCTTATTTGGCTGAACTCCATCATTTGTTGTTGAGCCAACATTTACAGTTAAAAACCTAAAAGCCATATCACTGAACGTCAAGGGTCTAAAGCACCAAATTATGTGTAAAAAAATAGAAAATTATACTTTTAAACAAAAAGCAGATCTTATATTGCTGCATGAAACTACAATTGGTCACAAAGAAGTTACCTTGCTTACCAACAAATGGACGAGTGAAGTCATATGTTCACCTGCTGTGAGTAAAAAGAATGGAGTGATAGCAATTGTTCCAAAGAGATCCAACCTTACTCTAGTGTCTCAGTCAACTGACAATGCAGGTAGAATAGTATTCACAAAACTCAGCCAGAATGATAACTATATTTACCTCCTCAACATCTATGACCCAAATGCAGATACTCCAGACTTTTGAGACTCCTTGAGTGATATCGTTAAAAATATACCTAGAGATGAAATAATGATAGTTGATGATGATTTCAATCTTCCCCTAGGTTTGGTTCAAACTGAATCACTACTCCATCCCTCAAAATCCCATGAAGCTTTAATTAATCTCTGCACCAGATTCCCCCTAAGCATTGCTGGAGATTACAATACCCTGATACTAAAGCCTAAACATTCTTCTCCTTTCCGTATTCCACATACTCAAAAATTGACTACTTACTAATTTCGAGAGCTCACACCCACCTTATTGACCAGTCTGACATATTACCTCATCTAGTCTCGGACCACTCCTGAATATCCCTGAGAACCACATGGATTAACCCAAAACCAAAAGGTAACAATTGGCATTGCAACAACAAATCAATTAAGGATGACACTGACAAGGCATACATTGAGAAGGCAATCCGAAACTATATCGAAGAAAACTCCTCCCCTGATATACAGATAGTTACATTCTGGGATGCATTAACAACAACCGTCAGAGGTTCATTAATAGACGTTCAGTCTGAATTAAACAAAACACCTAACAGAAAAATAAGATCCTTGGAAAATGAGATTAAAAATATGGAATCCCTCCACATGTCGAATCTTGACCCCAACACTCTAACTCTTCTAATGAATTGAAAATATGAATACAATACACTTTTGAGTGAAAAGGTGGGTGTCTGGATTAACAAATTCAAAAGTCTAAAACTGTGTGCGTATAATAGAGCAGGGAAACTGTTATTGCCATACCTGAAACAAAGAGAACCAAAAACAGGTTAGCTACATTAAAGATAAACTGAATAATGTACAAACTGATCCCCGAAAGATCTTAGATGTTTTTATATCTCTTTATGAGTCTTTATAACGTGTTGACTCTTCAATTTCATCTGAATTCTGCAGATTCTATTTAGATAAACTCGATCTCCCTCAACTGGCCCCTGAAGATAAAGAGAAAATCAATTCTCCAATAAGTGCAGACAAAATGTTATTAGCGATTAAATCCCTTAAAACAAACAAAGTCGGACCCGACTCAGCCACAGCCTGTGCTTTAGGGCGGATGGGCCATGCCCCCCCACCTTTTGCCCCTCATGAAGAGTGTCTGTCAGGCTGAGCAAAGGTCAGCCCGACAGACACGCTTCATGTTCAGATCCGGCAGCAATGATCGAGACATGCGCGATTCGCACAAACTCCTGGCTGCCTACGCTGAACTTTCCTGGGCTGAAGAGGTCACAGCTCCTATGGGCGTGACCTCCTCAGCTCAGCAAAAGTGCCTCAAGGCCCTTCCCCTCGGTGACGAGGGGAAGCGTCACTGATTGACTTCGACCTGGGAGCTTCAGAGTCTAAAGCTATATGCCAAGCTCCTATTTAAATATCTGGAACCTCTCCTTCCTAGATTTACTGGCAGCTCATAAGTGGGTTTTACGAAAGGCTGTATGTCTAATGGCAATACACAATTGCTTTGTCGTATATTAGAAAAGGCGAAGGGAACGTGACTCCATTCATCCCTATGGGTCTTAAGGCCCTTAGGTGCGAATGGTTTTGCATTTCCTAATTTGTGAATTCCTTTTAGGAATTTTCAATGTAGGTAATGCAAAATAAGGGTGCTGGGGGCCTAAGGCCCCCTTCGATGCACCCCTCCAAAAAAAAAAATATGCACATGTGTGCGCTACATGGCACTTTAAAAAATGCATTTTCAATGGAGTTGGTGGTAATTGCATTCCCTAAATGCCCAGTTCGCATCTAGGAAATGCATGATACATGTGCATAGGTAATCCCAAATAGGTATTCCCTATTTGCGATTTCCTATTTAACAAAAAACAAATTGAGATTCCCTATTCGGAGTCACAATTTTTGGGTCTCTTCTAAAAATTGTTATTCCCTAAAATTGCACTGCCACGCCTATCATACATCGTGAAAGGCAATTTTGCATTTGCAGATATTGGAATTTTGAGATTCATACCATTTACAAATGCAAAATGTCTTGATACATCTGGCCCATACTTTGCTACTACTAAACCCCCATCAACATACAACAAAAGAACACCTCTCTTTTCCCGGAAGATCTTATGACAGTTTGTTCTCAGTATAACTTGCTCTGTGCATACTGTTATACTGTTCTAGGTATCAATTCTACATGATGCCATCTACTTTGCTCCTTTGTACCTGACATATTTGGTAAATCGCTATATGTTTTACTTGCATTCCTTTCAGATACCCACCTGCTCTTTCAACTGACCTTTTGTAGCCTTTTTGGATGCATTTACTTTCCTACAGTCGTTTTTGATTATGTCACAGTGATAATTATAATTTTGTATATGATTTCTACCTCTTGTGTTTTTTTGAATGTGGATAGACCTCCTATATAGATATGCTTCTTTTTTATTTCCTTTTCTTTTCTTTCATAGGATTTTGTTTCATATGTTTTCTCTATACGAAAATTTCAATAAAACTTGTTGAAAAAAAAATACTTGTGTCATTAACATTTAATACTACAAACATGAGATCACCTTGAATCGTATACATAAAAAGTGGTATATAACTAAACACATCACTTGTAAAACTGAATTTGTAGTGTATGGTATCAGCTGTCCCTTCTGTAAGTGGTTCTTTGGTTAGATGATCTTTCCTGTTCACAAACATATTTTAGAACATTGTCATGCCATAAGTAACAGTGATCACAGTTACAGCACTGCAAAGCATATTCATAAGGAACTCGAGGGAGACTGGAAAAAGGCCAACTTTTTTGGCCTTGATTCACTACCAAAAAACCTGAGGTGGGGACAGATTGATGATTTCATTACAGGACTGGAGGCTACCATCATGCAATAAACCTTTTTATTGTTGCCCCAACATGCAGCCCTTTAAAGAATGTAAATACATAATTAAGAAAATATTCCAGTATAGAATATTTATTATCATATAACTTCATGTCACCAAGCATCTTCTTCTTTTATTTGCTTCTCCTACACAGCTTAGTATTATGACCTTACTTGTCTTGGTGTTTGCGTTTTATTCACCTATTTTTTTTCCTTTTCATTTATTAACCTAATCAGTGACGCCTTAATAATTCTTTTACTTATCCGTACCAATTTATGGTTGGGCTTACGTCTTTTATTTGTGGTGCCCGCTCTTAAATGAGGCGATTGCTTTGCGTGGGGCAGCCTCTGTCCCTCTGCCCTTTCCCCCCCCCCCAAATTTGTTAATAGTTTATAATTGCAGTATTGTAGCCTGCAAGTCGTTCATATGATGTGCAGACTAAGAGAGAGCCCGAGCTCAGCTCACAGCCTCCATGTAACTGTACCCAACGCCCACGTCTTCCAAACGAGGTGCGGATTGGGGCCACAAGCTCAGCTCGTGGCCTCGGTGCAACTGAACCTTACTGCATGTCTTCAAAATGACACACCAAGTGAGGCGGAAAGCTCAGACCCGGCTCGCGGCCTCCATGTAACTGCATCTGATCCACACAGTCCTCTGGAGGACAAGCGGATTAGAGGGAGGTATCTCACCAGCCGGCAACCCGAGCAGTTCTTGCGGCCCGCGATATAGTTTTAATTCTCTAACCTGTCTACCTCTCCAATCCTTTCCAAATTCCAGTAAGACCTTTGGGTCATTAAAAGAGAAGAGGGACTGAGCTCCTACATGCTGACAATTAAGACCTGTGGCGTGCTTGTCATGTTTCCATAGCAATGCGCTTTTACCAACAGTTTTTTTCATATGCGGATGGGAATGAGAAATTTCCTAGCTATCGAGAAGGAAAGTTTCAATTCTATTAAGGACACGGAGGCGAGGATTATGCATAATCTTTCTTCACTTTTATTTAACAGCAGGTTCAAAGTTCAACAAAACAAACTACAATACCCAAGGGACCCATCCCCATGTAACCAATGTCCAATCACACTGCCATCCGACTGTCCATATAAATATGCCATGACGATGACGTTCTTCCTCAACTTCACTGCAAACTGAGGCTGGATTGCCGCTAAGTAGTCGTAGGTTCTGCTCCTAAGAATAAATGTGAACAAAGAGATAAGCATTCACACCTCCAAGAGTAGCGAGTAATTTAACAACCATCGGAGATCCCACTCCCACACATAACGTAAAATACAATGATTGCATTATCATAGGTTGCCTAGATAACATACAATGCTACAAATCACAGTTTCAGGTCAAGAAATCTGAGAACACCACCTCCCAATCCGGTAAATTCATTCTGGGCGGGCGCCATGAATGCAATGGCGGGTGGGATAATCCTCGCATCTGTGTCCTTAATAGAATTTAAACTTTCCTTCTCGATAGCTAGGAAATTTCTCATTCTATGTCAGGACCGGAGGCGAGGATTATGCATGTTCAAAGCTTACTTACCACTAGTGAAACGGCTTCATGGATAGGTTTAAAATAAAACTTTTTAAAAGTCGACTCTGATGACCAGTCAGCCGCATTCATAATGTCCTCCAGTCTTCCACCTAACTGGACTGCTTCAGATTCCATAGCACCCCGAGTGGAGTGAGCTCCAAAGACCTGGACGTTGATGCCCGCTTCCGAAAATATCCATTTGACCCACAAGGCAATGGAGGGGGAGGAAACCGCTCTGAAAGGTTTCTTGATCGAAATGAGCAATTGCCTCTCCCCCGGTGGTCGGAGTTCTGCCGTCACATCATCATATGTCTTTAGACACCTGACCACGCACAATTTGGGAGTATGTTCAAAAGCGGGATAGGTTACCGACTTGGTACTACACTTTGTACGTCGTGAAATCGTGAAGGTCACTCCTTCTGGAGAAAAAAACCCTAGCCAAAATATCAAGAGCTCAAACATCTGAAACTCGTTTACACGAGATGAGGCACAGCAAAGTCGCCAATTTAGCCGATAACTGCTTTCGTGAGAGGTACTGATTATGCGGCCAAGAAGTTAAAATCCCACAGGGAGGAATACCTGGTTTCAGGAGTTCTGGTCATTCTAATGCCTTTCAGGAGTTTGCACACCCACGGGTGTTCCCCTACCGGGCAGTTATTAATTGGGGGGTGGCCCGCAGAAATTGCGGATCGGAACGAGTTAATCAAGCAATTGGACTGGCTGGAAGCTGCTAGATCGGCTAAGAAATTTAAGACATCTGTAATCTGGGCCCCCATGGGATCGATGTGCCTTCCCACACACCAGCAAGCCCAGCAGTTCCATGCCTATCTGTACCTCTTGCAGGTACTAGGAGCCCATGCATGTCTGATTAATCTCTCAGCCTCCTGTGAAAGTCTGTGGTCCGTCCAACGATCCCGGAAATCCTCCAGGCTACCAGCGAGAGATGACCCTGAAGGACCAGCAGATGAGACTGGCCCTCTGGATTCAGCAGCATGTTCGAGCGGACCGGAAGAGGGATTGGAAGATCGCAGGAGAGCTCCAGAAGAGATGGGAACAATACCTGAGACCGCCAAAGCGGGGTGATTAGGATCACTGTCGCCCCCTGGCGACGAATCTGAGCTGTCACTCTCGGGATCAGGAGGATAGGGGGAAACGCATAATTCTGATCCTGACCCCAGTCCTGAAGAAAAGCATCCACTGCCGCTGCCCCGGGATCCGGGCACCAGCTGAAGTATCGGGGTTACTGCGCGCTCCACCTGGACGCAAAGAGGTCCACAGAACAAGGACCCCACCGATCCAGAAGAGCTAGGAACACCGCTCTGTCCAGGCGCCAATCACTGGGATCCTCCAGATATCTGGAGTTCCAGTCCGCCAGAGCGTTCTGGGATCCTGGAAGATATTCCGTTGTCACCGAAATATGGCGCTGGAGGCAGAAGTGCCAGAGGTAATTTGCCAACTCCGCTAGAGCCTTCGAGCGGGTCCCCTCCAAGCGGTTGATGTATTGTACCGCAGAGACGTTGTCCATTCTCAGAAGGATGCAACAAGAGACCTTGTCCCGCGTCAGAGATCTGATCGCGAAAGAACCCGCTAGGAGTTCCAGACAGTTGATGTGGAGGCTGAGTTCCCGTTGGGTCCAGCGTCCCCCGAAAGAGACATCCCCACAGCGAGCTCCCCAGCCGAACCGGCTGGCGTCTGACTCTATGACAAGATCCAGCGAGGCCCCGAAGATTGCCCTACCATCCCACGCCTCCATATGATCCAGCCACCACTGGATCTCTGTCCGCACCTCCTGGGAAAGAGCTACAAGCTCCGAATAAGAGAGGCCGTCGCAGGTGGTGAGCCTTGAGGCGCTGAAGGTCCCTGTAATGGAGTGGTCCCCGGAAAATGGCCTGAATCGAGGATGAGAGGAGCCCCACCACTCTGGCCAACTGCCACACGGAGATTCTGTCCCGTCTCAAGACCTTGGACAGTTCCTTCTTTCGGAATCTTCGAGTCCGGGAGACTGAGGGAGGCTGCCTGGGAGTCGATGAGGAAGCCCAGAAAGGTCATGGACTGCGAGGGAAGCAGTTCCGACTCCTGTGAGTTTACCTTGAACCCCAGGTCCTGCAGAAGCTGAATAGTTATGTTCGCGTTGGATATCAGCCGGGTGCGCGGCTGGTGCATCAGGGGGATGTCGTCAAAATAAATAATCAGACGAATCCCCCGAGACCGTAGGTACTCCACTACTGGTTTGAGTAGCTTCAAGAAGCACCACGGTGCTGACGACAGCCCGAATGGCAGGGACGAGAATTCGAACACCTGATCCCTCCAAATGAACTGCAGGAACCGGTGGTGAGGGCGAAAGATTGGGACCGTGAGGTAGGCGTCCTTGAGGTCCAGACGGACCATCCAATCCCCGTGTAACAGGAGATCCCTGAGCATGTGGATGCCCTCCATTTTGAAGTGGCAATAGACCACCCAATCGTTGAAGGACTTCAGATTGATGACAGGCCGGAAGCCCTTGTCTTTCTTCTCTACGAGGAAAAGATTGCTCACGAAACCTCTGGGGTGAATAGTCGCAGGGCAAATCGCTTCCTTCTGAAGAAGCCCCTGGACCTCTGCGTCTATCAATGCCGAGTCTGAGTCTGAAGAGACTAAAAGATGTGGAGGGGAATCCTGAACCGGAGTCCCCCAGAACTCTATGTGGACACTGTCTGCAGCACCCAAGCGTCTGACGTTAGTGTGGTCCACTTGTGCGCAAAGAACCGCAGCCTCCCCCCGAGAATGCGAGGGGAAGAAAGGGTAACACTCACCTTTAGCGCCTCCGGGGGCATTAGCTCCACCACGGGCGGCCCTTCTGGGCTTCCCTCTACCCCGATTGGGGAAGAAGGCACCCTGCCGGCCATCTCTCCATCCATTGTTTCGCAGTGGGTAGGGACTGGGGCCTTGCTCGGATGCGCGGCCGGATGAGCGGCCCCTGCCTCGTCCGGCCCGCTAAAAACCTTCCCCGGGAAGATTTTCTTGATGGAACTTTGCACCTTGTCGAGCGCAGAAAAAGTAGCAACAAACTTGCTCAATTCCTTTATAAAAGGATCACCAAACAAGTTCCCCTGGGCCACAGCCCCAGCCTCTGGGTTGGAGAGTTCTCCTAACTTAGGGTCGATTTTTATAAGGAGGGATCTTCTCCTCTCCGCCGAGAGAGCACAGTTAGCATTCCCTAACAAGCAGACCCCCCCTCTGGGCCCACCCAGCCACAATATCTGTGGGCATGGGAGAGTTGGTCGCTTAGCTGGTCGGCAAGCTGGATTATCTGTGTGAGGGGGCCCAGGACATCCAATAATTTATCCTGGCACCCCCTCCAGGAACGGTCAATGGCCTTCTTGGGATCTTTGACGTACTTCCCAAAGAAAGTACACATTTTTGGGTCCAACTCTGGTGTTGCCGCTACTCTATCTGGTAGTGTAGGGCGATGGCATTCCGCACGCAACCTAGCAAGAACCTCTTTCTCAAGTCGTTGGCGGATTTTGCTGGCCACATAATCTGCCACCTTTTTGTCCGGGTGCCACTCGGAGGAACGAGGATGATATAAATCCTCCGATTGGAACATCTCTAATTCAGAGTCTTCAGCTCTGGGTGGGTCTGACAGGTTAGAAGTCGGACGCCAAGGACGCTCCGCCTCCTGGTCCTCCTCGGAGGCAGAATCCCTGTCTGTGTCCCCCGCGACCCGCTTGGGGGAACCCTGATCAGGGTCCGATCTGGTGTGAACCACTTCACAGGTCTCTCCGGGTTCAAAACCCTCCCGGAAGGGTGGGCGCTTTAGCGTGCGCGCACTGTTACGGAAGGCTTCAGCCAGAATACCAAAGCCTTCCAGGTGCCCCGCGTCACGCTTGCAGCATTTCTTGGGGACTGCCCATCCCTTCAGGTCAGTCGCCGTCGCCCCAGACATGCCTGTCCCCTTGAACACATGCTCGGATAATCTGGCCACGCTATCTTTTAAAGGGCCCAGGGCCCTGCTTATGGCCTGCGTCAAAAGGAGGTCCACCTCAGGGGCCAGGGTTAGCTGAGAGGAACCCTCCCCGGGGACAGGGGGGGGAAAATTCTCATGATCCTGAGAGGACTGCATGGAGACACAGAGGGGAGAAAAACGACAGGAAAAACACCTTTTAAACTCACAGGGCAGCCCCCGTGCTCCTGTCTAGAAAAAAGTGCCCCCGAGGCAATGAGGCCTCAACGCGCGATAGAAAACAGCACTAAGCGAAATTAACCGCAAGTGGTGTCTGCGGGGGTTGGAAGGGTCAAAAGTGAGCAGGGAGCTCACTTTAGACCCAAAAGCGTTGTCTAAGGTGCTCGAGCGCAAACGCGACTCGAAGCGCTGAAGAAAACGCTCAGGAATACCAGAGCGCGCGAAAGAGCACCCTCTGGTGGACCCGACTGGGATTAAATGAATACCGGGCTTGGGCAACAAGAGCCTACCTCGCGTCTCGTTGCTATGCAACGATACACAACAGCGCGCGCGTGGCAAGTACAAGGTCTTTCAATGTCAGTAGAAATAAAAACGATCAAGAATAACAATGGCCTTCCAACTCTAGAACTCAGAGACAGAGAAGGGGACTTATCTGAATCAGAGAACAGTGAAGAAAGAAGAAGAACGTCATCATCATGGCATATTTATATGGACAGTCGGATGGCAGTGTGATTGGACATTGGTTACCATGGGGATGGGTCCCATGGGTATTGTAGTTTGTTTTGTTGAACTTTGAACCTGCTGTTAAATAAAAGTGAAGAAAGATTATGCATACTCCTCGCCTCAGGTCCTGACATAGAATTTAACGGGCAGGGATTTAACCGGCAGGAAGCGTTGTTACTTAATAACTGGCCCCATTTATTACTATTTTAATATTTAAAAAAAAAAACTGGGAGAAAGGATCTCTTATAATTGTTATAATTGTAAGGGGATTTAGGAGGTGGTGTTTTTTTCACCTCAGATATTTAAACAATGTCTGAAGCTGGTAGCCATCAGGAGTGACCACTAACTCTGATTAATAGGGAAATTATTAAAAAGTTTCTTGATAAGGAATTTAGGTCTTCTCTTAAAAAAGCTATGGAAGCAGCCTTTGCAGAGACTTAAAGGGTTTTCACCTCTGAGGAGTACTATTTTTCAGTTTCAGAGGAATAGATCTTTCCTTCAGTTAGAAGGGAGGCAAGGTTTAAAAAAAAACTAAGGACCTTGCAAAAGAATATCATTCAGGGGGCGGCATGAGCACCGCAAATGACCATGCTAATTCCTTGGACAGCCTGATTGCTGAAAGAAGCCATAATCAATTATTGGGTAGCCTGAGCGCTACAAATGAGTGAAGTGCCCAGAGAGACACACATAGCAAGAGCAACCATCTTGGTGCAAATGATACAGGTGTGCCCCGCAGCACAAAACAATGAATAGCCTTCATGTCAATAGCAAGGGTGATTGGTCTCTTATCTTCATCTATATCGCCAGGACTATTGCATTACAGAGCTCTTCAGACACTGAAAACCATGGGTTTAAGAAAGGGTCTATGGTATGCAGATGTGATTCACCTGTCCCAGGAAGCACAAGAGGACCTTCAATGGTGGTTGAACAACCTGGACAATGAAGATAAGAGACCAATCACCCTTGCTAGGCCCCTTAGACTTACCACCACCTTTGCTAAAACGTGAGATACCTCCTTCTTGATCTTTGTCAATATTTCCCATGGTAGGCACAACTGTGTTGTGTTGGCATCTACTTGGAATCCCAAAAACTCCAGATTTTGTGCGGGAGTCATCACTGACTTTGCAAGAGGTCCATTGCCACTTCATGTGCATCAACAATTCTTCCTGATTGTGAAACATAAAAATTGTTGGAATAAAAAAATACTTGTGTCATTAACATTTAAGTGTACCTGCAAAGCATGCAAGTACAGTGAAAAAAGATGAGATCACTTTGAAAAGTATACATAAAAAGTGGTATATAACTGAACACATCACTTGCAAAACTGAATTTGTGGTGTAATGTATCACCTACCCCTGCAATAAGTGGTACATTGGTTCAACAATCTTTCCTGTCCACAAACGCATTTTGGAGCATTAACGTGTCATAAGTAACAATGACCACAGCACTGCAATGCATATTTATAAGGAATATGAGGGAGACTGGAAAAAGGCCTTGATTCACTACCAAAAAACGTAAAAGGTGGGGACAGAGTGACGATTCTCAGAAGGTTAGAGTCCAAATTAATTTAGGAGCTGGGTTCCTTCACCCCAGTGGGGATGAATATGGATGAGGAGTTCCATGCCCACCTGGCTTGAAGGTGATTAGAGGGGTGACCAGGGCTTTTTTTGTTTGTTTATGTTTTATGAGATTTGCTGAGATGATGAGTACGAGACATGTATTAGTTAATTGATTTGTTAAGCGTTAAACAAAAGGTGATATTTACTTCTTTTTTTCAGGGTTAGGATGGACTTTTGATATGGGGCAATTGAGAAGTTTGTGGTTTACTGTATGAATGATTATGTATACAATTTTGTGGAGGCTGCTACTTGAGCACATACACGAATTGAAAGAATATTCTACATCCGCAGTAGGTTGAATCTATGTTGCCCAAAACCATTGATTTGAGTTGTTATGGGTGTAAACCACAGATGAAATGAACATCACAAAAAGGTTATCTGTTTACCAGAAGTGATGAACGCTATACAGACAAATAACGATACGTAATGTTATGAAGCAGGTCTCCAATTGTTGGTTTTATTTATTATATTTTAACTTGAACTATTTTCACTTTCAACCAATGTTTAAATAGCATTCTGAAGAAAGTTTTTTTTACTTTTGTGATTATGTTGATGCACAATAGTTTATTTTCACTTTTCATGACGTTACACACTGTGACGCGAGTATGTAGTGTTCACGAAATGGCGACCCTGGTCATGTGATCAAGACCATGTTGGTTGAAACTCATTATTTGATCCTCAATAAAAGACTTATTGCATCTCGACACTAGCAGGCATGCAGGCTCCTCGTTTCACATTCTGGAGTGAAACTTGTTTGGATATTTAGCAGTGAAGGCCACAGGCGATCCACTCCATGTGGATGGGCATCCATTACATGCAAGTAAGTGAGGGTATATATTCTCTTGTTTTTTGCCTAATTTATGCATCACTCTATCCCTGAAAGGGCCTTGTTTTGACTTATACTGGGTGCTCCCTTGTGTCTGGACAAAGCTAAACCCCTCTGAAGTGCTCTAATGAGAGAGAAACAAGTGTCAGGGGTTGCTTTACTTATTCGGGGTTGACTTGGACGCATTTGACCAGTTCATAGCTGTAATACTGGGCCTAGAGTGATAAATGGCTTTTGCCATTTTACAGCTGGGCAAGGATCACACAGTGTCAATCCTATGCTTAAAGATTTTGCTGTACAAATGGCAAAATACTTTGTCCCTATCTAGCTCGGCATGGATAGCACTGTGCTGATCCTATTCTTAAAAACTTTGCTAGATAAACAGACATTTGAGGTGAGCAAATCTAGAGTGTCGCTAGTTTTGCAGGGTGCTCCTTACTGGAGCTTCTCTCCAACTAAACTTGTGAACTACCCAGAGTTCTCTCTTCTTTTTTTCATAATTTATGAGTCACTCTAACCCTGAAAGGGCCTTGTTTTGACTTATAATGGGTGATCCCTTGTGTCTGGACAAAGCTAAACCCCTCTGAACAGCTCTAAGAGCGGAACACATATCAGGGGTTGCTTTACTCATTCCAGGTTGGCTTGGATGGTATTTGACCAGTCCAAAGCTGTAATACTGTGCCTGGAGTGGTAAATGGCTTTTGTCATTTTTCAGCTCTGTGAGAATGACACGGTGTCAATCCTATACTTAGAAATGTTGCTGTACAAATGGCAAAAGACTTTGTCCCTATCTAGCTCAGCATGGATGGCACTGTGCTGATCCTATGCTTAAAAACCTTGCTAGATAGATAGACATTTGAGGTGGTCAATTCTAGAGTGTTGCTGATGTTGCAGGGTGCTAATTACCGGAGGCTGCTCTGCACCTAAACTTGGGAACTACCCAGAGTTCCCTCTTCTTTTTTGCATATATATATATGTATATCCTACAGTAGGTAGTTATATTTAGGACCTAGTTTCCATAGAAAAGGCATTTTTTAACTTGCCTATATTTTTGGCAGCATTTGAGAAATCTTCACAAATTTTCCCTAAAAAGTGTGCCCAAGAATCCTGTTGTGTATGGGAAGTTTTGAACACAACTACAACCCAAACCACAGGACGAAATTACACCAAATCGTCATGAAGTTAGCTCTTGGTACACAGATTATGCTTTTTGTTATTTGGGGTAAATCCATTCAGTAGTTTAAGAGAAATTAAAGGAAACCAAGGCCCATACATATACTTTTTGCCGCAAAACTGCACAAACACGGTTTTGCAGCAAAAAGTATAGCACTGGCTTGCGTCATTCCGAAGTGCCAGCCGGGCACCAAATTTAGAGAAATGCTACAAGCCGGCGCTCAAGTTGGGCTAGCGTCAGATAAAATTACATTAGCTGGGAGGGGGTGACGGTACGGGTAAAGGGGGTTTTGCCTCAAAAAATTAGGCTAGGCTGTTTAGACGCAAAATAACATGCCATTAGCCAGCCCAGGGTCATTCCCTGATTCAAAACCATCCATACCACATGATTCCTATCGTATTAAAGACAGGAGTCATGCCCACCACCCCAGTGGCCAGCACAGTGGACGGGGTCCCCTGGGCATGGCCACTGCACCCAATGCCATGCAGGGGAGCCTAGGTCAGGGCCCAAATGGCACTTACAATTTTTTTTAAAATACTTACCGGACTTACCTGGGATGGGATCCCCTATCCTCTGGTGCCTCTCTGGTGTGGGTGAGGGTTTCCTGGGGCTTGGGGTGGGCACCTGTTGGCCCATTCCATGGTGTTTGATCATGGAAATAGGTCCACAGGTCCCCTAACGATTGGTCTGACCAAGGCGTTAAATACTGGTGCTAAGCAGGCTTAGTGCCATTATTTAGGCCCGCCTCCCACCTGTGCACCATTTTTGCATGGGAGGATAAATAAGGCGCTACGGGCTTAGAGTCATTTTTTGACGGAAACGCCTATTTTGCATCTCATTGAAAAAAAAGTGGTTTCATGCATCCAAAAAATGCCGTTAACTCCTATATTTTGACACTAGACAGGTCTAGCATCAAAATATAAATATGGAGTTAAGTTTGCATTGAATGTGCGTAAAAAACAATGACACAAATTCATCACAAACAGAGTATAAATATGCCCCCAAATTTGTATATCTAGTGTCTCGAAAGCTTTGTGAACCCTTCTGGTCTAGTGCAGAGATCTGATTGGCTGCCAACACTTCGACCAGGAAGTGTTGGCAGACATTTTGGGACTCCACTACAGCTGAGTCCCCCCCAAAAAAAAGAAAAAAAAAGAAAAGGGGGAGAGTACGTTACCCTTATCCACTAGCCCTGGTCCAGTGGTCTCACCGAGACCCTCCCATGGCTAGAAACTTTTTTTTTTTTAATTCATGGCAAAATCACTGTGGATTAAAAAAAAAAGAAACAAGCATGGTCTTCCGTGCTTGCTTTTCATTTTGCCCTTGGGGGAGTAGGTCCTGGGGGCGTACCCAAAATATAGGAGGTGCACAGGGGCCCCACTCCTAAGTCTTATCAAACCCCTGGGGATCACCACGTCACCTCACCGGGGTGACAGTATTATAATATGCAGGGGGGGTGCTCTGACCCCCGTGCTACGGGGACCTCCCTGGGGCAAGTAATACAAAATGAAAAAGGGGGCCCACAAACCCCCTCAGGCCCCAGGGACCACCACAACCCGTGGGCAACAAATATTTAATGTGCTGGGCGCGTGGACCTCCCATGCCCTGGAGACCACCACCTCCCCAAGGGCAAGCAATGCAAAATGAATAGTGGGGTTCCGCTGATCCCCCTCCAGGCCCCGTGGCCCACCACCTCCCTGGGGCTACAATTATTTCAGGCCCTAGTCTGTGTAGTAAGTTAACAGGGGGGCTGCTAAGACCCGCCCAAGCATCAGGGCCCACCTCCTCCCTGGGGCCCAATCGAAAGAAGGAGAGAAGCCATGTTACCACCCTCCTGGAGCCATACATGCCGCTGGGGACCGCCACCCCCCAGGCCCGACTCCTGCTACTTCCTGAGGTGCACACCCTCAGAGGGTAGCCATTTGCTTTTGCTTGGCAGGAGCTGACAGCTCCCACCAAGCAAAAGCAAACACTCTGGTTTCAGCAGTAGGAGCTGTCACAATGCTCTTGTTTACTGAAGAACAAGTTGCTTACCTTCGGTAATGCATTATCTGGTAGAGACTCTAACTGTCACGGTGTACCCTTCGCTTACGGTCTTGGTCAGCTGGAACTGGAGAATGACCTTGATTCTTGCAGGTCCTGCTCTGGCCAAGGTAAGGGCGGCCCTTTCCGGTAGCCACAGTGCTGCTGACAATGGTACGTCAAAAGGAAGTCTGTGCCCTCCAGAAAGAGTCCCAGAGGGAAAACCCCTGAGGGAAAAAACCTCTATGACAGGAACTCCCTGGAACAGAAGAAAAGACACAAGAAAAATATCAGACTTCCAAATCAAGAAAAATAACTGGAAGGAAGCTGGAACAAACAGGGAAAAAGGCTGGAATCAGAAGAAAACAACCAGAGCATGATCACAACCAAAGGAAGTGTTACAGCGCATGGAGAGCAAGAATCCAACTCCATAAATACCCCTGAACAGGAAGTGACATACAGGAAAAAGCAAGGGCACCTTGTTGGATTGGGAAAAGACTATAGCATGAGATAGATGAGGACACCATATTAGAAAGAGAACCAGATGCGTGCAGGGAAGAAGATAAGAAGAAAGGCATGCTGGGAGAAGGAGAATATGGCCCCTACTTAAAAAAAAGAAAAAGAAGAAAAAGAAGAAAGAAGAAAGAGGAAACAAGAAAGAAGCCCAAAAGAAAGGCAAGTCACCAGGTAAGTGAGGGGTGGGGGAGTGCCCACTCCTAATTCCGAGGGCGTGCCACGCCCCAAACCTGACGAGACCAATGCCAATTCCCGGGCCTCAGATGACATGAGGCCGCAAAAAGGGGCCACAGTGAGCCGCATGGCTGGGAAAACGACCGCAACTCCAACCGCATCCCGAACCAGTTCCCCTGCCCGGGCCACGGAGGCCCGCAGTGCAACACTAACTAGCTTCAGATTCCTTACCTTAAAATTTCCTGGCATCAGCTTGGAATCGGAACGTTTGCAGAGCAATACACTTGCACACACCATCAGGTGGTGTCGTTCAGATCCACGTGGCATCGTCAGCGTTGATGATCGCCTATAAAGGTACCAGCTAGGCACGCATACGTCAGTTCCTTTTCCACAAACTTCCACGCCAGAAGTTCAGAGCCATGGAAAGAACTAACAGTTTGTCTGTACAAGAACTAGGGCCCTGAAAGGGATTATCCCTGACCCTATCAGATGTGTCCGCAGTGCGGGAAGGCATGGGTGGGTGTAAGGAATCTGCAGCCAGATAGAGTCTCTACCAGATAATGGAATACCAAATGTAAGTAACTTGTTCATCTGATAGAGACTTTTAGTTTCAGATTCCTTACCTTAGAACAGATACCCAAGACATAACCTCCTGGCGGTGGGCTGCAGACAGATCTTCTTTACATTAAAAAGTCCTGCAGGACTGAACAGGCAAAGTGTCCGTCTCTGCGGACCTGATTGTCCAGGCAGTAACGTCTTGCAAACTTGTGCAATGATGCCCATGTTGCTGCCTGACAGATATCCAGCACTGTAACACCTCATGCTAGCACAGTGGTAGTAGCCTTGCGTCTGGTGGAATGAGCCCTCAAGCCCTCAGGAGGCTGCTTCTTGGCCAGTGCATAGCAGATATTAATGCATAGAACAACTTAGTGCAAAATGGTTAGTTTCTGCACTGCCCGGCCCTTCTTTGCTCCCACATACTCCACAAATAGTTGGTCATCCACCCAGAACTTTTTTGTGTGGTCAAGGTAGAATGACAATGCTCTTTTTGGATCCAGCCGGTGGAGTCGCTCCTTTTCCTTAGAGGGATGCGGTGAAGCAAAGAAGGTGGGCAGGGTGATGTTTTGACCCAGGTGAAATGGGGTCACCACCCTGAAGAGGAAAGAGGCACAAGTTCTGAGTACCACCTTGTTTGGGAACATGGTGAGATAGGGCGGCTTGGGTGAGAGGTCCTGCACCTCACTCACTCTCCTGACAGATGTTACTGCAACTAAAAAGGCTGTCTTGATGGTGAGCAGCTGGAGGGGACAGTTCTGTAGTAGCTCAAAGGGAGTAAACATGAGAAAAGTGACGACCAGATTTACATTCCACTTGTGCAGTACAAAGGGCATAGGAGGATGCATATGTACATGCCCTTTCAGAAATCTATTTATAATTGAAGATTTGAATAATGAAGGCTGATCCAGCAGCCAAAGGAACACAGATAGGGCGGGTAGATAGCCTTTGAGAGTGCCCAAGGTAGAACCCTATTGGGCAAGGGATAAGATAAAGAGAAGTATGTCAGAGAGAGAAGCAGAAAGAGGATCAATAGATATTTCTGTACAATAATATACAAAGCTTTTCCAATGGCAGGGCATATACCGTCTTAGTGGAAGGATGCCTGGCTGCCAAAATAACTTTACGGACTTCGGGAGGAAGGTCGAAGGCTGTCAACTGTCTCCTCTCACTCTTCATGCATGAAGGCACAGAGTTGACAGGTTCCGGTGGATGACCTTCCCCTTCTGCTACAACAGAAGATCTTCCTGAAGAGGCAGCCTGGTCAGAGGATCAACACTCATTTTCAGAAGGTCAGGATACCAGTCCTGAGCCACCAGAATTACTTGGGCCCAGTCGCTCTTGATCTTGTTGAGAACTCTGGACAAAAGTGGTATGGGCGGAAAGGCGTACAAGAGGCCTGACCTCCACTCATGACGCAAAGCGCCACCAAGCGGGTGCCGTCTTCGGAAACTCCAATGCGCAATACTGCTGAGGTGAACAAATCTAACCAAGGCTCTCCCCACTTCAGAAAGAGTCCTTGTGCCACCTCCAGATGGAGACACCACTTGTGACCCGCTAGGCATCAACGGCTGAGTTCATCTGCCCTGGCGTTCAGAGAACCTGCCAGGTGTTGAACCACCAGGGTTATGCCCTGCTGTTCCAGCCATGTCCAGAGACGCAGCGCCTCTTGACAAAGGATGCATGACCCTATACTACCCTGCTTGTTGCAGCACCAAATTGTGATGGTGTTGTCCGTGAACACCTGCGCCATCTTCCCTTTTACAACAGGAAGAAATGCTTTCAATGCCAGTCGGATCCTCCAGAGCTCCAATAAGTTGATATGGAGTCCAGGTTCCGCCAGAGACCAGAAGCCTCTGATGCATCTGTCACTACTGTGAGATCTGGTTGGGGAAGGAAGAGGAGCCTGCTTCTGACCTAATCGCAGTCCACTAACCACCACTGCTGATCTTTTGCTGTTCCCTCCGAGATCTGAACCTTGTCTGTGAGATTCCCCTGATGCCGTGCCTATTGGAACTTCGGGTCCCACTGCGGAGCCCTCATATGCCATCTAGCATACTTGACTAACAGGATGCAGGAGGCCATGAGAACCAACAGCCTCAGAGTCTGTCTCACTGAAATCCAGGATAGAGGCCGAAACATCAGTATCATAACCTGAATATCCAGGACTCACTGCTCGGGAGGATAAGCCTGAAACTGCACTGTGTCCAGAACAGCTCTGATGAAAGGGAGCTTCTCAGAGGGAGTCAGGTGTGACTTTGGCACGTTTGTAGTGAACCCCAGTGAATGCTGGAGGTTCACCGTAGTTTGAAGGTGGGTGTCAGCAGCCTGGGGTGAAAGAGCTTTCAACAGTCAGTCGTCGAGGCAGGGCAAGACTGAACCCCCCAACCTACACAGATGAGCTGCGACGACCGTCATCACCTTGGTGAACACCCGAGGGGCACTGGTAAGGCCGAAGGGTAGCACAGTAAACTGAAAGTGCTTGCCTCCTACCTTGAAACCTAAGTAGCGCTTGGTAAGCTGACTGTCCGACAGGGGAGAGGGGGTGGGAGGGTGGGGGGTGTTGTGTGTGCATGTGTGAGTGTGTGTTGTCTGCGTGTGTGCATGAATGTGTGTATGCATGATTGTATGCATGTCTGAATGTAGAAGTGAGTGCATGTATGCATGTAAGTGTGTATGGGTGTGTATATGTGAGTATGAGTTATGTAGTGAATGTATGTTTGTCTTCATGTGAGTATGCATGTTTGCCTGCATGTGAGTATGCATGTTCGTCTGCATGTGAGTATGTATGTTTGTCTGCCTGTGAGTATGCGTGATTGGATGGGTGTGAGTATGCATGTTTGGATGGTGAGAGTATGCGTGTTTGGATGGTGAGAGTATGAGTGTTTGGATGGGTGTGAGTATGCGTGTTTGGATGGGTGTAAGTATGCATGGGTGAATGCGTGTATGAGTGCTGAGATGAATGCAAGAATGGATGACTGTGAGTGAATGCGTTTATGTAAGTGCAGGTGAATGAGTGTATGCGTGGTGCATATGGGTGTACTGTGCGCGTGTGCATGTATGCAGGGTGGGGGGGCGCTATGTCAGGAGGGAGCAAAGGGGGGGCTGTGTCTGGAGAGGGGTGGGGGGTTTACTGCTTGCAGGGGAAGAAATTCCCTGTCACCGGTAGCCTTTCCTCCAGGGTTTTCGTGGCAGTGCTACCGCTGTGGAAACCCTGGTGGAAAGGTGGCTCCTAAGACTGCGGGTGGTCTTCTGTGGACCACATCTACTGCCCAGAGGCCCCGACCGCCATGGCGGTATGAGTGGAGATGTGGCAGGTTGCCAGAGGCCAACCTGTCCCACTCATAATGTGGTGGTCTTCACTGCCAGCCCTCTAAGTGATCCTCCATTAGCTGTTCTTTTAATGGAGGCATAGGGGTAGGGAAAGACTGGAAGGGAAGGCAATTGTCCTTCTGTATGATCTGCAAGACCCATTTGTCCAATATTATGGACCACCAGTGAGTGAGATAAAAATGTAATCCTCCCTCCAACTAAACGTGTGTGGTCTTCCAGAATCACACTAGGAGGACTTGGGCACTGTGGAGGAGGGGGGCTGGGTGGTGGATGACTTCTGGCCAGAACCCCTGGGTCTGAAGGTACCAGGACCTTGGCCCTGCACAGGATGCTGACCTGACGGAGGATAGTGGCTGGTCTGTGGTTGGTTGGTACCCCACCCCTTCTGAAGCCTTCCGAAAGGAGTGAAAGGCCGACTGTTGTTGAGGGGTCTCCAGGAGGCCAAAGGACCTGGCCGTAGCCCTAGAATCCTTGGAACGCTCCAGTGCCAAGTCTGCCTTTTCACCAAATAGGCAGGACCCATTGAAGGGCATGTCCATAAGGTTTGCCTGGACATCCCCCCTAAAGCCAGATGTATGAAGCCAGGCGTGGTGACGAAGGGCCACCGTTGATGAAATCACTTTACCCAACGACTCAGTCGTGTCCAAACCACACCTAATAGTAAACTTGCCTGCTTCTCTACCATCTTTGACTGCTTGTGAGAGAGTGTCCTGCACGCCCTCCGGGACGTGAGACAGCCTCTGTGCCACCATATCCCATAAAGTATGGGGAAAACAGCCCAAAAGGCATCAGGAGTTCACTGACCTCAATGCCAGGCTGGTGGAAGAAAACATCTACTTCCCAAGTTAGTCCAGCCTCTTGGATTCCCTGCCCGGGGGAGCGGAAGGGAAGGGACCGTTGGGAGTAGAGGCTTGGACCATCAAGCTCTCTGGGGTGGGATGTTGGGTGAGGAAGCTGGGGTAATTTGGAGCTAGGCAATGGCGGCACCCAACTGTCCTATTTACAGGAGCCCCTGTGCTGGGTCTGGACCAAGTCCCTAGCAGGACATCAGTGAGGGCTTCATTAAAGGGTAACATTGGTTCCAATGTGGCAACCCTTGGCTGAAGCACCTCAGTCAGGAGGTTAGTCCTGACTGGCACCGTAGGCAGAGCTAGGTCCAAAACCTCAGCTGCCATGCTCACCACCATAGCGTAAGATGCTCCCTCCTCCGTAGCCACAGTAGGAGGTGAGAGCATGCCAGTATCTGTAAAGGTGTCCAGTTCACTGGCTTCTCCTAACTCCTCATACCTGTCCATTTGCTTCAACTCATTTGCAAGAGGGTCCTGAGACCCCTCCCAATCCTCACCAATGCCTGGTTGATCATAATAGGACTTAGGCAATGAGCTGGCCCCTGTCGTAGCTGTCAGTGTTGGAATCGGCCTCGCACTACCCCATTCCAGCTCTGGAATGTATGAGAATGGGGCTTTTGCCACCAGTGGACGCCAGTGGGGCGGGGATCGTAAACGTCGTGAACGATGCCGGAGGAGGTCGACTTTGTGGACTTGATGTTGTTACGGATCCGATATTAGAGTCCAAGAGACCCTATTGGTGCACAGGCCGAAGCTGCAGGTGTAGAACTTGCTGGGGCCTCTTCCGACCCCGTGGAGCCTGAAGGAGCACTAGCGGGCGCAGCCCACTCAGATATGAGATGCATGGCCTCATAAGAATCTTTCAGTTGGGGTCGGTCAGGCTCCCAGAAAGGGGAGGAGGCTCGAAGTCAGCCCTGACATTGGCTCCTCAGAACAGTGCTCGGAACATCAACATTCACAACTCACCTCATTAGCTGACGGGTGAGGTGAAGTCGAAATCCACTTGGACTTCTTCTTCTTCATGTGCCTCTTCCCTGAGTGCCCAGAGGATCTCGAGTGAGATGAAGAGGACTTGGGGCTCCTGGAGCAGTCCTGCAACCTCCTCCTCAACTGGGACCATGACCTTCGAGGAGTTGCACCAACCAAGGTCAACTGCCGGGCTGACATGAGATTCAGGAACTGCTCCCTCAAAGCTTTCGGAGCTGTGGTCCGACAGCCAGAGCACAGCTTTGAGTCGTAGTCTCAGTCCAAACACCAGAGACATACCTTATGGGGGTTCGCCACCAACATGGCATCATTTCAGGCACCACACAGCTTGAACCCCATATTCCTAGATGACATTCTCGCACAGACGTGAAAAAATCTTTGACAAAAAGGTAGAAAACGGCCTGTCAAAAAAGACAGAGGATTGCTTGATTCCGGATCTGCACTGACCAGCGCAGAAAGAAAAGAACTGGCGTAGGCACGCCTGGGTGGTGCCTTTATAGGGGACCGTGACGTCACAAACATCTCCAATGACACCACCCAATGGCGCACGCAAGGGTATTGCTCTGCAAAAGCTCTGGATTCCAAGCTCACACCAGGAAATTCTAAGGTAAGGAATCTGCAGCTAGAAGTCTCTATCAGATAGTGGAGTTTTCATCTTTTTCCCTGCCTGCAGCCATCAAGCATGGAAAGAGATGAAAACATAGCTCGCCCATGTAGGGAGCTGCTATTTGCAGCAGCTCCCTGCATGAGGGGTGCAATGCTGGCTCCCGCAGTAGTCAGGGAGCAGCTAGGACCGGGGGGCCTTGAGGCTCCACCCGCAGTCCTGTCACTTTCTCTTTCTCTCTTCAGAGTGATTTTGTTATTGTAATGGTATCTCCATAGAATGACTTCCAAGTGGCACACAAGCAAGATGTTTGGTTGGAATGTTACAGAGGGGGTGGATTGACGCTATGTAGAGAAATACAGTGAGTGCTTAGCAGATCCCTCAAATGCTACTATGATTGTGGAGGTCCAGGGTGGAAAGTCTACAGATGGTGGTCTCATTTCTTGGAACGTAGCTGGGTATCATGCTAAGCTGTTAGATCATGACTGGACTAGGTACCTGGCTCAGTATGACTTTATCCTGTTGCAAGAAACCTGGTCGGATGGGCAAGCTGCCTGGGATGGTTGCATAGGTTTGCAATGTGGCCGCTCCAAAGGGGGTTTAGTTACTTTGATTCAATTTTCTAAACCAGCGAGAAGTATACTGTTTGTGTGGGTGGTTTTTCCTAACAAATTTAAAGTCCTACTGGTAAATTTTTACAACGCCATCTGGGACTCTGGGTGTCAAATTTGTGTCCTCTTTTCAGTTCTCCAGACAATGAGGGGCAGAATGGAGGAGGTTGCTGTGGAATTCTGTGCTGTTGTGGCAGGAGATTTTAATGCAAAAATAGGGCGGTATAGTACAGTAGTGAACCCATTTGAGGTAGATCAGGAGGTTTATACAGTCAATGGATCACAGAACACCAGGGGCAGAAGTTTAATCAAGGGCTTACATAGTCTGGGCTTTATGAACTTCAGCGATATTGAAGCTGTGGGTACTTATCAGGTTCAAACTTTTGTAGGTAGGGGTTTAGGCACAACAATTGATTATATCTTTGTTTCTCCATCTTTAAAGAATTTGGTTAAGCATGGGTAGGTGGGTGAGAAGTATTTTAGTGATCATAACCCCCTCGCGGTCCATTTCAGCTTCCCAGAGATTTTACATAAATCAGGAAGGGGAGTGCCAGTTTCGGTAAAGACAAAGGATCAGGGTAGGAGATTTGGCTGGAGGCCGGTAAATATCCAGCAAGTACCAGAAAGGGTGGTGGGTGATAACCTAAATCTATTCATGGGTACTCTTCTTCCAGTGGAAGTTCTAGATGCTATGCTTAGAGTGAACAAAGCCTTAAAAGATTGTCTAACTGTAGCAGCTCTGTCCTCTAGTAAGTATAAGGGTGGGTGGTTTAGTAAGCCCTGTTACGAGGCAAAGACATTTCTGAGGAAGGCCCTTAAAGAGCACCCTAGAGATAAGGCCCATGTTAGAGTAACTGTGGCTCAGTATAAATCTGTTTTAAGGGCAAGGAAGTTAAAGCTAAATGAGCTAGCCTGGGAGAGACTGGAATGTGCAGTGGAGTCTAAAAACCCTAGCCTGTTTTGGAAGGTGGCTAATAGGGGTCCCATTGAATCAGAAACATCTGAGGGCCTGGGCTGCAATATTACCTCCGAGGCTTGGGTTAGCCATTTTTGTAGTATTTTTCAGGGGAGTTCTCTAGGAGGGAATGGGGAGAGAAAATATGTAGGTCACCCTGATTTGGCTATTAGGTTCACACTCGAGGAGGTTAAGGAGGCACTGCATGACAGTGCTAGTAATAAAGCCCCTGGCCCAGACTCTATCCCAATGGATCTTTACAAATCTTGCCCTCAGCTTTGGGAGCCAATCTTGTTAAATGTCCTTAATGCCAGAGTGAGTGTGGGTATCCCAGATACCTGGAGATCGGCGTGTACTATTCCTGTCTATAAAAAGGGAAACCGGAACGACCCCAAGTCGTATCATCCAATTTCTCTTCTTGATTCTTCAGCCAAAATTTTGGGCCGGATTATTTTGAGGAGTATTGAGGCTTCGATGGGTGAAAATGAAATTCTGAGCCGGGTACAATATGGTTTTAGGGAAGGGCTTGGTACCCAGAAACAGTGCCTAAATTTGCTGATGGTGATTGAGAAATATTCTCAAGCTAGGAAAGGCACCTTATATCTAGCATTTATGGATCCCAGCTGTGCTTTTGATAAGGTTAATCGGTCTAAGCTGTGGGAGAAGCTTGCCCGGCTGGGAATGGACCCCTCAATTGTGGAGCTGCTTCGGTACCTCCATTTAGGAACATATGCCAATGTGAGGGTTGGGGTAAATGGGGAATGTTCGGATGTTTTGAGCTTGGCAGGGGGGTGCGCCAGAGATGTGCCCTGGCTCCTACCCTTTTTCTCTTGTACACAAATGGGCTGTTCGGAACACTGTAAGGATGCCCCTAAAATTAATGGAAAGAATGTCCCGGTTTTGATTTATGCGGATGACGCAGTACTTATGGCCCGCACTATGAATGGCCTTCGAGAGGCGGTCATAGCTTATGAAACTTTCATGACAACCCTGGATTTAGAGACAAATTGTAATAAATCACACTTTAAGGTGTATGGGAAACCACTTAGTATGGTGGGGGGGCTGAAGAACAATAAGGAAGCGATCAGTAAGGTTCAGGAATTCCCCTATTTAGGTATTAATTTTGGTGACAAGGGCTCCTGGAAATCTTGTGTTGCCAGGAGAGGGGCGACAATAGGTGCCACTTTTGAGTTTGCTGCCAGGGTGGGTAATAAACCTGTTAAGGCCCTGCTTGAAATATATAGGCAAAAGTGTCTCCCAGTTTTGCTGCGTGGGGTGTCTCTGTGGGGGCACACAGAAAATAGGGCACCTGCTATAGAGGAAAATCACTTCTATAGGAGGCTGTTAGGAGTTGGTCAAAACGTTTCCATCTTCTGTTTGCATGCTGAATTGACTCTAGATTTTATAGACGATACCATTAAGATTGCTCCCCTTATGTGATGGATCTCTATCTGGACGAATGAGTTTGCCGCTCTTAATAGAGAGATTTTGTGGGATTGTATGGCAAGTGAGTGTGTGAAAGATAGTCCCTGGCTGATGTATATTAGAAAAGTGTCTTCCGCGTTGGGGCGGCCGGTTATGTTTGAGGCTCCAGAGAGTCTCACCAAATCTGATAAACGCTGGGTTAAGGAAAATTTCTCCAAAATTTTGGGGACTAAGAGGGAGGCGGAGGAATTAAGGAAGAAATCAATTTGGTATTTTATAATGCTAAAGATGGGGGTGGGTCCTGAGGCTTATCTCTTGGAGACAAGAAATGTGGGGGAAAGGACTCCTATTGAGCATTTCAGTTTTGGGGTTATTAGATGCAATTTGTGTTGCCCGCTAATTGATGAAAAAGCTATAAAACCATGCCCCTGTGATGGAGTGTCTTTACAGACTTTAGTTCATTTCACTCTGTTTTGTGGTTTTTATTCCCTCTTCAGGTGTCGGTATTTATTTCTCATACTGAAGGATAAGGCTTTTATGCAATACTGCCTAGCATTCCTGTGGTTGCATATGGCCTTGAATACGTTGGTGTGGCTGGGAGTGGGGTCTTTTCTAAAGGGAACTATAACTTGGCGGAATAATGTAGAGGTTTTTTCAACTTGAGTCTTAATTTGTATTCTTATTGTAATATTTTATATTTTTAGCAAAATGTAGAAATGTAATTTTCATATGTGTAAAATGGCTAATATGACTTTGAAACGGGTTTGATGAACTGTTTTTAATACTTTGTTTTAAGTATTTAATGGATAGGGTAGGTGAGGGAATGTTTATTTTGGATAATGATTTTTGAGAGTATATTGTATTTAGTTGTCTGTTTTATTTGTATGGTTGATAATTTTCACAAGGAATAAAGAGAATATATATATGGTATAGTTAACCTTTGATGCACAGCAGAACAGCATCATGCCTGGTCTACTAATAAAGCTCTTGGTCTGTCACTCAGTAGGTTGAAGCTTCAAATCCTGGTATCTCATAGCAGTGTGTCTGTCTATTTACTTGTGTTTTGAAAGTTATTCCTAGTGATGGAACATTTACTCTTTTTACAATCACCATCTTTGGATTTAATGTCATAGAGATGTCTGGACACTGGGTACTAAGGAGACATCTGTCACCTAGTGGTTAAGGTCCCAGAGCCTCACACAGACGGTTGAGAGTTCCAATCTAGGTGTGCCAGTTGTTTTTTCTCAACTTTAAATTATTTTCAACTTCAAAAATGTAAGGTACATGCACAAAAGATGATCTCACTCTTTTACTTGTCAGATACATTTTTTTCAATTTGTCAGAACATTTCTCATTGTAAGTGGTGCGGGACTGGGAGGTTATAGGGGGCAGGCCTCAAGGCCCTGCCGGCCAAGCCCTTCGGCTAACTTCCGCTGAGCATGGCCAGAGGCCATGCGTGGCGCAGGTTGTTTGTTTATAAGGGGCTGGCCACAGGCCAGGCCCTGCTGCCCACCTCTGCTGCACACAGCCGAAGGCCATGTGCGAAGGTGGTTAGATTAACATACAGTAATTAAAATTACTTTACATTAAAATAAAAAACATAGAAATTCAATGACAAAAACAAAGGTTACATGTATGTTAAAGTTAGACAATAGAATTTAAAAAAACATAGAAATTCACTTAAAAAACAAAGGTTACAGGGACGTTAGAGTTAGGCTCACATTGTAAACGTACAAAACCATAGAAATTCACCTGTTAGTTGGAGTTATTTCAAGTAACTATAATTCGTGCCCTAAGGTAACTATAACTAAGACCATTGCTGTGCACTGCTAATTACCCCAGATATTACAGCACTCATGACATCTTTAATAACATCATCGATAATATCACTGTAACATTTGCAGTAAAATTATGATGACATAACTGTGCATTGTGGGGCGCGAGCAATAGTTACTTTTGAGCAGATCCTAATGAACAGTATGACACATTTGGAGATGGTCTGCTTCTGCAAGGCTCGACCTTTCTTCGCTTTAACATACTCCACAAGGAGTTGGTTGTCCACCCGGAACTCTTTTATCGGTCAAGGTAGAACAGTGACTCTTTTTTTGGGTCCAGACAATGGGGTCACTCCTCTTCATTAGAGGGATGTGAAGGAGCATAAAAAGTAGACAGGGAGATGGATTGGCCTATGTGAAATGGCTTGAACACTTTTGTCAGAAAGGAGGCTTTTGTGTGATGCACCAGTTTGTCAGGGTAGATGGTGAGGTAAGGGGGCATGGATGACAAGGCTTGGAGATCATTCACTCTTCGCTGTTTTGATTGTAAGGAG
This sequence comes from Pleurodeles waltl, assembly GCF_031143425.1. NCBI lineage: Eukaryota > Metazoa > Chordata > Amphibia > Caudata > Salamandridae > Pleurodeles > Pleurodeles waltl. The sequence continues at coordinate 1,149,301,172 of NC_090445.1, read as the reverse complement.
CCTGAGGGGACATTTATGGAGAGACTCGAAAGGAGCACACATCAAGAATGTTATCACAAGATTAAAGTTCCACTGAGCCATGATAAATGGTGAAGGTGGGAAGAGATGTGCAAGACCTTTCAGAAATCTATCTACAATAGGGGACTTGAAGAGTAATGGCTGGTCAAGCAACCACAGGAAAGTAGATATACCTGAGAGGAAGCCCTTGAGAGTGCCCAAAAGCAAAGCCCTGCTGGGCAAGAGAAAGTATGAAAAGGAGAACTTAAGAAAGAGGGGTAGAAAGGAGATCAATTTGTTTCTCTGCACACCATGCCACAGATATTTTCCAACAGCAGCCGTATACCGTTTATGTGGAAGGATGACTGGCTGCCAAGATGACATCACAGACTGAGGGAGGAAGGTCAAGAGCTGTCAACTGCCACTACTGAATTTCCACACAAGAAGGGACAGACTGGACAGGTTTGGGTGGACTACCCTCCCCTACTGCTGCAACAGAAGATCGTCCCGAATTGGCAGCCTGATCGGAGGACTCTCTGTTCCTAGTTCGGAGCCACAAGTATGACTTGGGCCCGTTCATTTGTGATCTTCTTGAGAACTCAGGGCAAGAGTGGTGTGCTCCACTTGGGATGAAAGCGTCTCTGAGTGAGATCTACCATGGAAACTCCAGCACACAAAAGCACATTCCCAGAGGAAGTGAACAGATCTAACCAAGGCTCTTCCCACTCCTGATGGAGACCTTGCACCACCTTCGGGTGGAGACCCCATTCTCGATCCGCTAGGCATCTTCAACTGAGTATGTCCACCCTGGTGTTCAGAGAGTCTGCCAGATGTTGAACCACCAGGGATACACCCAGATGTTCCAGCCATGTTCAGAAATGCAGGGTCTCTTGACAAAGAGTCCACTCCACCTGATTGTTGCAGTACCACATGGCAGTGGTATTGTCTGTGAACAGCTGCACTAGCCTTCCTGAAGGGTAGAAAGGCTTTCAATGCCAGTCGGATGGCTCGGAGCTCCAGCAAGTCGATGTGGGGTCCGGATTCCTCCAGAGGCCATAGTACTCCGATCTCCACCACTCACAGATGGCTGCCCCATCCCAGGAGTAATGCATCTATCACTACTGTGAGAAGGGAGAGGATTCTGCCACTGACCCAATATTGGTTTATTATCTACCACTGCAGATCTTTTTCAGTTCCCTCTGAGATCTGAACCATGTTGGAGAGATTCCCCTGATGCTGTGCCCATTGGCATTTCAGGTCCCACTGCAGAGCTTGCATATGCCAGCTGGCATGCATCACTAGCAGGATGCAGGAGGCCATGAGACTCAACAGCCTCAGGGTCTATCTCACAAAAACAGGATAGAGGCTGAAACATCAGTATCATAGCCTGAATATCCTGGACTTGCCGCTCAAGAAGATATGCCTGAAACTGCACTGTGTCCGCATCAGTTCCAATGTCTGTGTCTGAAAGGGATTCAGGTGTGACTTCAGTATGTTGGCACCAGAAAGTAGCAGGTATAGCCACCACAACACCCTTCTGATGTCTGCAGCCCCTCTATGTCGTGCTTGGCCAAGAGAGCAATGACTTCCTGGCAGAGAAGTGACAGATGATCCTCCATAATAAGACAGAGGCTTTGGGGAATGGGGTAGTCACGAAAGGGAGGGAACAGCCCCTTTGGAAGATTTGTAAAACCCACCTGTCCGATGCTATGGACTTCCAATGGGGCAGGGGATGATGTATCCTTTCGCCAACTGGATGCCCAGGATGGTATGAGGGCAGATTAGAAGGGTTTGGAGGCTGCAGCTGCTGGGGTGGTGGACAGACCCGGCCGCTGGCTGACTGACCCACAATGTCTGTGAGTAGTGTGCCCTCGGCCACTCAGAGGCTTGGAAGCCTGTGCGTCACGGTGGCTAGCAGGGTTTTGGCGAGACTGGAAGCCCCTTCCATTGACATGAAAGGAGTAAAATGTGGATTGTGGGTGGCATAAGCCATAGAAAGTAGCAAGGAACCAACTGTAGCCCTACTACTATCCTTAAAGCATTCCAGACCGAATCTGCCTTGTCTCAGAAGAGACGCAAGCCATCAAAAGACACGTCCATAGGAGATGATTGGACATCCCCTGAAAAGCCACTAGTCCTCAACCAGGCGAGTGCATCAAGGCCACAGTCGATGAATCCGTTCTGCCCAGTGAGTCAGTCATGTCGAGCCCACAACAGATGGTGATCTTCCCTGCATCTCTCCATCAGCAACAGCCTGGCAGAGCATGGCCCGGGCCTTCTCCAGGACCGTTTGCAGCACCTGAGCGACCGTGTCCCACAGCAAGTGGGAGTAGCAGTGCGAAACGCATTCGGTGTTCACAGACCTCAATGCCAGGCTGGTAGAAGAAAACATATTTTTCCCTAAAGTGTCCAGCCTCTTGGATTCCCTGTCTGGGGGAGCAGTAGGGAATGTGCCAGGATTTACAAGAGAAGTAGAGGCTTAGACTACAAGGCTCTCTGGGGTAGGGTGTTGGGTGAGGAAGGTTGGGTCCCTCGGAGTGGGGCAGTGGTGATGAACAATTGTCCCATACACATGAGCCCCTGTACTCGGTTTTGACCACGTCCCTATAATACATCAGTGAGGGCTTTTTGAATGGGAGTAATCGTTCTCAGAGGGAGACTCCCATTTGCAGCATCTCCGTCAAGACATTAGTCTTGACTGCCACCGAGAGCAACTGAAGGTCCAAGACCCCAGCCACCCTCCGCACCACCATTGCAAATGAAGCTCCCTCCTCCATAGCCACGGTAGGGGGAGAAAGCATACCAGTATCTTGAGAAGAATCTAGTTCACTGGCTTCACCTAGTTCCTCACACCAGTACATGTTGGGGATTATATAGGGCTGGTATTCTTCAGGGTCCAGTGACCACTCCCACTCCCCCAAGTCCTAGCCCACAGGAATAGAGATAAGGCTCTCACCTGGAATGTAAGGCTCCAGATGGCAATGGAAATGGCATAGATCGACTTTGTATTAGAGTCTGAGAACATAATGGGATAGCACCAGGAGCATTGGCATTAGGTTTGGGAAGGTCCAGGTGGTACAACCGGCGCCAGTCCGGATCCAGAAAAGGATCCTCAGGCCTGACTGGAGGCAGAGCCGAAGCTGCCAGCACAGAGCCAGAAGGGCGCCCTGTCAACTCCTAGGGGCCCAGTGGCACATCAAAGAAGTCAGTCCGCCCAAAAAAGGGGTGTATGGCTCATAGAATTATTTCTGTTGGGTGGGAGCTGCTCAGGCTCCCATAAATTCAGGGGGGCGTGGTGTTGACCCAGGCACAGGTTCTACCGTGAAGCCAGGCCTTGATGCACAATGATCCCTCCTCTCGTCAGTCAATGGAAGAGTTGAAGTTGAAGATCTCTTTGACTTCTTTTTCTTCTTATAGTGGGACAAACCTGAGTGTTCCAATGGATTGGAGTATGACAAGGATCTCGGAATCTGCAATGGCTCCCGAAACCTTCCTATTGACCGGGGCCTCGAACGTCGTGGCATCACATGCTGAGCTGCCAGGAGCTTGAGGGATCGCTCCCTCAAGGCCTTTGGGTTCATGGTGCCACAGTCGCACCATGACATGTGGTGTGGCACACAAGAAGAAAAACATCAAAAAAGAGTCAACAAAACATCAAAAAAGTTCAGTAAAAAGAAGTGACTGATATGGTAGTTTTCTCCAGATCAGCGCTGTCTGGCGCAGAAAGAAAAAAAGTGACATTAGTGGGCCTAGGTGGTGCCTAAATAGGTGCCGAAGACATCACTTCCGGCACGGAAGATGTACACTGAGCTGAACGATGGCACCTACGAGCGTGCAGGGGTACTGCTCACGAAAAATCTTCTGGTTCCAGTCTGATGGGGAAATTCTAAGGTAAGGAATATGCAGACAGAAGTCTCCATCAAACAACATACATTGCTGCTGTCTTCAGCGCTGTTATATTTTGTTGGATCAATTTCTGTACACTAGTAAACGGGTATCACTAGTGAGGGTAAGTAGTGCTTTATAACCTGTAACAATATAATGTAATTAGTGTAGTTAATAAGTCATTATCGGCTAGCATTATCATCCCATGGTATACTGTTACACGTTTGAGGCCTTGATTTGGGGGAAAGATGCTATTCATGGAATTTCCGAGTTGTTTACCGCATGTTCTTCCGAATTCTGGACCACTTTCACCAAATGGAAAATGTGAGCGTGCAAGCAGGTGGAAACTGGTAAAACGTTTCATTGTGCGAGCTGGTAATTTCAGTGAAAACCTGTTGAATTACCACCCCACCCAACTCGTAATGAGGCCCTTAATGCTAACGCTTCCAACCCGGCACTGTACTATTTATTGCATTTTATTAGACTTTTTTTTATCACTAGCACACTTCCACTCCTCGACAGAGTTAGTAAGCGCTACATAAATACAATTATACTTTACTAAGACATTTTAACGCGAATTTATAATTTCAGTTTTACCAACAATATCAAAACCCAATCAGAAAAGGAACCGTTTTTTGTTATAAAAATATGACAACAGGGAACGTTTTGCAAGATTGATGCATATCTCGGTTTCCGTTTTTACACAGTGCCACCCAGGAATCCCATTCAGGTCGTCCAATTGTTTTGCGGTGTGGCGTTAAATGATTCGTGCAAACAAAGGGAACATGTGGAAAATAAACTCTGTGGTGTCCATGTTTTGCCACAGTGGGAGTAACGGGAGCTCTGCCCTTGCCAGGAGGTGTCACACTGTTGAAAGAGTGACACAGCAGAGGCCTCGAGCCGCAGGAAAACAATCGTCTGGTTAATACACCGAGTGAAAGGAAACCTCCAGCGCCTGCAGCCGTTGTGCAATTTAAAGAGAAGTGCCTGCCAATCCAGATTTAATCAAAAATCGATGGAAACGCAACCACTCTAAAGGTGCTAGTACAAACCATGTGAACCGTTTTCCTCAAAAGGAAGAATTGACCGGCAGCGATGTCGAGGAGAGAGGCGGCGTGGCGACATACCGAGCTGAGGCTGGTGTGCTCGCTTTTCGAGGATTTCTTGTATTATGTGAACAATGTGTTAGGGGAGCAATGGAAAACGCTCCATCTAACAGAACAAATGTGAACGTAGCGGCGCCTCCACAGCAGGGTCCATGGGCATGTCAAAATAAACTTAACAAGTACATAGTTTTCTCAAGCAAAGTGTCAAGATTGTTTAAATTCAACCTGCCGCATGGCCGGGTTGACAGTTTGCTAAAATACTTCCCTCAGAAACTTCCGTTGCAGGTATTAGGTTGAGTGTTGATTTACCCATCAAACGAGTTCTTAACATTATTTTAAATGCTATCATACAAATCCCTGCACTATTTAGGAAAAGTATATGTTAATTACCTCACTGTAGGAAAGTTCCCATTTTGGATAGTCAAAACCCCCTTCTCTTTTTGCCCTGTATGCTCTTGGTTATGACTCTGGAAGTGCACTGGAGGCTCCTAACCAAGCCTCAGTGCCAATACTCTCTCCCTAAATTGGTATATTAGAATATGTATCCCCAATTGGCAAGTACTTTAATACCCCTAATATGTCCCTAGTATGGGGTAACCAGGGCATGGTTGTTAAAGGGGTCACTAGGGCCAGAAGTACTGTTTGTGCCACCCTGCGTGACCCAGGTAAACTATGGACAGCACAGATGTGTGGTACAGCCAAAGTACTAAACTTATTATCAGTCACCCTTAAGGTAGGCCTCCTGAGCCCAGAAGGTAGGGGCACTATATTCAAGGTATGGACATATAAGTGCAAGCATATATGTCCCTATAATTATCTTTTCCATTAAAGGCTACTTTAAGTGAAAGGCAGCCCATAGGATAACATGGGCTGGCACCTGGGGAAAACCAAAGTGGCCAGCTCTGTGATGTACTGCCGAAATTAGTCTTTTTTGGTTCCAAACAATGTGCCTTCTTACCCTTGGCACAAATTTTGTGTTGGGGAGCTTCAAAGGGCACACCGCCTCTGATATGCAAGCCGGCTGTCCCCCATTGTAGGACAAAGCCACACCCCTGCCCCCAGGCACATTCATACCCAGGCAGAAAGGAACATTATTAGGGAGGCACACAACCCCAGAAGACTAGCCACACCTCTAGGGTGGGCAACCTGGTCTGTTCAGCCGAGGAAGACTTCTGCCATCTTGGAAAGTGGCAAAAAAGAGGCCTCTGGGGGGAAAAGGTGCCACAACCCACAGGTGTGATCACCCCAAGGGCGAATTAGCTGCCAGGCCAAGTAGCCCATTAGCTACTTACCTCCACACCCCTAATGCACCTAAATCTAGGATTTAAGGGACACCGCTGGCACTAGAACCAACTTTCGAAGAGAGGACAGAAGGAGACTCACTTTAGATGACAACAGAAGTCTGCACAAACGAAAGGCATGATACCTTCAACCTGTGGCAACCTTTCTGGAACTGCTATATTGCAACTCATCCTGGACCAGAGACGGCTTCCCTCAGCAAGAAGAAACTCTTTGCAAGCCAAAGGCAAGACCGGGCTTGCTTGGACTAGTGTCACTAGTCCCCTGCACACTGCAGGTAAAAAGCACCTCCTGGAACTGAAGATGTGCTAGCCATTGGGCCCTCCAAGGGCTCCTCCGAAAGCAGGTGGTCCAGTGCATTGTGGGAAGTGCAGTCAAGCTCTTCACCAAGTTTTCCCCAGGACCTCCAGAAGTGGAGAAAGATTTTCCTCTGCCTTACTACTACCAAGGCCATTCCATTAATCACCACCTTTATTCTAAGCTGCAATCTTAGGGCACACCACAACGCCTCCATCGGACATCACAAGTGGCTCAGTTGTTGAGCTTTTGCATTTGCTTCCTCGCCTGCCCCGTCCCTGTGGGAAAGCCAGCTACCACAGCTCCCGTTCAATACCAAGGATAGCCAAGCACACCTCTACACCCTAGACGCCCACGTTAGGTGGAGGTGCTCTGCTTGGAGAATCCTTGTACAGGGGCCCAAGCAATTTTAATCTCCAGTGGGCTCCCATGAACTCGACCTGCAAGCGACCGAGTGTCACAAGTTCCATTTTTCAGCAACCACAGCTCCTGCGCTCAGCACCAAGGACAGCCAGGACACCTCTGCACCCAGGCCAACCGAGTCAAGTAAAATTGATCTGATGGTCGTAGCATGATCCTGGGACCCGCACAACTGTAACTACAAATGGGTTCACCTGCACTCACCCCGCAAGTGGCAGAGTGTCACTAGTAATTCTTCCTATTGACCTCAATAGTAAATATTTGACAACTTGAACTGTGCTGAATTATTTCTCACTTGAAAATCCATAACTGCCGTTATACATATCTGGTTTACTTTGTTTTGGTGCCTAAATTAATATAAAAATCTGCTCTATTTCTATAAATTGGTGTTGGATTTCTTTTGAGTCGTGCCAATTACTTATCGTCATGTTGGTACTCTGAAATGCCTAACATGTTCCTCTATTAAAGCCGGACTGCTCTTTGCAACAGTACGAGGACTAAGTTAAAGATTTATTATTGTAAATCCAAGGACCATCTTTGGGGTACTGTGAGAGTATTACATAGTGAAGCCTAACTAGCATCACTGCATACTACTCCACTTTCCTAAACTCACAAATTTATAACAAGAGGAAGAGGCAGATTTACACTCACTAGAGGAAGCACAAAGAGGGGCGAAACAAGCCTGCACCTCGTTGCACCACATGGCCTAACTTTCTCTGGTGGAGGGAAAAATATAGCAAGTGTCTCGTCATCTGTTTTTTTCACCCAAGAACACTGTACAATAATAAGCTATTGTGTTTTATATTCCTCTGTATATTTACGTTTGTTATCAAGCTTGCAACTCCATATTCACTTCAGAGTTCTGGGACATCCCCTAAATGTTTGGACCAAAATAATTGCAGGTAAGCATAGATGAGAGCAACTAAATGAAATGTAAAAGTTCCTAGCCAGTACGCCTCTCTCCTAGTCTCAGTATTCAGTTGTTGGCTACTTAGAAACCAGTTTAAGGAGCCACCTTCAACACAATCAAGAAAGTGTATGTGTTTTTTCTCATAAAGGCTGACCCGAGGTTGTAGAACACGGGCTCCTTACTGGAATTTCAGGGGTGCAATATTCTGCATGCATCTTAGTTTTCACTGCAATAGACTGTGTAAGTGGCTTTAAATAGTTTGAATTTAATTCCGGGGGCAAACAGGATCTGTAATGCATCGCTATTAAAGGCCTCTTTTCTCATCCTGGCTTTTGCTGACTGTCAGATTCTGCATTCAAACAGCTTATTTCAGTTTATTTGGGGGGGGGGCACAGCTGGTGAGTGTTGGGTGCACTTTACGGTACCATTATCAAAGCATGCGATCACCAGTGCTCTTCATCTGTTTTCCAGCGGGCACAGTGAAGCTGTGGGAAGACTACGGGGGTCATTCTGACCCCGGCGGTCTAAGACCGCCGGGGCCAGGGTCGGCGGGAGCACCGCCGACAGGCCGGCGGTGCCCCGCAGGGCATTCTGACCGCGGCGGTTCGGCCGCGGTCAGAAGAGGCAAACCGGCAGTCTCCCGCCGGTTTACCGCTGCCCTTAGAATCCCCCATGGCGGCGCAGCTTGCTGCGCCGCCATGGGGGATTCTGACACCCCCTACCGCCATCCTGTTCCTGGCGGTTCGCCCGCCAGGAACAGGATGGCGGTAGGGGGTGCCGCGGGGCCCCTGGGGGCCCCTGCCGTGCCCATGCCAATGGCATGGGCACGGCAGGGGCCCCCGTAAGAGGGCCCCGAAAAGTATTTCAGTGTCTGCTAAGCAGACACTGAAATACGCGACGGGTGCAACTGCACCCGTCGCACCCCTGCAACTACGCCGGCTCAATTCTGAGCCGGTGTCCTCGTTGCAGGGGCATTTCCTCTGGGCCGGCAGGCGCTCTTTTGGAGAGCGCCCGCCGGCCCAGAGGAAATGTCTGAATGGCCGCCGCGGTCTTTTGACCGCGGTGCGGTCATTCAGCGGCGGTACCCTGGCGGACGGCCTCCGCCGTCCGCCAGGGTCAGAATGAGGCCCTACGTCTTTACACTGCAGAACTCTGTCTGAATTTGCAGTGCAAATGTAAGATCCACATTGTTGTTGTTCCTTTGGTTTTAAGGGCCAAACCTGCGAGTGCATGCGCTAGGGCAAGCGTCTCGCTTGCGAGACTCTGTTGTGTTCTGTAAAGGGCTTGGAGCCCACCTGTCGCTCACCATTTGTTGCTTTGCATGGCACTCTTCTTTACAGCCTTGTAATTCGTCAAGGCACACCTGGCATCATTTCCATTTCTCTATGTGGAGCAGGGATCAGGCGCTAATTAATGCAACATTATTAGTGCCTATTCGCTGCCCTGACGGGATTGGGGTACTATATGTTCTTTTTAACTCTAGTACCCAGCAAACAGAAGGCTTGGAACTTAAATTTTGGGCCTGATGGGCACGTTTTTGCAAAGTTTTATTTTTAAAGCTAAGTTTCTGTTATTTTGCCAAGTCGTCTTTTCTCAGTTTCTTCTCATGTTTTCTTTTGTTTTTGCTCGTGGGCACTGTTGTCCAAAGATGACAATTAACTTGTTCGAGATATGCGAGACCTATTGCATTGCTAATGCTTGTTTGTCTTAGGGCAAGTATGTGATTGTGGGACAATCAAAAGCATTATACAAACCGTGCACAGTCCTGGGTAGGTTGGACCAGAGCAGAAAAAGTGCTTTAATCGAGCAGTGTATGAGGCCTATGCAGTTAGTGAGGTTTGCCTTTGTTCACGAGGATTCCCATTTACAAAACATATAGGGCCTGATTCTAACTTTGGAGGACGGTGTTAAATCGTCCCAAAAGTGGCGGATATACCACCTTCCGTATTACGAGTCCATTATATCCTATGGAACTCGTAATACGGTAGGTGGTATATCCGCCACTTTTGGGACGGTTTAACACCGTCCTCCAAAGTTAGAATCAGGCCCATAGTTGCCTATTATGAGCATATATTTGAAAGTACACCTAATTGTAGTCTAACACTGTTGCCTTTACATGTATATAGGTCCCCTAAAAAATGAGTTGAAGCAGTTTAAGAGGGGTGTAATAATAGATGCAACATAAAATAGGAAGTACATAACCTTAGCTCCCTCCGCCGGTGTACTCACTTTAACAATAACTCCCACTCTACCGCCCACTGTGAAGTGTGAAAATGAAATGTAAATGAAAGCTTGATTAGGATGTGGATGAGTGGTTAAGAGTTGGTATAATGGTGTTAGATAGACTTGAAATGATGAATCTGCATCTTTTCGATTTTGAGTGAAGGTATTGGTATTTTGTGAAAGCATGTGAAACTGACTTACTGTCTGTTAAAATAAATAACTTTTTTTGTGAGTGAAGTTATTTGTCACTTTGGTGAAATCGTCCAAAACAGAGTACATTAGACATGCTCTCTCCATGTTCTGCACTAGCCCTGCGAGAAGAATAAGTTACTTACATTTGGCAACACTTCTTCTGGTGGGTACTCTAACTGCAGATTCTTTACCTTGTGAATACCCCTGGGTGCCAGACTGTATCTAGATATTTTTCTCTGAAATTCCCTCATGCGCAGGTAGGTGGCATCGTGTAGCTCTGCCTAAGGTCCGTCCTGCAACAAAAGTGACATGGGAGCAATATCTAACCATCACCCTCGTGCATTGACATCAGTTCCTCCATGTTATCTGTCTGCGCCGTCAGACAGGGAGTCTTGAAGCTTAAAGAAAGCATGGCAAGACAATTAGGGCTGGAGGTCCGATCAGTTAAAGAAATTTAAAGAACAGACATGGGTACCTCGGGTGAGACTTACGCGTTCCTTGTGCTCACAGACACTGAACACTAGCCTTGTACAGTAGCTAAGGCAAATCCTTGCTAGGCTTAAGAGAGAGAGAGAGCAAACAGTGAAACATCAGACATCTGGGCTTGTAAAGGCTGCAAATGTGGAAAGGCAGCAATCAACAAAATGTTCACAGCGTTCAGCTTAGATGGTTTTAGTGGATGGATGCCTGGCTGTCAGTATGGCATCCACTATGTCAGAAGGATGGTCAAGAAGTTGAGTGTTGGTGCTCAATCTCCATGGAGGGAGGTGTAGGATGTGAAGGGCCTATGCAAACATCTGCCCTGCTGCTGGAACAAAAGGTCCTCCCAAAGCTGCAAGCTCATAGCCAAATGTTTTGGGTACCACACTCTCCAGAACCTATCCAAGTCCAGTAAGATGACTTGGGCCCAGTCATTCCAATTCTTCTTTAGAACATTGGGTAGGAGAGGTAGCAGCAGGAAGGTGGGCAGGAGTCGAGAGCTCCATTCCAAGCGAATGGCATCTCAGAAGGAGAATTGCCAGGGAACTCCAATGTGCAAAGTTTGGACGCTGCATGTTCTTGGTGGTAGCAAAAGAATCAAGCCTGTGTTTCCTTCATTGGAGGAAGATGCCCTGCACCACATCTGAGTGTAATCCATATTCATGATCCACTAGGCACTGCCAACTGAATTCATCCACCCTGGCATTTACAGATCCTGCCAGGTGGTGTACAAGCAGGGAGATGCTCTGCTCATCCTGTCAAAGGTCGAAACACTTGAATCATAGCCCAAATGTTCTGGACTTTTGAGGTAGACTTAACGCTCAAAACTCACCAAATCCAGAATGGCTGTGATGAAGAGGAGCCATTGCAAAGGAGTCAGGTGTGACTTCAGCACTTTTATCAAGAACTTCAACAATGTTAGGAGTTTCACCATTGTCTGGAGGTGGACCATGACTGTCAGAAGCAAGCCTGCCTTGAGCAGCCAGTCATCAAGGTACAGGAAGACTGGCACACCCAAACTTGGAAGATGCTCTGCAGCCACTGCCATCATATTTGTGAACATTCAAGGGATACTAGTGAGGCAGAAGGGCAGTATAAAAAACTGAAATTGCTCCGAGCACACCTGGAACAACAAGTAGTGTCTGTGGGATTGCAGGAAGGGACATTGCAATATGCGTTGTGCAAATCCAATGCCACATTCCAGTCTACAGGGCAGACAGAACTTGAGTTGCCAAGTGTGTAAAGGTAAGTGGACCAGGTTTGAGACTTTACACACATCCTGAGATGGAGAGAGTAGTGGTAACGCTGAGTCTGGCAACTTAATGGGAGGCACACTGATGGGGACTAAGTAATTGAAAAACCGCTAGAGATTGTGAACTGTAATCCCAGTGGATGCCTTTAGTGACGTGAGATTTGCCAGGGAGTGCTTGGTAGACATCTTGAGGAAGGCTACACGTACCAACAGCCCCTGGCACATATTATAGTCATAACTTAAAATATCCTTGTTAGGCTTGCTTTTCAGTCCTGGAGAGGTGGGGAGGTGGTGCTAATGACCTTGCATGTGAACATCTAATTGCAGTTATTTGGTTAGCTTGGAGGTGGTTTACAATATGGCCATTACTTAAGGCAACAGGGATACACCAGTCAAAGAACGACTGATCCGCAAGCAGCCCAAGAAAGCCAAGGAAGTAAAAGGCCCATGTTCGGAGAAGATATCACCTGGGAGGTATTTAAATGCAACAGAACCACCACTCATCATGAAGACTTAACTGGAGCAATTCTTGCAAGCAATTAAGTCCAAGGTGGAGATTATTCACGAAGATCCTAAATCCTGCCCCCGTGCAATAATGGATAACATCACAGCACAAGGAGATAAAAGTTTATCATCTTGAGGGAACCATGAACGACAGCTCCAAAGTGCACCACTAAATATGGAACAGGCTTCAGACTTTAGAAGAGAAAAACACAGAGTTACATGTGAAACAAGAGGATCTTGAAAATTGGTCTTGATATAGTAACATACACATCAGTAGCCTGTGAAACAGAGGGTGAGGATATTTAGTTGTTTGCTCTTCAGTTCCTGCTGGATACCTTACTGGACCCACAATATTGACCCACAGAGTCAAAGGTGTTGGTGCTCGCAGTGAAAGCCCTTCTGACATCTTCACCTAAGTACACAACTTTGAGTAAAAAGGATATCATATCGCTGGTGCACTTCAAGCTCACTCTCATTTTTAAAGGTCGTTTGTTGTAGGATCTCAAAGCAGCAACTCTTAAGATATGGCAAGAGAGAGGTCAAGCCTGTCAGTAACTTCCAGTGCAAACATGTCATGCCTTAATAAATCAGCCATCCCTTCCCACTAATCATCAAGTTGAAAGCCAAAGATATTTTGGGTGTCAAAGGCAACAAAAGTCAGGCTGAAACAGTGGCCCTCAGGGCCAGATGTAGGGATAATAATCAGATTGGTGGATTTGCAGACAGAGCCTCACATATGGGTAAGGCAGAATATGCAAAGGTTGTGGTGAAACAAAATATTGTAGTGAAATCAATAAAATGGGCCACCTGCTGGCTGGAAAACTAAGGACCAAAACAATACAAAATCAAGTAATGGGCATTAGACTCATCAAGGGAATTGAGAGGCGAAAATAGCAAAATCCATTAGTTTGTTCTATCAAAATTTATATGATGTGCAACCAATAGATTAGGAGTGAATGGCAGAAATGGCCGCGAGAGCTCCCGTCACACTCTGCGGCTGAGCCACAGACGGAGAGAGAGCGTTAGGATGAGACGCGCTGTGAGGTTCCAGGCGTTGTGCTGAGCGGAATACAGAAACAGCACCCGAGCAGACTCTGAGGCGGTTGCCAGGGACGCCGAGTGGGACGCTTTTCACTGGGCCTCCGAGGCTCCAGGCAATTCGTTGAGCGGAATGCGGAAACAGCCCCCGAGCGGACTCTGAGGCGGTTGCCAGGGACACCGAGTGGGACGCTTTTCACTGGGCCTCCGAGGCTCCAGGCAATTCGATGAGTGGAATGCGGAAACAGCCCAGAGCCAAGGTGGTTACCAGGGACGCTCCTTTCGAGGGCCTCCGAGACGCGGATACACGGTGAAGCGAGGCAGTCTCCAGGATACGGAGGACGCGCCAGCGGAACCCAAGGCAGTTTTCAGCCTCAGGCAGAATTGAGGACGAGTCAAGGATTTTTTTCAGCGAAGGAGGCGCAGTGGTCTCCGGGGGGCGCGAAGCCATAACTAAGTATTTTTGGATTCTTTATGGAGGATTATCGTTTTGCAGGATATCAAGATTACGTGCTCCAGGGGGCCGGCGGTAAGACATTATAGCTGATTTCGATTCTTGCTGATCACCCGGCCTTCAGCCTCATCCCGCCCGGCACACAGAGGCTTTAAAGGGGAATTCAAGGAGAAAAGATAGGGAAAAGACTGAGCAAGGGCAGGTGAAGGACTGTTATATAATTTTATGAGAGGGCCCTTTCTTATTTATTTTTTTGTGGAGTTTTTGAGGTTTTTTTGGAGTCTGTTTGTTGTCACCCCAGTTGCCAGGGGGGTTGTTCTTGAAGGAAGAGTAAGGAGGGAAGGGGGACAAAAGCTCTTTTTTTTTTTTTTTCTCTTCTGCCCCCCTCTGGGGATCCTGCAAGCTCCATTAAGGCACGGATTCAGAGGCTGAGTTTTTGGTAGGACCTGCCGGACTCTCCCTTGATATTCAGCTATTCAGCTAAATATCTCAGTCTATCTCAATCTAATCGCACTTGAGGGGGATTGGACCCCCTTTTTTTTTTTCGCTACACGGCTAGTGTGTTTTTTTTGGGAAGATGCGGCGTTCTCCACACTATGCAGGCCGTTCTGCCGCCAGAGTTCCCAGAGCAACACGTACCACCAAACAGAAACGCCTGCGCCTGCGCCTTCAGATAATCATTTGTACAAGGCTCCGGCTTCCATGCCTCCCCTACTTTCCACTATAGATTCAGCCTCTAACCCTATTTCACCTCTTCCTCCCAATCTACCGTCCTCAGGAGCTAACATGTCAAGCTCTCCTCTCAGCTTGGATTGCCTATCCGACGAATCAAGGGCTCCGCCGCCCGATTCAGATCCTAGCCCAGGGTCATTTAAAGGCTCTCGTTGCTCACTCAGTCAATCCCCGACTGGAACTCTGAGACTTCTTGTGATCAGACGACGGACATGGGACCTTCTTCCAGACCCTTCTATCCCTTGTTTGGGGGAGGGAAAAATCATAAGTTAGGCACCCCTGCACCAATTGTCAGCTGCACTCCTCCCCCTCAGGTAGACAGCTCTGCCTCTTTACTAGCGCACGAGATGATCAGCAGTGGTGGGGCAGGCACAGCAGCGGAATCTTCTGCCCACATTTCTACTTCTACTGTGTCTTCCCGATCTAATGGTCAAATTGGAGCTCTTTCTCAGGGGCCGAAAGATATGGCAAGCACTAGCGCTCCCCCGGAAAACGTACTTCTGCAGATATTAAGCGAGTTAAAAACGTTAAAAGTTTCCCAAGATGACGCAAATCAGAGAACAGAATCACAATTGAACCTGATTTGTAGTAATATCCAGCAACTTAACTCACGAATCACGGTTATCGAGCAACGAGTCTCCGATCTTGAGGATATCCGGGTAACTGTAGAACCATCTCTGGCAAAATGCCAAGCTGATCTGCTAGATCTACAGCTTCGCCTTGACGACGGCGAAAATCGATTACGTAGATCCAATCTGCAATTCACGGGAGTCCCTGAAGGACGCGAAAACGGTTGGGCAGTCACAGATTTGGTAACTGATCTTATTGAAAGTCATGTTTTAACAGGACTAGTGGACAAGCATCCAGATCTCACAATTATGCGGGCCCATCGGGTCCCTGCAGTCCAGCCGCCAAACTCTAAATATCCTCGCACTATTCTAGTGAACTTTGGTGACTTCCGTATCAAGGAACAGATTTTCCAGAAAGCAATTAAAACTAAAATCTTCCAGATCCCCGGTGACTATGCATTCAAGATTTTCTCTGAAATATCGGTGGTGGCTGCGCATCGGAGAAGAGAATTGAAAGAAATGATTTCAGTATTTAAAAAAGCAGGGGCGCAGGCTGGTCTTGTGCAACAATCCAAATTTAAAGTATTTTTTCAGGGTCGCTCAAATTTTATTCACACAGTCGATGCTGCTAAATCCTTGTTGCATGCAATTCAGAACTCTGAGCAGCTGGGACGAGTAAGGGTTGGTGAGGCATGGGCAGGGGCGGAAAATACCTAATAAAAGACTACAAGGTGATATATTGGGCTATGAGGACACTAAGAATGAGGATAATAATACTGTAAGTGAATAGGGTCCCCCCCCTTTTTTTTTTGCCCGCAGCGCATGGTCAGGCTATTCTATTTTTTCTCTCTAGTCTACGGCCTAGGGTGCTATGACAAGGCACCAGGCTAGGGAAGAATGGGGTCAGGGGTGGGGGAGGGATGTGGCCTCTGGCTGCCCGGGCGGGAGGGCTCCAGGTGTGGGCCACTGAGGGTGATGGATGGGGGGGAGGAAAGGGGGGAGTTGGTGGGTGGGGGGAGGTATGGACATCAGGATCCGTTTTTGTCACTTTAGAGGATTGTTATGTCTGGATAGTGTATTTTACTCCAGATTAGGGGGGACCATGTGCAGACTAACTCAAGGTATAAGTAAATGACAAAATCTTTTCTACCATTAAGAATACCATCCTGGAATGTTAATGGATTAAATAACCATAGGAAATCCGCCACGCCTTAGCGACATACTTACGAACCGACGCACCCGTCCCAGAACACTCACCAATGGAGGCGAAGGTACTACTGTGCAACTTAGGCAAGGGCGGAGTCTCGCAGATATACCGCTCATTGATAACCAACACCTTCAGTCCTCTAATCAGACTTTGCAACAGGTGGGAGGGATGGGTGGGGTAGATCGAAGAGGGAGACTGGGACGAGGCCTTGGCAGCGCCTAGAGCCCTAACTATATCCTCCAAACTCCGTCTTGTGCAGTCCTACTTTTTACACGTTGCATACATGACACCCAAGAGACTATACGAAGCAGGTCTCCGCTCCACGGCTGCCTGCCCAAGATGCCCCCAGCTGGAAGCGGACTTCTATCACATGACGTGGTTATGCCCGGTCATAGAGACCTACTGGAAAGCAATTGCTGCACAGATCTCCGGAGCCCTGCAGACCGACTTAACACCTGACCCGCTCCTGTTCTTATTGGGGGTGGTGGGGGACATTGGGGGGGAGAGTGAAAAGATCCTTTTTGGGAATAGCATGTCTGGTTGCCAAAAGAGATATTATGGACAAATGGATGAAAAAAGGGGCACCATCCCTAAACAATTGGTAACGGGGAATGGACTGGTGTGCACAACAAGAGAGACTGGCATATGAGGCCAGGGGTTGCCCGGGCAAATATGATAAGATTTGGGGAGGGTGGGAGGCCTTGAGGGACGACTAGAATATAGAGGATCCTAACACACACCTGAAATGCCAATCCCACTAATAAGCCCATGCCCCCATGGACCTTGAACCCTCTCTCGGTCACATACCGGGTTCATAGGAACCTAGGGCCAGATGCAGGAAACAAATAGCGAGTCACAAACTGCAAAAATTGCCGTTTGCGACTCGCTATTCGCGTTTCCCTATGCAGAAATGCATATTGCGAGTCGGTACCGACTCGCAATATGCATTTCAGAATCGCAAATAGGAAGGGGTGTTCCCTTCCTATTTGCGATTCTGAGTGGTATGCAATACCATTTGCAACCGCAAATGCGGTCGCAAATGGTGTCACAGTTACCATCCACTTCAAGTGGATGGTAACCCATTCGCAAATTGGAAGGGGTCCCCATGGGACCCCTTCCACTTTGTGAATGGACCCACAAATATTTTTTCAGGGTAGGTAGTGGTCCAAGGGACCACTACCTGCCCTGAAAAAAAAAACGAAACTAAAGGTTTCGGATTTTTTTTTAAGTGCAGCTCGTTTTCCTTTAAGGAAAACGGGCTACACTTAAAAAAAAAAAAACTGCTTTATTTAAAGCAGTCACGAACATGGAGGTCTGCTGACTACAGCAGGCCTCCATGTTTGCGAGTGCCTAGACTCGCTATGGGGCCCCAATTTGCGACCCACCTCATGAATATTCATGAGGTGGGTCATTGCGACCCCATAGCGAGTCGTAGACGGTGTCTGAGACACCGTACTGCATACCAATTTGCGACTTGCAAATTGCGAGTCGCAGGGACTCACAATTTGCAAGTCGCAAATTGGTTATTTGCTACATCTGGCCCCTAGCTCCCCACGACTGTGAGGTATGATCACTGAAATATAAACCCTTGTACGAAACTGGTCCCTCAGCGCCAGAACAACTCTAGCACTTATAGCACACACCACTGAACACCCATGGACAGGGGACACACTCCCCTTTATTTCCTTTACTTCCCTTATCTTTCTTTGTTTTTACACTAATCTACTTCAACTCAAGTGATCCTATCAGATCCGACGTATGTTTCCTGTACATAATAGGATGTTATGCAGTAATGTATATCACTTGGTTGAAAGATGTTTATGATGTTAACTTTCATTTACCGTAAACAATAAAAAAAACTTCTTTATAAAAAAATAATAATAATAACCATAGGAAAAGGTCCGCTATCGAGGAAAGGGTATCTGCTCTCAGTCCCTCAGTTATATTTCTTCTGGAGACCCATATTCCACTTAATAAAGTTTTGGGTTTTCGCATGTTTAAAAAAATGGCTGATTTTAAAGCGGTTGCTGCGGCTTCAGTGGCTCATAGAGGTGTGGCAGTCTTTCTAGCCAAATCCCTTAATGCACAACCTTTGGATTTTCTTTCTGACCCGAGGGGCGTTGGTGCTGGGTTCAGTGTTTACTCGCTAAAGAGAGATTTATTTTTGTTAGTTTTTATGCTCCTGTGATAGACGTTCCAGCCCCTTATATAGGCCTGTTTCACTCCCTCTTGCAATTGACAGGAAAAATTATTATTGGAGGGGACTTCAATTTTCTCCAGGACCCAGTTTTAGATATTACGGTAAAAGGTAAAGGACAGCACAATCCTAAAGTAGCAAAGATCTTCCGAGATTATGTTAAGGTTTTGGCGCTATGCGATCCCTGGAGAACGAACACTCCAGATGCGAGGGAATATACTTGCATTTCCTCTCGGTTTAAAAGCTCCTCGCGCATAGATTGTTTTCTGATTTCAGAAACATTGTGCTATCGATCTCAGTCGGTCCAGCACTCTAGTCTCTCAGACCATGCCTCTCTGCTGCTGGAAGTTTCTCTCCATTCTACAGCTTATAAACCCCGGACCAAAAGGTGGATTTTTAATCTCCGGCTCTTTTCGGAGGAGGGGTGGATGCAGTCTTCACAGGCCGAAATAAGGGATTGCATTTAAGGCTTTCTTTAGGGGCTGGGTAATTGCCAAAGAGGTAGCTGATAAACGGTTTCTGAGGCAACAAATTGCGGTATTGGAAGATGTAGTTCAAAGATGTTTAACTACCTATTTATATGCCCCTCGGATATTAATAGGCAGGCCTTCGAAGCTGCCAAGAAATTGCTGGCGGAATTTGTTTTTAAGAAGGTCGATATAGAATATCGGACCTATAAACAGAAGGTCTACGAAGAGAGTAATTTTACAGGAAAATTCTTAGCATTGCAAGCTCGAGATCGTATTGCTGGCAATGTCATACACGCTCTAAGATGCTCGGTCACCGGGGCTAGAAGCACTGACCCGGAGACCTCGATAAAATTATGCTGGAACATTATAGACAAATCTATAGTGATGCCCCAGTTATAGATCCCAGGACTATTGAGAAGTTCCTGATGGACCTAGATATTCCTCACCTCTCAGATGAAGACTGTGCGGCACTGTCTCAGCCATTTACTTAGCCAGAACTCCTAGATATCGTTAAGAACCTTCCCACGGGGAAAACCTGTGGACCGGACAGCTTCCCGGCTGAGTTCTATAAGACCTTTATAAATGCATTCGCTGAGGAGTTTTTGGTCTTATTAAACAGCCTGCTACGGGGCGAACAGATCCCTAAAACCTGGCATTCAGGAAACGTGGTGAGCTTCCCTAAGAAAAATAAGGATAGGGAGGATCCAAATGCATATCGCCCAATTTCGTTGTTAAACTCAGACTATAAAATAATGACAAAATTATTGTCTAATAGGCTTAATGGGGTCATTAATAAATTGGTGCATCCCGATCAAAATGGTTTTGTGGCTGGCCGACAACTGGCTACAAACACACACTATTCAGCTGAGGCTCTCGATTACTTTGCTACTAATAAACTCCCTGCCATTATTCTTCTGCGACACTCTTTTCTCTTGTCTGGGACACTCATTTCTCAGTTCTGTCTAGCTATAAGGTAGCCTCTCAAGTTATCGCACTAATTCAAAGGTTGTACTCAAACTCTGAGGCCAATATCATTATAAACTCGAAGTGTGTCGGACAACTTCAAATACAACGAGGGACTAGACAGGGATGCCCGTTATACCCCATTTTATTTGGCCTTTTTATTGAGCCACTCGCCATTAAAATTAGGCAACATAGTCAGATTCAACCTCCGTTAAAATCAATGGGAAAGATCAAAATTTATGCAGACAATATCATTTTGTTTTCAGAGATAGAACGCTCTTCGCAGGAAGCGGCCTTCAATCTATTTCATGAATTTCAGCAAATCGGTGGCTATAAGATTAATATGAGCAAGTCTGATATTATTCTTTGTGGTACCTCTCCTATTTGTCTTCTTCCTGAATTAAGAGGATGTGTAAATCCCAATCCAAAGAGATATTTAGAGATTTATTTCTCGGCCAATATAAGGGATCTCTACATGTTGAATTTCGCCCCTTTACTTCAGAAAACTCAGGCACTGCTGACTCGATGGAGGTCTCTCCCCCTCTCTATATTAGGCCGAATTGCGTTAATGAAAATGTACATTTTACCACTTTTCAATTTCTTGTTTGCGGCTATTCCGTGTGTTCTAACGCAAAATATTTTTAGAAAACTGGAATCCCTATTTCGTCCATTTATTTGGCAGAACCGAAAGGCTTGAGCCGCTTTAAGTATACTGTATGCTGATAAGGAGAAGGGGGGACTGGCCTTGCCAAATTTCAAAGATTATTACTATGCATTTTTTGCACATTATTATGCCAGTTTTAATTTGGATCATTTCGCGGGCTCCAGGTTTTTTATTGATTTTCGGGTATTATTATGTAGGGAGCATAATATTCAGAACCCAGCTCTCTTGACAAAATTGCCTAAAAAAGTTTGTCATAAGATTCTTAAATGGTTTTTCAAGAGAAGATCAGACTTTTTTTTAGAAAATATTCAATCCCTTCTTTACATTTTGACACTCCACTTTCACAGATTTTTCTGCATTCGGGGGCTCAGCTTAATGAAGACATTGGTAAAAAGGTGGGAGCTCGTTGGATTCAGTAAGATTGGAGATTTTCGTGCTGAGGACAACTGGGAAGCTCCATTAAATATCCTGATTACTGTTAAAAATGTTTTTTTGTTGGTCGGATCTTATAATATTTTGTTAAATTTTTTAAGGGATTTAGACGTTAATTCCATCATTAATGCCCAGCCATTGGTAACAGAATTAGTCAAACATCCTAGGATAAGGAATGCAGGGTCATGGGGAAGGCTTCTGGCAGAAAGGGTCAAAGTAGATCTTGGGACAAGAGCTCAGACGAAATGGGCTCATCAGGAGGGCCTAGAGGTCTCAGGTGACTACTGGAAGACTATTAATCAGCTGAATTTCTCAGTGCTTCGAGGGGCTAATTAGCACCGAATTATATTTTTTAGTAAATGGTTATTGTATCGAACCCCGCAGGCCCTATCTCGTATGGGGATTGGCCATCCTAATATGTGTTTTCGCTGCAAGGAAGTAGGAGCGGCAGGTTGGACCCATATGACTGCGACATGCCGATGTATACAGGGATATTGGGAGGGAGTTTTTGCAATATTAACAACTATTGCATTGGTATCCATATTTCCCAGCATTCGGTTAATGAGCTTGGGCTACGACCCTGAGGCAAGACTTTCTTCTAGATGGGAGAAGCTCGTATTTATAGCCACTGTGGTTGCTAGGTCACTTCTGCTCAGAAATCGGCGTTCTGTCTCCTACTAGTCAAGAGTGGTATTGTAGGATGGTGCAAGTTAGGCTTCAGGAGATGAGATATGCTAGCAGAATAGGTAGTGTTAAAAAGTTCTCTCTGATCTGGGGAGATTATTTCTTAGATAAGTTTGGTTGATTTTATTTTGTTTCATTTTCTGAAAGTGGCAATGTATTTTGTTTTGGTTTTGGTGTTCCTTTTTCCTGGTAATAAAATAAAATAAATAAAAAAAACAGGAGTCAATGGCGGCGTAGGTCATGTACCAGAGACCAAATCTAATGACAGTGGAGAGGAACAGTTATGTGGGAAAGGCCCTCAGTTTTTTTGTTTCTCCCAAAACAAGCACTCACTATGTCTTGCTTCTTAGTGCTGACCCGGCACAGTACACGTGTTCTTATAGAACCCTCATGCACATGCTAATCATGTGGCATGTATCATCATCAGATCATCACCTGGTGAGGTGCTTACCACTAGGCGTGCTAAACCTTGCAGTGGGAGGGAGCACTTTGATATTCTCTATGATTTTAGTTGGATGTTAGGACAAAAAAAACGTAACAATATATCCAGGGAACCCTAGCCCACTTTTTTTAATAAGAGGGGCCTGTGATTTAGTTAAAAACATGAAATGACACAAATAGGCATTTATTGAGTCTGTGTGTCTATTCTAGGTCGATATTTTTCATCTGCTTCACAAGATGTGGAGATTTCATCAGGACATTTAGGATCCTTGTATACCAAACCTCTACTGAGCAGGAGTTATGCATCTGCACACCTTCCAAGCAAGATCAACAGCTAGTTACAAACCCTTCTATACAGGGTGTGTTGTTTGAAAACTGGAAATTGTTGAGTTCTAGAATCCTAAAAAACGAGAAGGAATACATAAATGAAAATACATCTATATTATAATATGGGTAGTTCAAAAAATGAAATAAGTGCACTGCACCACTCACTCTAAAACAGTGAGGTCTCTAACCTTAGAGATACCATAATCTATATATCATGGTAAGTGACCTGGTGTGACTTAAAGTACCTGTAACAGCTATTGTTCAACATATCATGCAGTTATCTCATCATCCAAGGGTATTCACACAGTGCATCACATATCCACACACACAGAGGAGAACAAACACATGAATGTAAGACATCAGGTTACTAGTATTTTAGGTGGGGGACATACATGGCAATGGAAATTATCCAGGATTCTTGGGAGCAAATGGGGGGCTTGCTGGGATCAGAGGTTACACACTGTGAAGAAATGGGAGAGATAACTCTGTATTATCAGCAAAGAAGAATAAATATGCAACAAATGACCCAGAGGTCAAGCGCATTATTTACTGCACCAATGATCAGAGACTTCCCAACCAAGCTCCCTGAAACACATTTGTCGAATGTGCTGGAGAGGCAGCTCAAACTTGTTCTTAAATAGTGCAATGTGTGCTCTGATGATCAGTTACACCTGGTGCCTTTTGAGAAAAATCTATCCCAGTCGGCAGGATAATGGCAGCCATCTTATAAAATGTTTAACTGCTAAATGTACTCATGTTTATATCCCTATTTCTATGACCCGGCACGGCATTAATTGCTACTGATAGGTAAAATTAATTACTCGATCCTTCCAATCTTGACCCAGAAATGAAATCACTAATATGGACACATAAAATGCTGAGAAGAAAGTCATAAGTATACACATAAATAAGAAGTCGTGTGTTGAGGCTAGACCGATGTGTTTGCTGAACTGCCCTAGTGGGCGGAGATGCGGTGTCCATCTTGAAATTTTCGGGAGGCTTGCATAGGTGCGTGTCAGACTCGACTGTGGTTGGAAGTAGTCTGCCCTGAAACGTGGGAACGTGTCGGCTGTCTTGAAATTCTCAGAGGGTAATCTAAGACAGTTCAGAGCAATATCTTCAATGTTTGGAAGCAGCACAGTAGTAATTTAGATGATCACTACATTCCTGTCTTTTAAAAATATATGAAAATAGGCTAATGTGGGGGATGCCAACTCAATTTGGCCCCAGGAAAAAGTTAAAAAATAAAATGGAGAATGTGAATACATGTGCTAATGGAATGTCCATTTGTCTCCGATATGTCCCCCTAGCACTCTCTGTGTGTGTACACTGTCAATCATTACCGATCATTATGTCATAATGTGGATCATATAGTGACTCCTTACATGGAAACCCATACATGTTAGTTCAACTGGATCCATGGAGTGTTGTCGTTCAGACCATGGATATGTGTGCCCGACCTGTATATCCACTATTGTTCTTTTTCTAGAAGTAGTTTGTTCAAATCAGTATTGTTTGATGAGGCTGTTTGTGTTTTATAACAGTCCAATGAAAATCATTGGCAGTGTGGTTTGTATTCATGTAATGTGTGGCCATTTTGGTAGTTGCTCTTCTACTTCAGAGGTTACTCCTATGGTCACCGATCTCATTACATGGGCATGTGATCAGGTCCTCTGCATTTGTGTTGTTGCAATTGGTGTGTACCTTCTGCAGCCACTTGCACATTAATCCCAATAACAATTCTGTGCTCTTCTCTGTCAAATGACAGACACTACACCAACCACATTGGTGATGTCCAATGACAGGTGGGAGATGCCACAAATTTGTATTTATGTTTCTTTTAAATTACTGGAATTTGTTGCATGTGTGTACTAAGTCATCATTTTAATTTCTGTTGCATTTGTTCGCAAAGAGAGATTTAGCCAGCTGTAGCGCTCCAGTGCTGAGGATAGACCACTTCTTGTTAATATTCTTTTTACCCTTATTTGTGGCCTGGCTACAGGTGGTCACACATACAAGTTGTTCAGTCTTATTTTTGTTGTCCAGATGCTCTATAGGGGCACTGGTGTTGTTGGTGCTAGCATGGTTCAGTGACTTCTAGAGGATTTGTTCTTGATACTTCCGTTCCCTGAGTTTTATACAGAGATCATCAGCTGGTTATTAGAAATCTCTTGTTTTAGTACAGTTCTTGTGAAGTCTTACACATTACCCATTTGGCAGGATCTCCCATAATGGTTGGGGTGAAAACTCTTGACTCTCAAGAGGCTATTCCTGTCAACTGTTTTGTGGTAGGTATCAGTTATATGGTGCCTGTTCTCATGGGTGATGATGACATCTAGAAAGAGGAAAGCTTTTTTGCTCAACAGTATGTGTGAAATTTGAATAGTCACTCCATTTGTTAAGCCAGGTCATGAAAGACCCGGCTGAGTCATAGTCCCCTTCCCAGCTGGGCAGCACATCATCAGTGTACCTCTTCCACAACTTTATGTGATCTCCAAATGGTTATTGGTCATACAGGATTCTATTTTCCTCCAGATGGTGTACATAGAGGATTGCTAAACTAGGGGCAAATGGACTGCCCATAGATATCCTATGTGACTGTAGGTATAATGTCACATCATAGGCAAAGTAATTCCTAGTGAGTGCAAGAGCAATGCTTTCTAAGACAAAATGTCTTGGGGTGTCTAAGGCCAGCCTTACGAAAATAACAGTTCTTCAATCGCCCTCTGTGTCTTTAATCGGGGCAGTCTAGTATAGAGACTTTCTACATCTAGTCCAATCAGCAAATTTCTAGATGGATCAAATGTGATATTCTGAATTTGCAGTAAATAGTACTTCATATCTCTGATGTAAGTCGTAGTATCATCTACCATAGGTCTCAGAAACGGGTCACTGAATTTAGAGAGTTTTTCTAGTACTGAATTAATACCAGGCACTATGGGACAGCCAGGGACAGGAACAGTCTCTTTATATATTTTAGGAAGAGTATAACATGCTGGTGTTCTAGTATTATCTGCTACCACAAAATCAGCCTCTTTTTTGATATTCAGCCATTTGTCTTTCCATCCCCTGTGAGTGTGCGAATCTCCATCCTGAGACCCGAGATTGAATCTTCTTCCAAAATCTGGTAATTCCTTCTATCTGCTAGCAGATGAAGGCATTCTGAGTTGTAATCATTTAGGTGCAAAATAACCACTGCTTGCTCCTTGTCTGCTCATTTTATAACAATGTTGTTGTCTTTACTCAAGGCCTCCGATGCAGCTTTTTCATCTCTGGGCAAATTCTGGAACTGGATTTTCGTGGGGACATCAATCTTTTGTTTCTCTTTGATCACAGCTTGTTCAAATGCTGTTATTTTGCTGAGTATTATGTGGGAGGGAGGTATGAAGGTAGACTTTTTTTTTTAAATCAGCTGTCATCTGTATTTCTCAGTTCATTGTCTGTTAGGAAAGCCCTCTATTTTATTTTTCAGAAGAATTCTACCAGCTCCTGTCGCAGTCAGAATTTATCGAATGAAAGCGTGGGAGAAAACCTAAACCCCTGTTTAGCAGTGACCTCTCAGCTGGAGAAGTCAACCTGTCTCAGAGATTAACAATTCACTCTCTAGGCTTGTATTCGGGGTATTTACCTGCTATTCATGCTTGTGGAGAAGTCTTCCCACTAAAGGTGGTTTTCCTGGCATTGTTTGTTCCTTTCTCATTCACGACCTCTCCATAAAATGGGTGCTGCATTAAAGTTTGGGCCAAAATTCGGGGGATATGCACCCTGCCACCCTTATCCAGGATTTGGTAGGACAGAATAACACTGAGGTATTGGCTGGTTATCCCATAAAAGGGGTGAAATCATCTCTGTCCCCTAAGTCTACCCCTCTGTTTCTGGCTCCGTTTGTACATACAGTCCTAATTGTCAGGTCCTGAAGACCAACTGTCCCAGAATGCACCCTCATCACTACATTCCAATTTTATTTTGTAGTGAGAGGTGTGTAGTCTTTTACTGAGTAAGGCTATACCTTTGCAAAGGCAAACTTTTTCAGATCCTTCTGAAGTTTCTTAGCTTTTTTTTGGGTCACATACTCCCTAAAGACATTCAACTGCTGGGTGATGTCATCCAGTTTCTTTTTGAAAGTGCCACTAAGAACCATAACTTTCAAGTTGTTCTCAAACTTCTGTAAATCAATGATTAAGGCATCAGATATGCGTTTTGCTGTTTTAATTATTAACACGTGCCAATTGCATGTACATCTGCAAGCCACTTGAGCCCATTCTTTTCTGAATGTGGCATCTGTCAAGAATATATGTAATGCATTTGTGACAGTTTACCACCTAGGGGATGCGTTCTTATGTAAATACATTTCTGTGTTCCTTCTAGTTTTTTAGGATTCTAGAAATCAACAGTCTCCAGTTTTCAATCAACTCACTCTGTTTAGAGGGTTCGGTAACTATCTGTTGGTCTTGCATTGAATGCATGCGGATGCATAGCGCCTACTCAGTATAGGTTAGGAGTACAAACGTCTTAGAGGTCCTGATAAAATCTGTACATCTTGTGAAGGAGATGGAACATATCGACCTAGATTAGACACACTGGCTCAGGAAATGACTCTTTGTGCTATGTTATGTTTTTAAACATCACAGGGTCCCTCTTATTAAAGAATTGGATTAGTTTCCCTTGAGATATTTTTAACGTTTTCAGGCCAAAGAGCCCATTAAGAACATAGGGAATATCAAAGTGCTCCTTCCCATTGTGAGGTTGAGCCCACATGATGGTGAACACTTCACCAGGTGAGGACTTGATGATGAAGCATGCCACATGATTATCCTGTGGGTGAGGGTTCTACAAGAACACATGTACTGTGCCTGGTTAGTGCTAAGGAGCAGAGCGTAGTGACTGCTTGTTTTGGGAGACACCCTCCACTTTTGGTTTATGCATGCACTTCAGATGTGAGTGCTTTTTAAAAGCAAAAACAGCACCATAATTACATGGCAACACAATATTACTACAGGGATCTGCTGCAATCATTCCAGAAGCAGAAGACATAACCTTGGAGAAGCCTATTAAAGTGGAACCAGGACCAGAACCAGGAGAATAGGTAAGCTTAAGAATAGGGAACCATCGGGTCTTGTTTGCTACTCAGACTTTTGTATAATAAATTCAGTTGCATTTCTACCCTGATCCTCACCAGGCTCTTCAATTTGTTTAGCACTCTCAGCTCTCTCATGGAAGCTAATCTCACTGGTCCCAAACTGGGCAAAGCCCTGCCACTCTGTGGATGATATAGGCCCTAAGGCTAGATAATTTAGATATCATACTCTTTTCAGCTCTTTGGAGACACTGTTAGCGCAGCTGAACTTATTTAGTTATATGTCATTACTGACATAGAGGTTCGGTGGACCTTTTGACTGCGCCTAGAGTAGCTCCTACCATAAACTCAGTTCCGGTACAAATCAATAACAACATCAACCAATAACATCAATAATTTTAGGAGCCAGTAATTTCCACGCACCATGACCCCTTGGCCATGAATAACAACACCTTTATGTAAAAGTTTAAATGTTTATTTCCCTATATTAACAGTGCCAATATCACGTAATTTAGTCTCAAAATCAAATGACAAGCACACAGAAACAATAATGGTTGACCGAATCGTATATAGAATCTCAATTTAATTATAGCTTCGATCAATACACATTCTAAGGTCACAGTACAAATTGATACCAG
Organism: Pleurodeles waltl; assembly: GCF_031143425.1. NCBI lineage: Eukaryota > Metazoa > Chordata > Amphibia > Caudata > Salamandridae > Pleurodeles > Pleurodeles waltl. The sequence continues at coordinate 1,149,272,714 of NC_090445.1, read as the reverse complement.
GAATAACTGTGCAAAAGAAAAGGCATACATTTAGTTTCAGCAAAGAAAAAACATCAACTGTTGTTCATATTTAGCAGGCATCAACCAGTGAATATCCTAACTAGCCTCCAGATTAGAATGGCATGTTTGGGCTTCATGCAAAACAATTTAGTCAGCACAAATTTCGAAAACATCTCACTATCGCTCTATCAAAATTGGCGATTGCCACCTAAAGACAAAAGCAAATAGACATAGCAATCAGTAATATTGTCTTATACCCCGCCTCAGTATGGTTCAGTAAGCGGTACCTGTCTTCGTCAACTGGACATCTGATGAGTCAGCGAAGCATCGAAATTCAGCATTAAAGTTCAAGATAGGAAATGTCTCTTCATACAGTTCAAAAAGACTAATAACTATCCTCTCAGGATGGTTAGGAAATAATAGGGAGAATGACCTCTCTCTTCTCATTGCAGTCTGACTAAGTTAGATTCCCTAAAACTACTTCCCACGTTGCTATTGGTCAAAGAATCGTACGTTTACGTTTAGTCCAATGAAAGTAGGACCTCAAATCTAAGAATTTACTAAACCATTGTTCACATGTCGATGATTGGCTCCTCTTCTCCTGTTCCCGTCGTTGGGCTCATCAGGTAACAAAATTGTATCAGCTTTTACTCTAGTCAGTGCATCCATTGTCTGCTCCTGGGAACCTCACCTTTACACTCACTAAGTTATACAAAGTATCCCTAGCTAGTACAATATATACTAGCAACCAGTTCTCATGGGAAAGAATTCTAGTTTCTAACATTCAGTCAATGCAATGGAAAATTACAATTTAATTCTCTAAGCAGCCATTGTATAAATTGTCTAAGCAGTGCAACTTGACATGAGGCCATGGAACTAGGCCCAAGACCTTGCTAAGTTAAGGCCTATGATTAATAAAGCAAATACATAATACATAACCATTAATATGACATACTACTACATTAATCCAAATATAAGCTCAATATTTCACACTAAGCAGCTGTTAATAAGTACACTTTGTGATTATTGGTGGGCAGTCAAGTAGGCACATTTTCAAACTTGTTTATTAATTTTCTACGTTAACTCATTTTCTATGCAGATTCAACACTCAAAATACATGAATGTTCATTAGTAAAATTTAAGCGTTAACAATCTCTCTTTTGATGACTGCACACATTTTCTGCTTCAGCTAAAATTTGTCATCTGTATCCCTCTTAATCTTCATTCCCTCCTTGAATTTTCCCTAAACACATTTTTTATTTTGATCTCTTCCCTCCCCCTGATCATTTTTCCTTTTCTTTGATTTAATCACATGATACAGTTAACACATTGCCCAAGCTCCAATTATGCAAATCACAATAATCAATATCCCTTGTATTATTTTTAATATTATCCCTTTCCCAATGTTGCTGAGCCAATTTCCCACTGAAGCAAATCCTTTGCCAACTTTCTCCCAAACACCTGGTTGTTTCAGCTCTTTCAAATCAGCAATTTCATTAGTCATATTAGTAAGTAGGTTTCTAATTTCTTTGCTATTGTCAGGAATATATGAACAACAATGCTTTGAATTCAGCATTTTGCAAACTCCGCCATCCTTTGCTAAAAGAATGTCTAACGCAAGTCGGTTCTGAAGAGTCATAGATTTAAACGCAACCATTTTTGTATCCATTAGGATTAAGGCTCCTGAAAAATGTGTCAACATGTTATCCACAATAGTAGACAACTTTCGAATCTTTATAGAATTCAGAACACCTCCCACTGAAGAAATCATTGCTCCAAATATATCTCCCACTATACTATAGGAAGACTCTCTCTTGTTTAACGTGATGTAACTCAGTCATTTTCGGTACCCCTCTCAAGTCATCAAGTTGGAATATCTTTGGTAAAACTATTCCAAAGTAACATGTGCCATACCATCCTCTTGGAAGACGGTAATAAGCATTTGGCCCACAGATGTAATAAATTCTGGAACCGCTGGATCCTGTCTGTAGGAAAGTGTCACTGTTGGCATGGTTACCCCCCTCCACTTTTTGTCTAGTGTTGATGCCAACTTTGATTGAAAGTGTGCTGGGACCCTGCTAATCAGGCCCCAGCCCCAGTGTTATTTTCCTAAAACTGTACCTTTGTTTCGACAATTGGCACAGCCCTGATGCACAGTCAAGTCCCTTGTAAGAGGTACCCATGGTACCAAGTGCCCTGTGGCCTGCATGTATTATGCCACCCTGGGGGACCCTTCACACAGCCCATGCACACTGCCTTGCAGCTTGTGTTTGCTGGTGGGGAGAAAAAGGCAAAGTCGAAATGACACTCCTTTCAAGGTGCCATGCCCACAAACCACTGCCTGTGGCATAAGTAAGTCACCCCTCTAGCAGGCCGTACAGCCCTAAGGCAGAGTGCACTATACCATTGGTGAGGGCATAGCTGCAGGAGCAATATGCCCCTACAGTGTCTAAGTCCATTCTTAGACATTGTAAGTGCAGTGTAGCCATATTGAGTACATGGTCTGGGAGTTTGTCATTACGAACTCCACAGCACAATAATGGCATCACTGAATACTGGGAAGTTTGGTATCAAACTTATCAACACAATAAACCCACATGGATGCCAGGGTGGGATTTATTGAAAAATGCACACAGAGGGCATCTTAGAGATGCCCCCTGTATGTTAGCCCAACTGCTAGTATAGGACTGACCGGTCTGTGCCAGCCTGTCACTTTGAGAGGAGTTTCTGACCACGTTGGGTGAGTGCCTTTGTGCACTCTGAGGTCAGAAACAAAGCCTGTCCTGTGTGGAGGCGCTTCACACCTCCCCCTGCAGGAACTGTAACACCTGGCGGTGAGCCTCAAAGGCTCAAGCCTCGGATTACAACTCCAAATAATGGAGATGCCCTACTCCCCTCCCTCCCCCTGGACAAGGCCCCTCTTTTGATAGCAAGTCCGGCAGGAAAATTAGGGAAAACAGGGAGGAGTGACCCCCCTAGCCGGGACCACCCTTAAGGTGGCAAGAGCTGAGGTGACCCCCTCCCTGCAGAATCCTCCATGTTGGTTTGGAGGACAGGGATCAATAGGGATAGGAATGTGCCCTCCTCCCCAAAGGGAGGGGGCACAAGGAGGGTGTAGCCATTGTCTACCTCTGACCCCTAACACACCCCTAAATCTAGGATTTAAGGGCCTCCCTGAACGCAGCTCCAGGTGACCTACAAGAAGAAGAAGGACTGCTAAGCTGAAATCCCCAGCAGAGAAGAAGGAAGACGACAACTGCTTTGGCCCCAGCCCTTTCGACCTGTCACCTGCTTCAAAGAACCTGCAAAAAGAACAGCGAGGTGTCCAGCAGGCCCAGCAATCTTTGCCAACTCCAAAGGACTGCCCTGCACCCAAAAGGACCAAGAACTCCCAAGGACAGCGGCTTTGTTCAAAAGAAACCTACAACTAAGGACTACCACCGTCCAGATGCGTGAGTCCTGACCCCTGTGCACCCGATACCCACAGCCCGTGTCCAGGTAGTTCACCCAGCAAGAAAGGGTCCCCAGGTGAGTGGCAGCAAAAGCCCACCCTGGGTTGAACCCACCAAACCTCCACGATGACGCCTGCAGAGGGAATCCAGAGGACCCACCTGACTGCAAGCTCCGGATGAAGATATCCCACGCCTAAAGGACACACTGTACCTGCAGTCCCCAGCCCTTGGAGAACCTGACCCTGTGCAACATCGACCAGCAGGCGGCCCTCCTCCCTGTTAAACCCTTGGTTTTCTTGAGAAGCCCCTCTGGACCTCGTCTGCAGCCTCAGAGTGACCCCAGGGGTCCCTTCATAGAGTTGCATTGAAAAACTGACGCCCTGTTTGCACCATGCACCCAGCCACCCAAGTGCCACTGAGGGTGTGTGCTTGGTGCCTACTTGGGGCCCTTCTGAGTTGCGGGTACTTACTTGCTGGCTGACCGGACTCCGAGTACCAGCCTGTCTCCATAGGAGCACACAATAAATTGGTGCCTCTTTGACCTCTGCACCCGACCGGCTCCATGTTGCTGATGGTTGGTGTTTGGGGTTAACTTGAACCCCCAACGACAGACTACCTAAAACCCAGAGATAGGAACTGTAAGATGAATACTTACCTGTAAAACTGTACAAGCTTTTCTTCCCCCACGAACTGTTGAAAATTGCAGTGTCCACTTTTAAAATGTCTTTTTGCCATTTTAAAGAAATTGTATACATTGTTGATTCCATTCAAAGTTCTGATTATATATATGCAAAGTACCTTTCATTTTATGTACTTAGCTGCAAACTGAATCTTGTGGTTCTAGAAATAAATTAACAAAATATATTTTTCTATATAAAATCCTAGTGGTGTGGAGTTAAGTCATTGAGTGTGTGTTTCTTCTATTGCTTGTGTCTGAACAACAAATGCTTAACACTACCCTCTGATAAGCTTAACTGCTCCACCACACTACCACAAATAGAGCATTAGTATTATCTATTTTTGCCTCTGTCAAGCTTCTGGGGAACCCCTGAACTCTGTGCACACTATATCTCATTTTGATATAGCATTCACAGAGCCAGCTTCCTACACTGTCCATTCAACATAAATGTCCACTTACTCTCGAACAAAAACACATGTCTACATTCACTCGTTCCCACAACATGTCAGTACTAGATTTAGGCCAAAATGTACAAAGCGTTCCTACGTGTTGTGCATCTAAAACTAACCTCTCTTGTGTTTTTATTTCACTAAATGCGTAATCATTTCTAAAAGTTATTTTCTCTAAGCCCTTTTCTAACTTTCTCCTTTAATGCCTTTCTCCTGTCATCTGTATGATCTAAGAAGCTCTTTCCTAATGGTGTAAGCAAACATGTCAGATTGTTCCTGTGCGCATACGCAGTGCAAAAGGTTAATGTACGTTCAAGAATCCTCTCACTAATTCCATAGTGTCCTGCTTAGCTACTCTACTCAGATACTTAATTACAGGAACAAACCAAAGTACAACATCAAAACTGGAATAGAAATATTGCATGACTTGAACTTATGCTATAAGTGAGGGGCAAACTATGATACGTAACTCCATCTTCGACTGATGAAGGAAATTTGCATGTAAACACAATTTCTCGCTTCCATCTTCTCAATATATTCACTCAGTAAGCAATAGAAAACATTAGAAGAAAGTTCTTCTTGTGCATCATCTACTTGTAAATATTTCTCATCTAACTTGAGCTTCTCTATTTCTGTGAGTTTGGTAGTTGTTTCTAAAGCTGTAGTATGGTTGGCTTTACTCTTGTCAAGAACAGTCATTCCCACAATCAATACCAGGCACATATCATGCACACAATCGCCAAACCAATAATTATGTATTTACGGCACCTATTCTTCCTATCCTACTGACTAAGGTTACTCATGATCTATAAAGAATCAGAAAGTAGAAGAGAAAAAAATAATAACTATGCAGCAAAAATCAAAACAAAATCTTCAATCTTCTTTCAGCAGTTATTTACAGCTTTCAGTCTTACTTCCAGGATCCTTTTGTCAAAATTGGTAAGGTTGTCAAAATCGGTATAGCAGCTTGTCAAATCAATTTACTTTGTCAAACCAGGTTACCAAAAGCCTTTTCCGACCATTTTAAACAGTCTCTTTTTTTCTTTATACTCCTTTGCACTTTTCTCAGCTTCTAGTTTCAACAGTTCAGTTCATTGGTTTCCTTCAAGTGCCAGAATATTGGCCTGGAATGTCTTAATCAAAACAAAAAGACAAAAATTCTATTTGCCATTCACTCATTGTTGCATATGCCCATTCAGGACCAGCATACCTTCGACTTGCTATTTTCTTTCTTTTCAACTTTTGATCTACATTCAGCTCTCCTTCACTCAGATCGCTCCTGTGGCCTCAGTTGAGATTGGTTCACTGTCACTCTCCTGTAGGTCTTCTCCTTTGTCTCTCACAGGAGTGGCTGAACCATTCTCAGTTTGCTCAGATCCGGTCTCAGCTCCCCTTTCTTCTCTTTCTGGCCCTGATGTTGGTCTTGTTGTTGTTGGTACCCTCAACAACTCCTCTTTATTGTCCAGAGGACATGCCACTTTTCTCGCATGGCTTGCATGGATCCAGTTCACAACTCCAGCGCACTTTACAACTGTGGTAATGATAAAAACTACCTGGAAAGGGCCTTTCCACCGAGGCTCCAAACACGTCTTCTTCACTATTATCCTCACTGTTTTCTGATCACAACCCAGTCACCTGCTCTCACTTTGTGTCCTTGATCTTGAGTCGGTTGCAGTGTGGTGGCTTCCACCTGATGAGAGAAAGAGTGAACCACATCAGCCACACCTTTGCAGTAGTCCAACACCATATCATCTGTTATGTTCACAAGAGCTTTTGCAGGAACTGCTGGCAACCTCAATGCTCTGCCCATGAGGATCTCATGCAGTGAAAATACTGTCTTCCTGTCTGGTGTGTTTCTCATTGTCATCAGAACTAATGGTAGTGCATCTGGCCATTTCAGATTCGTGGACGCACACATTTTTGCCATTCTTGATTTCAAGGTACCATTCTTCAGCTCCACCAGTCCTGACGCTTCAGGGCAGTAGCTACAATACAACTTCTGCTCAATGTTTAAGGCTGCACATAGTAATTTAACCACTTCATTTTTTAAGTGACTTCCTCTATCTGATTCTAAAGATATTGAAAACCCAAAACGTGGTATCAGCTTCCTAAGCCAGTAATGTCGCCACTGTGAGGCTATCATTTCGTCAAGTAGGATAAGTTTCAATCCAATGACAAAAAATGCGGACAGTCACCAACACGTATCTCAATCATCCACACATAGGCATCTCCATAAAATCCATCCGAATTCTGCTGAATGGACCACCTGCTCTTCCAATGTGGCTCAAATTGACCACAGTCCATTTACCAGTGTTCAATTGTTGACAAATGACGCAATGATGACAAACTGCTTCAGCAACCTGTCTAAACTTTGGATTGAAGCAATTCTGCTTGAACATTCGAATCATTGCATCCATCCCATTATGTGCTTGATCATGATAATATCTATCCATTTGAGTCAACAAACTGTTCGGCAGTACTAATTGACCCTTTTCTGAAATCCACAGTTCATCCTGGTGTTGTACACATTTATGGGGTCATTATGAACATGGCGGTAAACACTGTTCTCCGCCGTGGCGACGAAGAACAGAAACCCGCCAAATAAAAGTTGAAAAAATCTAAATCCGTCAAAAATTTCCCAGCCACCAGTCACTGCCAGGACCTTGTTGGCGAAAATGCTGGACATCCCACCCCACCACTGCCGAGCACACAAACTCCCCGCCCTCCAAATAATGATGCACAAATCACAGCGACGGTCAGTGGAAGTCGAACGACCATTGGCGGTACAGACCACCACGGCCAGCAATGGAACCCAACAGTAAGAATTGCACACATTGGCAAGTTTGAAACCCACACACCTGACACACAACACTATAAAACACTCACAGACACACCCCACAATCCTTTGCATTGCCAATAGGACAACTGAGATTGAGAACTCCACAAGCAGACACTGAACACCACAACAGACGAAACACACACCCAACCACACAACAGCACCTTCACCTAGATCCACACAACACACCACTCACAACACACACCATAGCACCCCCAAGCACCCACGCTTCACAGAAAAGGAGCTAAAGACCCTGGTGGACGAGATACTGAAGTTCGAGCCACAATTATTCGGGTCACAGGTCCAGCACACACCCATCGCCAGGAAGATGGAGTTATGGCAGACCATTGTCAACAAGGTCAACGCAGTGGGACACCATCCACGCACGAGGAACGACATCCGCAAAAGATGGCATGACCTGCGCGGGAAAGTGAGGTCCATGGCATCCCGGCACAACATTGCAGTCCAGAAGACTGGGGGAGGACCTCCACAAACACCACCGACTACACTGACTGGGAGGAAAAGGTATTGGCCATCCTGCACCCTGAGGGCCTTACTGGACTCACTGGAGGAAGAGAGTTGGGTAAGACATCTACAATTACCCCATATCCATCACACCTGTAATGCACGCACCACCCCACCCCTCCAACATCCACCGGGACCACATCCCCACCCAGGCCACAATCACAACATCCAGTCACCCTGCATGCCCACAAACCCACAAACAGGCCCACATACCTCCCCCTGTGCACAGCCACCTACCCTTGCAAGTAATCACAAAGGCACTACACCAACCACAATGCACCTCCACATCCTAAGCAAAATGCAATGGCAACCTCACAAAGGCACCCTGCATGGCCTAAAAGTGGAAAACCTGCACAAACCAGCCCAGTTCTGTGCACCCCATCCGATTATGCAATTGTAACAGACATGTCCATTCCCCCAAACAGGCACCACCACCAATGCCATCCTGACGGACAGGACAAGGAGTGGCAGTGCCCCACATGGAGACAGAGGTCCCACCCAGGACAGTGGAGAGGGAACCCTGGACCGTGAGGAATACCCTGGCCCCTCACACAGTTCTGGACTGTCGCCATCCAGCAGCCCTACCCAGTACACCACTAACACCCCTACCAAACCCCCACCAACATCAGGCAAGGGCAACTGGACCCATAACTGTGTACCCAGGCTCAGACTAGTAGAACACAAGGACAGCGGCCACAGTCACAACCTACCAACAGGCAGGAAGACGATGGCCCCAGTACAAGTGGTACCACCAGACCTGTGCAGGGGACACAGGCACAGAGGGCTAGGCCCAGTAGGAGGGCATCAGTGGCCCAGGGGGGAGGCCACAGGATGGATGCTGCAGCCGAGGACGTGATCTCTGAGGTCCTGGGAGCATACCACCATACCCAGGACAGGCTGGCCCAGATTATGGCCACCCTGGAGCAGAGTCAAAGGCTGCAGAGAGCACAACACCAAGAGACCATGGAGCAGTGGAAACTGCACAATACCACCATGGCCACCTTAGCAGATGTGCTACTGCATCTTGTCCCAACCCAGCCTGAGACCCCCACAGACCAGAAAGCCCCTACTACAGGCCAAAATACAGCCCGGCCAACAACAGCAGCAGCAGCAACTGGATGTGTGCCACCATTTGAGGACACACAGGAGACCCTCACCTCAACCCGTACAGGACAACACCAGGCACCCAAACAGTCCCTTAGGCCCAGATATGGCACTGGAACACCTGCCAAGACCAAGGCCCCCTCTAAGAAGTGACTCTGACAAGAACTGTCCTCCAAGTGTGCCACTGAACCACTGTCCACACCGTGCAATAACAACCCCAAAAACTGTATACAACAGATGGACATATCACCACTGCCAACAATCACTGAGACCATGTAGCCAATATGGACATCCACCAGTGGCCCACTCCCATCACTGTAAAGAGCACCATGGCATCCCCGACAACAACAAAAACACCTGTTCACCAATGTAAATGTCCCCTGTCATTATGTTGAATCAAATGAAAGTGTGCATGCAATTGTCATTGCAATCATTTATTAATTTCTAAATTGCAGGAATGGCACTCCACGCATAACATGGGGTTGTGCCAACAGAAATGTCAAACAAGTTGTCCATAATGTCACATGTCCCATGCAAACCTGGTTACAGTGACAATGTCTATAGACCCAACACCCCATTGAGGATAAGACATACCGACAGTATGCTGCACAGACAGCAACAGCATCAAATAGTACAACTTAGATACCGGAAGTACAGCTGGATCTGTTGGTTCCTGGAGTGTACATCTTTCCCCTCCTCAGCATCACCATCAATCTCTCCCCTCTCTGAGGAAGCTGGTCTGGATATACAGCCCCCTCCTCCTCCTCCAAGAGGGGAATACATTTCCTCACAGCCACGTTGTGCAGCATGCAGCAGGCCACCACTATTCTACACATCTTTTCAGGCTCATAGGCAAGGGATCCCCCAGAGATATGGAGGCAACATAATCTAGCCTTCAGGAGACCTATTGTGCACTCTATCACCCTCCTAGTACGTCCATGGGCCTCATAGTAATTCCTCTCTGCATCTGTCCTAGGATTCCTCACTGGTGTCAGGAGCCAACGCATGTTGGGGTAGCCAAAATCACCTGCAAAAGGGGGAAAAACAGGACTGTCACTGACAACCCTCAGTTGCAGACAGCCTGGCTGTCTGCTATGTGCCTAAAAGTGTCAGACACACTTACCTATGATCTATCCTCTGTCCCCTTGTAGTTGTTCCATCACGTGTGGCACACTGCTGTTCCTCAGCACAAAGGAATCCTGGACTTATCCAGGAAACATGGCATTCACATGGGAGATGTACTGGTCTGCAGTACACACCAATTGAATGTTCATGGAGTTCTTCCTGTTTCTGTAAACCTGTTCACTTACTCTTGGGAGGATGAGAGCTATGTGGGTTCCATCAATGGCACCTATCACATGGGGAATGTTGGCAAAGACATAGAAGTCTGACTTGATGGCAGGGAGGTCAGCACTTTGGGGGAACCTCACATAGGACTGCAGGTGTTGTACAAATATATTCAGGAATCTGGACAGTATAATGCTAAACATTGGCTGTGAAAAACCTGCACCTATGCCCACTGTCACTTGAAATGAGCCAGTGGCCAGGCAATGAAGTGCAGACCGCACTTGCACTTCAGTAGGGATGGCATGCTGATTCCGATTACCCAGACTCAGTGCTAGATCCAGTTCATGAATAGTAGCACGGTTGAGTCTGTAATTGATAATGATGTCATGCTCCACCATGGTCCCCAAATCAACAAATGTGGTCTGTACACTGATGGGGCCTCCCTCGCCACATGGGTCTGTACCTAGGAGGAGTGGAGAACACATGTGAGGAACACACGTACATCTGCCCAACGTGTTGAATATTCAGCGCTGCTGGCAAACAAGTTGATGACACATTTGCATGGTAGGATGTTAAACTGGAGTGACATGTCCTCAATGATACATCAGGACTGGTGTAGTGAGTAAATGTATATTTGTTCATGTCTATGGGGGTTGGGGACAATAGGGCCTGCATGGGACAAATGAGAAATTAATAACTGCATAGTAATGGCCAAAATGTCTGCCACCTGTAATCCAGAAATGTTACCTCATACCACTAGCAGTTGGCGTAATAGCGTAAGGTGGTGTACACCGCTGTGCGACCATTCATTGGTTAACATGGTTGTCAATGAGGAATATTAGCATATCATGATCGCCGCTGGCAGTGACGGTGCACACCACCGCGGAGCGTACGCCATATCATCACCCTAACTTCACTGTACTCCACTGAGTGTGCTGCTGTGTCCTGACTCTGGTCCTTAAAATGACACGAGTGGCAGGGGAAAGGGCCCCGGCCTTCATCCGCGAGGAACTGGACAAGCTTGTGGACTGGGTCCTACCCCTGTACGCCAAGCTCTGTGGTCGACCAGAGGTACAGGTGAGTAGGTGGATTGGGGGGCATGGATGTGTGTAATGGTGGTAGATGTCTATAAACATGTGTGCACGTTTGACACTGTACGGTCGTGGGATTCATGACATGCTGCGTGTGTGAGGTCCTGTTATGCTGTTGTGAGTGTCCGTCCCATAGGGGAAGTATAGCCAGCTGTATCCAATGGGCATTGTCTGACCTCTGTGTTACTTTTTCAGTGTGTCCCATATAGGTCAGCGCCCATCAGAAGATGGGACTCTGGCATGCCATCGCCAGGGAGGTGCGGACCCTGGGGGTCTACAACCGGTGGAGCACCCACTGCAGGAAGCAGTGGGAGGACCTGCGGCGCTGGGCGGGGAAGACCTGCGTAGGCCCAACTGGGGAAGTCCTCCCAACAAGGACGGGGTGCCTGTTGGGCCCTGACCCCCCCCTAATACGTCTCTTTCTGGCGGTGGCGTATCCGGACCTGGATGGGCGCTTGAAGGCTGCACAGCAGACACAAGAGGGTGAGTACAGAAATCATTGTATGCCTCCTTGATGGATGTGTGAGTGTGCTGTGATATGTATGCTGTCTATTGGCAGGGACTCCGACTGCTGTCATTTTACATAATGGACCCCATGGGAAGTAAGGATGTAAGGGACAGGTCTGCAGTACTTGAGGTCCCTCTGTGCTGTAGGAAATGGCTGTAGAGCAGGGTTGTGGCCAATAGTCAGGGGCATAGCCATGTGTATAGCGGTAGGTGTGGCATGATGAAATATCTGCTGGGTGGGTGCATGTGTGAACCAGTTATGTACCTCCATTTACCTATTTACAAGTGTCTCTCCTGTTTTGTCTCCCTATCCCTGTTCTCTTGCGTTGTCTGTGTATATCAGCATCATCGAGGGAGCAGTGACACTGGCGAGTGGGGATGCAGCAGCCCACGGTTCCACAGAGGCAGAGTTGAGCAACGCCAAGGGGAAGGGGACCAGTGGGTTGGAGGGCGAGGGGAGTACCACGGGGGAGGCAACTACCACTGAAGGTAGTGACTCTGATACCTCCTCCGATGGGAGCTTCCTGGCGATGGCGGACCCCAGTGGGACCACCCATTCCGTGTCATCTTCCGCCACCCCCCATACCTTCACCGACCTCCCATTCGCTCCCCACCGAGTTGGCCGTGCCGGCTCACCCAGGAGGGTGGACGTCTCCTTTGCCCCAGGCACCTCTTCCCCTGCCCCAGTCAGCCCTGCTGCCCTCATGGAGGAGGCTATTGACCTCGTGAGGACCATCTCTGTAGGACAGACAACCATCATCAATGCCATCCAGGGGCTAGCATCAGAGGTGCAGCAGATCAATGCCTACCTGGATGGCATTCACGGTGCTGTGTCTGGCCGACAGAGATCTTTTCAGGCTCTGTCCTCCTCTTTGACGGCAGCCAGTGTCCCAGGTCATTCTGTCCCCCCTACAACCACCTCTACCCCTTTCAGCACCCCACTCCCTTCATCCTTTCCAAGCACACATTCTGACAGACATGCACACACCTCAACACACAAGAAGCACACTGAACTGAAAAACACAAGCACCACACTTCCCACCACAGGCATACACTCAGCCAACATATAAGGGCACACACACCAACAACCACTTTCCCCAGTGTGTCCACCTCTTCCGCCTCCCTGTCTGTCACCTCTACATGCACACTCACAGGCACTGCACCTTCCTTCACTGTTGCTGACCCCAGTCTGCAGTCACCACAAAATCAGACATACATGAATGCACCCATACACCACACCTGCACTCACCACAACAACTTTGGTTGACACATGCAGCACACTCACCAAACTGCCAGACACACAGACAACATACAATTACACTGGCAGCCTGTCTTGTCCCACTGTGTCCACCCCCTTCCTCCCAATACGCTCCAAAACACCCACCCAACACACATCCACCACACCTCAGTCACCTGCACCCATGTCACGCACACCTACACCTGTCACGACCACTCCCTCTACCTCCACTACCACGCCTTCCTCCAGGTCCACCCAGATTGCCCCTAAAAAACTTTTCCTATCCAGTGTTGACGTACTTGAACCCATTGGCCCACCCTGTCTCGTCCCTAAACGTGCCCACCTCCTTGCCCTGTCCATTCCTCCCACGTCACAGCCCGCCCCTGTCCACCTTTCCCGTTCCCATGCAACCTCCCCTGTGAGCAAGAGACCCCATGCTGGCCCAGGTACATCTGCTGCACCCCAGTCCAAGGCCGCTCCACCAGCTTCAAAGTCCTAACCCAAGCCCCCTCCACCTCCCAAACGTAAAGCCAAGCCCCCTCTCCCAGTTGTAAGTCCCCACGCCCACAAGCCCCTACCCCTGTTCCCTGAGGTGCCTGGATGCCCCATTGATGCCCCGTTTACGGTGGAGTACCATTTGCACTTCTGGGAGTCAAGTTGGGGCCATTGGGGCTCATCGGACTTTGGACTATGGACAGGCCATTGGCTTTCTGTTGGACTTCTGTTGCTCTTGGAGCTTAATAAAAGTTTGTGTGGCCAGTGTTGGTTTTGGCACACTCTGGATCCGTGGTTCATCGTTTCTTTGTGGTGGGGTGTTGTGCACATGTGTGTACATTGGGCTGGTTGTCTTGGCCTTGTGTCAGGTAAGTACCTATTGCTCTGGGGTAAATGGCTTGTGCTGTGTGAGGGGTTGTGGGTGCTTTGCTGGATGGGTGGATTGGGAGGGTATGTAATGGTGCCCTTTCTTCCCTTGTTTAGTAGGTTGCGGTATTTGTCGTCGTCTTCGTCAGCGGTCTCGGTCGTGGAGGTATATGGCAAGAAGCAGGACTGGCATAATTTGCAACTCTCTATCCATGTCTGCTTTGGGATGTTGTGTGAGCCTCTTGTGAGTGTTTCCTTATATTTGGTTTGTTTCTGCCTGGCTTTGCGTGGCAGTGGTTCCCGCCCTGGAACTGACGGCCATCTAGTGCTGCATTATTTGATGGGTGGGTAGGGCCTTTCTGTCGGCCTGTGGGCGGCCTCTGCCGTCGTTGTCAGCACTCCTCTGCTGGCGGTGAGTGGTTTTCAGGCTGCCTGTTTTTCAGGTGGTTCATAATTTGGCGGCCCAGACCGCCTGACTGTTGGCGGTAGTTACCGCCATCGTAGGCGGAGCGGTCTTTCCCGCCGTGCTCATAATGAGGGCCTTAATTTTGACCCATGACCGTTTTTCCTCCCTGTTAACATTATTTTGCAATGTTTTCAGCTCTTCCAAAGTATCTATAATGTAATTCATAACATGGATATGTCTGATCTTCCTCAGGTAACACTTCCCACTTATCCTTGAACAATAGACAGTTCACTGAGCAAAACCTTGTGACTTCATCCGCATATCCATTTCCCATTGACACAAAATCTTGGATTCTCAGATGTGCACTGCATTTCACCATGGCAATCTTTTCAGGCATTTGGATAGTTTGCAACAACTCCTAAATCCTCTCAACATTTCTTACTGGTGAACCAGAAGAGGTCAGGAAACCTCTCTGAGACCACAACTGGCCAAAATTGCGCACTATTCCAAATCCAAATCGGCTATCCATGTAGATGGTAACTTTGAGCTGTGCAGAAAGATGCCATGCTCTAGTAAGGGCTATCAGTTCCGCTACTTGCGCTGAGTATACTCCTCAAAACCAGGACGCTTCAAGTATACCAGAAACTGTGCACACAGCATATCCTGCTTTCAGTATTCCCTTATTGTCCCTTAGACAGGAACCATCAACAAAGATAATTTGGTCATTTTCTTCCAATCTGGTGTCTCTAATATCAGGTCTCAGTTTTGTGCACAGATCAGTAACTTCAAGACAATCATGTTCAATATCTTCCAATTTTTCAATTTCAACATTTTCATTTGGGAGTAAAGTTGCCGGGTTAAGCAATATACATCTTTTCAATGACACATTTGGGGATCCCAGGATGCTCGCTTCATAATGAGTCAGCCTGGCACCTGTTAAGTACTGCGTCTTCGTTCGTGTAAGTAAAACTTCAATGGAGTGAGGGACCATAATAGTCAAGGGATGTCCCATCACAATGCCTTCACACTGTGCAAGGCTCTGTCCAACCGCAGGAACTGAACATAAACAGCCTGGTAAAGCTGCTGAAACTGGGTCCTAAGTAGCTGAAAAATATGCTACTGGGCAGTTTACACCTCCATGGACATGAGTCAAGACAGACAAGGAACATGCATCCCGCTCATGACAGAACAACATGAAGGGTTTTGTGTAGTCAGGCATTCCCAAAGCCGGGGCTTTGCACAAACTCACCCTCAGTCCAGAAAATGCTTTCATACTGGCCTGATCTAACACCAAGGGATAAGTGACTTCTTCATGAGTCAGCTTCTGCAATGGATTCGAAATGACTGAAAAGTTGGGAATCCATTGGTGACAGTAGCCTACCATCCCCAAAAACATCCTGACATCTCTCTGTGTGTGGCTAGGGGACTTATCTGCAATATGGTTGTGACCCTTTCTCTGGATATTTTCCTTATTTTCTTCTCAAGAATATTCCACTTCTATCTGACAGTATTGTAATTTAAGTGGTGACACTTTATGACCATTGTTTCCCAAATAGTTCAGTAAGGCAATCGAGTCATATGTGCACTCTTCCCTTGTTTTGGATGCAATCAACAAATCATCAATGCACTGCACCAATGTCCATTGGAAAGTCATTTTCAATGACGCCAGGTTCTTTTTCAAGATCTGGTTTAATATGGAAGGTGATTCTGAAAACTCTTGAGGTATTCTATACCAACAGTAAACTCAATCTGAAAATTTGAAACAGAAGAGAAATTGACTATCCTCATGAAGAGGTACAGAAAAGAAGGCTTGTGACAAGTCTATGACAGTGAACCATTCAGCATCGCATGGAATCTGAAACAGAATCACGGCTGGATTTGGCACCACAGCACAACATTTAATCACAATGTCATTTATTTTTCTCAAGTCCTGGACAATCCGAACTTTCCCAAAGGACTTTCGTAATCCCATTACTGGTGAATTACATGGACTGCTCAACACTTCTTTCAAAACTCCATGGTTTACAAATTCTGCAATTATGGGAGTAACCTTCTCAATGATGTCTAGTGCCATGTGGTGCTAGGGAACCTGGGGAAAAATGCATTTGGCTTTACTAGAACATTAGCTAGCTCAACTCCCTTTATCAGGTCAATGTTATTCCCTGTCAAATCCCACACTCTCTCCTTAACTGTTCCTTGTAAGTTGGAAGAAAGATCTTTCACTGTGAAAACTGGAAAAAAAACTAATCAGGGGGTACTCCTCATTTATTAATTCACACTCTGTCTCTGGAGCTGGGTCATCCTCATCATCGCAGATCGTCTGTATCTCAATTCCATAGTTTGAGCAAATAATTGAGCATCTGGGTTTACACAGTATGTCCCTTCCCAGTAGGGATACTGGACTTGAATCACAGACTACAAATTTGTGTAATCCTTTAAAATTGCCAATCTTAATCTGAACTGGTTCTGTAATTAGGCTGGTCACATAATAATTTGCTACTGCTACAATTTTGACCGTTTTCGCTGAAAGGGGCAGGTTTGGAACTTCTGCAGTTCTAACTGAGGAGCGTGTGGCTCCTGTGTCTACCAAGAAGGAAACCTTGTGACCTGTTACTTTTCCCTTCACTTATGGACCTTACTGATCTACTTCTAAGGAAGCTGCAAGCACATACTCCTCTTCGTCCGAACTCTCGCTCACCCAATCATTGTTTATTCCATTCTCACTGTGTAACGGGAATTGGTGTACCATGTTATTACTCTGGTTAAACCTTTGACCTGTGACCTGTTAAGGAAGCATCACCTGCTGTTGCTCCATTGGGGCTTGAGGTATTTGGATTTGCTCTCTAGGTACTATTTGAACCTGCTGTTGCATTGGCTGTGACTGTGTCATCTGCACATTTGGCATTTGCACCTTCTGCATGGGTTTAAAATTTTGCATTTGATTCGCATTGTTTCGGAAATTTGGAATATGACCTCTCATTCTTGGTCCTCTCATATTTTGAATGAACAACACCTATCTGTAATATCATCGGACACTCCCGTTTCTAATGTCCGATCCCTCCGCAAGCGTGACAAGGCAACAATCTCTTAATTTCCTGCACATCACTCAGAACTACTACAGCACCCAAATTGGGACTATGGTTTCCCTTTCCTATTTCTCCGCAACCTCTGCCTCTCGCCTGATTTTGAAATACCACATTTCCCTGCTGTTGCTGTTGCTGTTGCTGTTGTTGTCAAAAATTTCCCTGGATCGCTTTTTGTGCAGCTCTGATCTGCATCACCATTGCCTTTATTTTCAACTTTCTCTGTTTCAACTCAATCTCATCACTACGGTACTTTGCATACTGCAATACCTCATCAATCGGCTTCATTTGCCAGCAAATCAAATGACCTAATCATCTGGCTAATTTTGGGTCTCTGTCCTTCCACAAATCTGAACACAAAATGGATCATGTCTTTTGGCTCAATTGTTTGTGTACCACTGTAATGCTTAAACACCTGCAACAATCTTTCATAATACACATGTATACATTCTATCGCTTCCTGGGCTGTCCTATCTATTCTCTACCAGTCAATGTTTGTGGGAGAAATTCTTGTTTTCAAAAATTCAATCACTTTATAGTAGCATTTCATTACCTCGGGAGATGGTGCACAGGTAATTGGATCTCTCTCTGGTTTCTTTATCAGCTAATCTATACTCCTCTTGCACACCGTCCACAAATCAGCTGGAACCACTATCTCTAAAAGAGTGTTCAAATCCTCCCATAGACATTTTGCAAGTTTTACAAACCTGTCTGTCTGCTGGTACCATTCTACTGGTTTCTCTTTAAACCTGGGATAATCTTTTGTAAAGGGCAGAATGTCACTTCTGCTCCAAGGGACATGGACAAAGTTCCCTCCTGGAATCTCTCTCACTGGTAACATTTTTACCAGATCCTCGACCTGCTGCACATTCGCAGTAAGATTTGCAGAATCCCTTTTCCTTTTATCTCTCTTCTTTACCCATCTGCCTTCCTACTTGTCTAATGCTCCCCATGTCTGGATGCTTTGTAGTAACTCCCTAAGGTGTGCCTTTATTCCTGCAGATCTCATGTTTTTGAAATCTTTTGAGTCAAAATCTAACCTGTAACTCCTCTTCAAGTGTTTTGTTTCCTCTATTTCTATGCCTTATTTCTCCTCCAGGTCTGCTAGACTTTGACGTACCTCCCTTACTTCTCTTGTAATCTTTGGGCACAAGTATCTCAATTCTGCTTCTGTGTAGGATTTCAGTCTGTTCACACCCATAGTTCCTTCGATAAGTTCAGCCGCTTCCATCCTTAGTCTTGTATAGTTCAATTACTCCTCTCTCCTAAGAGCACTCTGGGGGTATTCAGCTTGTCTAACCATTCAGTTAATTGTTGGGCAGTCAAACCTTGCAGTGAAATATTGCTAGGCTGGATATTTGGTAACGGTTGCACAGTTAGTTTTGGAGACTGCGGTGTCAGTAACTTCGGGCTATGACTGATGTTTGACCCTGTTCCAGTATTCGGAGGAACTCCGAATGGACTAAGGTCCAACAATGATCCTGTTCCATCAAAGGTCTGTTCAACAGGAGAGACTGTTCGAGTATTCTCATTGAGTACTCCACTCACTGGATTCTGACTCAGGACTCCCTGTCCATTTATACTGCTATTTCCCTGGGCAAACAAAGGTATGACTGGACCAATGGTGGCGGGCACAGATACAGCGTCTGGGCTTGGTCTAACATTCGGGTTCTGTGGGTGTATAATTTCTGTATTCTGAATCATTAGTATGGGCATATCTGTTTGTGTCACTGTTATAGGAGTGTACTTTGGCAAAGCCTGTGATTCCACTTGAGTCAGTATGAGTGGAGTTGGCTCTGCCTGAAACAATGTCGGTTTCGGGAAAACCTGCCCTGTTGGCACTATTAGATTTGTGGCAGTTTCCACAATGGGTACATCAGAGTAAATTCTCAGGACATTCAGCTGTGGTATCTGATGTTGAGCTGTCAATGTAGTAGGCAGATTGAGACAGCTCTGCATTGGGCTCTCTGTCATGCTAGGATTCATCTGCACTGGACTCATCGTCATATTAACCGGTGTCGGTGCCGAAGGGTTTACATTAGTGATTGGGCCACTCTCATGCTGCATATAGTGGGGGCTGATTTCTCAGTAACTGTAAAATGAACTCATCATCATCTGATTCTTCCTCAAGTGTTAAAGATCTCCTAGACTGATCTCTGCTCCCTAAGCTCGGAGAAACTTCTGTTTCTCTTGTTGGTAGCTTTCCTTTCTCCTCTCTCGCTGTCCTGTGTAATTGCAGGAAACAACTTAATTCCCTGTAAAGTCTCAGTTCTCCAAAATTTCTGATCGCTGTCCCATCTAGCCTCTGCTAGTGTCATTTCTGCCTTTCTCATTCTCCTCTCAAACTTCTATTGCTGTTGCTGTCTGTCTATTAATTCCCAGATTGCTAATGCCTACAACTGTGCTGGTCTTGTAGGGGGTTTCAAATCATACATTACCCTTCTCAATTTCTCTCAGCTCCTCAAATGAAATGTTCCATGTGCAGGGAACACTAAACTCCCATCCCTCTCTATCACTTTGTACCATTGTTTCAGCCAAAGACATGGTGCAGCACCCTTTTCTTTGTTTACAATGTAAGAGGGTTTACCTTCTGGCGGTGCAATATCTCCTATACTCGTTGTAATGTACGTATCTCCCCTTAAAGCACTCTTTAAAGCTTAAAATGTTTTAATCTCTGCGACTTTTATGTTATTTAAATAAAACCATGAAGTGACTTTCAATCCCAGAATCCTTTTCACCAACCTTCTCAACCAATTGCGCTTCACGGTTGTCCACCAATCCCTGTGCGACCCTTCTCACCAACCAACTTATCCCAGTGTGGCTCCAATGACGTCACACTCATACATACAGCGGCTGACAAAGTCTTGCGGCTTGTCCTCCTAAACTCAGATTCGCACTCAACTAATGCAAAATTATTGAGAGCACTAAACAAATAAAAACCCAATTTGTCTGTTTACTACAGGTAGGGTAGCACAATTTCTTCAGACACCTTACGGCATTTCACTCTAGCAGCTATTCCTTCTTTCTCAGTTTTCCTGATTCGCAAGAAAAATTGGACCCACAAATTTTTACTCTCAACTGATCAGTGGGTCTGTCCTGGTGCACATAGGACTCGTCAGATCTCAGTCAAAAAATTATTTCACTCACTTTGACTCACACTCTCACTTGTCGACCACGCCTGATTGACCTATTAAACCAGACCAATTACAACAAAACCAAGTGTCTCACGCACTTTTCAATATACTCTGGAGTCTTAGACCTCGCAGGGCACGTATATAAACAACCACTTTGATACGTTTTGGGCACAAAGCACCACACACATGTGAAGTTCAAAGACTCCCCTACTCTCAAGCTTTGGAGTAGGTAAACGCCTTCAATAACTTTCTTTGGAGTACGCAAACTCCCTAAACCCGTAAAAACATCACAATTCACCTGCAATTTGCATAAGCTGTGCTAGCCCAAAACCTATTTCATTCAAACTGTCGCTAAAACGCTGAGAACATCCTCAAATAATCATTGGCAAGCTCCAAGGTTCTGGGAAAGTCATTCTAAGTATTTAGGGATACATTTTCTCTCCACTGTGTCATAATCTTAGGAGTCAGTTATTTCCATGCACCTTGGCCATAAATAATCACACTTTTATGTAAAAGTTAGAATGTTTATTTCCCTATATTACCAATGCCAAAATCATGTAACTTAGGCCCTCATTACAACCCTGGCGGTCGGTGTTAAAGCGGCGGTAATACCGCCAACAGGCCGGCGGTAAAAAAAATGAGATCACGATCATGGCGGAAACCCCCAACATAGACGGCCACATTAACACTCCGACCGCCACGACAGGAGAAATAAACACCGTGGCGGTAACCGCCAACAGCCAGGTGGAAGACAAGGTTCTGCCCACTGTATTACAAGAGGCCTATCCGCCACCTTTCCTGGAGCGGTACCAACGCCATCAAAAGCACAGCAGAAACAGTCTGTGGAACGGAAACTACTCACCTTTCAACACCCAACGAGGAACCAGGATGCCATGAAGCCTGAGTTACAGGTCCTGCCCATGCTGGTTTACCTCCTCTTCCACCAGGAGCAGCAAAGACGCCAGCGACGACCACGGTGAGTACTGCACCTAGCACACAAGGGAGGGGAGGAGAGAAAATAGAGCGACACACACATGCAACACGCAACACCCCCACCCCCACCCTCACCCACAACACCATACACACAAATACATGCAGCAACATTACACATACACCCCATCACCCCCTGGAAGAACGCAAGGACAAAATGAAATGATTGTAACGAGTGTAATCATTGAAATATCAGATAGGCCAATTTAAAATATCAGTATATACAAATATGTACACCAACTACACAAGTCCGGAGATTAATGAAATCATTGTCCGTGGACCAGTGGTCCCAAAATGCATGGGCGAAGCCCACACATGATACCTGACTCGAAATGGAGAGAACACTGCTGTGGCACCAGATCACAAATAAACAGGCACCTCAGGGGGAGGGGGAGGGGGGGCACCTCAGCCAGATGAACGGACGATGCCACTGCTCAACGAGGGGGCTCCATGGCCACTGCATTATCCTGGGAAGTGCAAAGCCACAGTCTCTCAAGTCTCTTCAGTGGGTGGTTTGCCCACTGCATTATCCTGGGGAGTGCAAAGCCACAGTCTCACAAGTCTCTCCAGTGGGTGGTTTGCCCACTGCATTATCCTGGGGAGTGCAAAGTAACAGTCTCTCAAGTCTCTCCAGAGGGTGGTTTGCCCACTGCATTATCCTGGGGAGTGCAAAGCCACAGTCTCTCAAGTCTCTCCAGTGGATGGCTTGCCCACTGCATCATCCTGGGGAGTGCAAAGCCACAGTCTCTCAAGTGGATGCTTATCTCCACTGGTTCTGGAGGGGGCTTTGTGCCCAGAGTGCTTCATCCTGCCAAGGACTGGGTGAGTGGATGCTTTTCTCCACTGGTTCTGGAGGGGGCTTTGTGCCCAGAGTGCTTCATCCTGGCAAGGACTGGGGTAGTGGATGTGATTCTCCATTGGTTCTGGAGGGGGCTTTGTGCCCAGAGTGCTTCATCCTGCCAAGGACTGGGGTAGTGGATGCTTTTCTCCACTGGTTCTGGAGGGGGCTTTGTGCCCAGAGTGCTTCATCCTGCCAAGGACTGGGTGAGTGGATGTGATTCTCCACTGGTTCTGGAGGGGGCTTTGTGCCCAGAGTGCTTCATCCTGTCAAGGACTGGGTGAGTGGATGTGATTCCCCACTGGTTCTGGAGGGGGCTTTGTGCCCAGAGTGCTTCACATGCAGTGTGGCAGGTCCCATTCCCTCACCTGGGTGTGTGTGCCACGAGATTGCCTGGGAACAGGTAGCATGATACTCCATGGAGACACACTCCACCCTGCTGCAACTTCGCCTGCCACCTGCAGGTACAAACAGTGCTGGGTGTCGTGCATCATGTACGCTGTGCAGGGTCCAGGACGTCTCCTGCAGCCTCGGACGGCTGCCCACTGGGGATGATAGCCATGTCAGCTGTAGTGGCACTGTCTGAGCACGTCGCAGGGCTGGTGGCAGTGGTTGCAGCGGTGTCTGTGGTGAAGATGCTGGCGGTGGTGAATGTGTCAGCACCTGTGGAGGGACACAGCCGGATGTCTCCTGCAACCTCGGACGGCTGCCCACTGGGGATGATGCTGGGGACTGTTACTGAGGCAGTAGATGTGCAGGTGGCGGTGCATGTGGCGGTGCATGTGGTGGCCCAGGTGGCGGTGTCCACCGCCGTACAGGTTGCTGTTCTGGTTGCCAGAAGGGGTGACTCTGGTCCCTCAGCTGGAGGCTCCGTGCCCTGTCCTGACTTCCCCTTCACCTTCACCTTGTGTCCCTTCCTCACTTTTGATGTCACTGCTGGTCCCTTGGCACTGTCCCCTTTTGGCTTTGAGGAGCCCTTGCTGGGTGGTTGGTGCGGCTTCTCCCTCGGCATGTGGGCACCTTCTTCACCTCGGCAGGTGGTGGAATGGACTGATCCTTGGCTTCGCTAGGTGGCACACTGGCAGCCCTGATGGGTGCCGGCCGCGATGTGACCAGACTTGCTGAGATCACAGTGCTGGAGGATTTGGTGGCTGAGGTGCTGGGCTGGGACCTGGACAGCCTGGCCCTAGGGGAAGGACGGGGGGAGGGGTAGGAAAGACGTCAATGTTAGCCAGGAAGAGTTTCTTAGACACACTGGGACGGGAAGATGGAAGGGGTTTGGGAGTGGAGGAAGAGGTAGTGGTTGTGGGAGGTATACGTCTGCTGAATTTGGGTGAAGGTGCATGGGCCGGAGGCTGTTGTGAGGTGGATGGCTGTTTGGGAGGAGGGCTCACAGACAAACTGGGAGAGGACACATGGGATGTGTGAATGGTAGTGGGGGTGGTGATTGCACGTGAGCGGTGTGTGGTGATGGGTGTGCTGGTGATGGAGGTAGTGGATGAAGATGTAGTGCATGCAGGTGTGAGTGGAGACGAGACAGGGAGGGCGGAGGAGGATGTGGAAGAGGGGGACACAGTGGAGAAAGTGGATGTTGGTGTGTCTACATGGGGATGGTGCTTGTGTGAGTGCCTGTGGGATGTGTGGTGCTTATGTTTGCCATGTCCACTCTTGTGTGTTGATGAGTGTGCATGCTGGTCTGATGGTGTGCTTGGGATAAGCTGAGGTACAGGAGATTGGGTCTTGGTAGAGGAAGTTGGAGGGGGGAGGCTGGACACAGGGACAATGGCTGCCATCAGTGCTGAGGCCAGAGCCTGAAATGCTCTCTGTTGGGCTGCCATGCCAGAATGAATGCCCTCCAGGTATGCATTTATTTGCTGCAAATGCCTCTCAACACCCTGGATGGCATTCAAAATGGTTGATTGCCCAACAGTGAGGGATCTCAGGAGGTCAATAGCCTCCTCACTGAGGGCAGCAGGGCTGACTGGGGCAGGGCCTGAGGTGCCTGGGGCGAAGGAAATGCCCACCCTCCTGGGTGAGCGGGCACGGGAAACTCGATGAGGGGCTGCTGGGATGGTGGTGTTGGTAGGGGGGCTGGCGGCTGTACCTGTTGTTGCGGTGGGCACAGAGGTGCCCGCCTCCGCAAGGGAGCTCCCATCAGAGGAGGAAACGCTGTCGCTGGTGTCCCCTCCTGTCCCTGTTGTGGAGCTCCCCCTGCCCTCCGTCTCACTGGTGCCTTCTGACTCCGTTAATTCACCCTCCAGGGCCATGTGGGTTGCAGCTCCCTCCTGCTCTGGTGCCAATGCTCCTCCACCAGATTATGCTAATGCACATAAGGTCAAGGTGACAAAACAAAAGGAGGGGAAGACAGAGGAGACACATGGTCAATGCCTGCAACACCACTACCGTTGGCGGACACAACACACAGGGAGCAGCCCTATGCACTAAGCCATGCACAAACAGTGCAGGGGAAAAGCACATGCCCAAGGGGGACTCTGTCTAGGCCCATTTCATGCACAGCTGGAACCCATGGGAGCCTGACTAGGTGTAGAGGGCAAATACCACCTTTGTGGTTGGAGTGGGAATGAGCCTGCAAATCAATGGATCTACCATTGCGCGTCTGTCCTGGCCTAGGGGAACCCACAGCCCACCTCCCCCACCCAGACACCTCGTCAAGCGCGCAGAGTCAGCTGAATGAGAGTGTACTCACCCCCTTGTGGCTGCTGTGATGCCCTCAAGCGCCCATCCAACTCAGGATATGCCACTGCCAGGATCCGGTGCATCAGGGGGTCATGGTGCGATGGGCAGCCCTTCCACGTTGGGAGGCCAACCCCAGCTGGGCCTCCGCCGTCTTCTTTCTCCAGCGGCACAGGTCCTCCCATCTTTTCCGGCAGTGGGTGCTCCATCTATGGTAGACCCCCAGGGTCCGCACTCCCTTGGCGATGGCACGCCAAACACCCTTCTTCCGGTGGGCGCTGACCTAGAGGAATAGTGAAGTAAAAAAGGATTTTACTCTCCCATACTGTTCTTCTCACACATTGGCCACAAACCTCCCACCCTGCCCCAAAAAAACATACACTCACCATCCACACATGCTGGCCTGTCCCCCCCGTCTCATGCACACGGTTCACTCACCTGTTTGTCTGGAGGACCGTAGAGTAGCGTGTACTGGGGGAGGACCCCATCCACCAGTTTCTCCAAGTCCTCTGCAGTGAAGGCAGGGGCCCCTTTCCCCAGACACTGTAGCCATTGTTGCTTCCAGACTCAGGCCACAGCAGCACTTGCAGTGTAGGTCCTCTCCTGTTGAAGGTCAGGTATCAAGTGAGGGAACAGATAGAAAATGGTGGTCACATCCACGGCGGTGCGTACCGTCATCGCCGGCGTACATTGTCATTGGCTCCTGGTACCCATAGGGCCCAATGATAACCAATGCTGAATTGCGCAGCGGTCTTCGACCGCCTACCGCGACGCTGCACAACGCCCGCCCATTTACCTCATTTCCCCTTATCCCTCCTTACAGGTCAGGTAGCCGCCATTTCAGGGGGCCCCATGGCAGGCCAACTTACTGCGCACTCCTATTTAGGGCAGGAATACGGACAGACAAAGGCGCATAAGGATAATTTCACGATTGTGCTAAACTGCCTTGTGAAACCTATGTGGTGTATGACCCTCTGCTCACCCTTCTCCTCCATAGGGCACGTCCGCTGGGGCAGGTGATGAGATGGCGGCATCCTCCGGTGTACAGACCCTTGGTGGACCTGTCGACAATGGAAGACAGGCACATCATTATCACTTACAGACTTGATTGTGCAACAATCCAGGAACTGTGTGCCCAGTTGGAGCCAGACATGATGTCAGCTATCCGCCATCCCACAGGAATCCCCCCTCTAGTGCAGGCCCTGTCAGTGCTCCATTTCCTGTGAAAGGTGACTTTTCTGCCCTGGGGCATATCCCCAATATCATTAGTGCCATTGATGGTACACATGTGGCATTTGTCGTCCCCCCGCAGGAATGAACAGGTGTACAGAAACCGGAAAAGCTACCATTCTAAGAATGTGCAGATGGTGTGTTTGGCAGACCAGTACATCTCTCATGTGAATGCCAAGTATCCTGCCTCAGTGCATGACGCTTACATTTTGAGGAATAGCAGCATCCCTTACGTGATAGGGCAACTCTGGAGGCACCGTGTGTGGCTAATAGGTGAGCCCAAGGTCCCCACACAGTTTAAATAGGTGTCTGGGTATTGGAGATTCCCTAATGTTTGGAGGATGTCTAACAGTTGTCCCTCGATATCTGGAGGTGACTCAGGTTACCCCAACCTGTCATGGCTACTGATTCCAGTGAGGAATCCCAAGACAAGGGCAGAGGAACGCTACAATGAGGCACATGGGCGAACTAGGAGGATAATAGAGTGCACCTTTGGCCTCCTGAAGGCCAGATTCCGGTGCCTCCATCTGACAGGTGGATCCCTACACTACTCACCCAAGAAGGTGTGCCAGATAATCGTGGCATGCTGTATGTTGCACAACCTGGCTTTGCGATGCCAGGTGCCTTTTCTGCAGGAGGATGGGCGTAATGCTGGTCTTGTAGCAGCTGTGGAGTCTGTGGACAGTGAAGAAGAGGAGGCAGAAGAAGAAGATATAGACACCCGAAACAACATCATCATGCAATACTTCCAGTGAGACACAGGTAAAAGGATGGCACTGCTCCCCACATCTCATACTACTGTAGGGCATAGCATAAATCTGCCTTTTTACCTCTGTGTATGGACCATGACATGACACTTTGCCTTTCCATTTCACAGATCTGGGTCCCACTTTGTGCCCTCTGCTATGTTTACTGCTGCCCAACAACTGTGTAACATTGGTATGTGAACATGTACATTAACATTGCTATATTTCTGAGAGGTTGCTTTTACACATTTGTGAAAGTACAGACTGACTCCAGATTGATTTGTGATTCAAGGATGTTTATTTCTGTGCTAATAAGTGGAGGGGGTGTGCAATGGGCTGGGGTGATGGTGGAGGAATGTCCATAGTAGAGTTCAGTCTCTTGGTCTCACAGGTGCATTGTCCATGGGGCATAGGAAGAGGACCAATGGCAGTTTAAGGTGCACAGGGTGGCAAAGTGGGACAGAAGGGTGACAATCAGGAGGGTCTTATTTCCTGGTGGGGGTCTTGGCAATGTTCTCTGTCTTGTTCCTGGATCTCAGGGACCGTTTGAGGGCTGGTTCTCCTTCTGTAGGGGGTGGGGTGCTGGTGGCCTGTTGGTCCTGTGGCAGAGCTTCCTGTCCACTAGCGCCGGCAGAGGTGGACGGCTGTTCATTGTCCAGGCTAATGTCAGGGGCCTGTTTGTGTGCAATTGTGTCCCTCATGGTGTTGGCCAGGTCTGCCAGCACCCCTGCAATGGTGACCAGGGTGGTGTTAATGGACTTCAAGTGCTCCCTGATCCCAAGGTGGTGTTCCTCCTGCAGCCGCTGGGTCTCCTGAAAGTTGGCCAGTACTGTGCCCATGGTCTCCTGGGAATGGTGGTATGCTCCCATGATGTTTGAGAGTGCCTCGTGGAGAGTGGGTTCCCTCGGCCTGTCCTCCCCCTGTCACACAGCAGTCCTCCCAGCTCCCCTGTTATACTGTGCCTCTGTCCCCTGAACTGTGTGCCCACTGCCACTGACCCCAGGTCCCAGATTGTCTTGGGTTGGTGGGTTTACCTGGGATCCCTGTAGTGGTGGGCACACTGCTGATTGACGTGTCCTGGGGACAGTGGCATGGGCCCCCTGGGTGGGTGCTGTGGTGGTGTTTCCTGAGGGGAGAGGGTCTGTGGTGGCTTGTGACAGTGGCAGGGGAACCGACTGTCCAGAGGTCCCTGATGGGCCGGGCTGGTCTTCTTGATCTAGGCGTGCAGAGCTGCTGTCATCACTGTGGGCCTATTCTGTGGGGGGACTGGATATGTCTGGCACCTCCTGTCCGGTGACATTGGGTATGGGTCCTGTTGGGGTGTAAATGCATAGTTTTAGTATCTGTGTGTGCCATCTTGTGCACTGGGTGAGTTACCCTCTACTCCTGTGCTTGCATTATTGTGTTTGCCCTTGTTTGATTGTTTTTTGGGGTCTGGGTGGGTATCGGTACTGGACATGTTTTGGTGATGGGGGTCCATGCATAGGTGTTGCATACAGGACCTTGGTATTGGGATGGCTGGGTTGTGATGGTGGGACATATGTGAGGTGTTGGAGTGATGGGGGTGAGGGTGGGGGTATGTGATGGCATGCAGGTGGGGTGGGAGATATAATAGTAAAGATATGACTTACCAGAGTCCAGTCCTCCTGCTACTCCTGCGAGGACCTCAGGATGCAGTATTGCCAAGACTTGCTCCTCCCATGTTGTTAGTTGTGGGGGAGAAGGTGGGGGTCCACTGCCAGTCCTCTGTACAGCAATCTGGTGTCTGGATACCACTGAACCCACCTTCCCCCGTAGGTCGTTCCACCTCTTCCTGATGTCATCCTGTGTTCTTGGATGCTGTCCCACTGCGTTGACCCTGTCGACTATTCTCCGCCATAGCTCCATCTTCCTAGCAATGGAGGTGTGTTGCACCTGTGATCCGAATAGCTGTGGCTCTACCCGGATGATTTCCTCCACCATGACTCTGAGCTCCTCCTCAGAAAACCTGGGGTGTCTTTGAGGTGGCATAATGTGGTGTGGGTGATGTGTGAGGTGCTGTTTGTTGTGGTGTGTGATGTGGTGTGTGTTGGGGTGTGTTGTTTGAGGTGTGTGGATGTTGTATGAGTGATGGTGTTGTGTTTGCTATGCTCTCTCTCTCTGCTTTTTCAAAAGAAATTGTTGTAAGGGTTTGTGGGTAATGTGGGTGTGTGTTTTATAGTGTTGTGGGTGTGTGGGTGTGTAGTGTGTGTATGTGTATCAGGTGTGTGTATTTCGAATTGTCCAATGTAGTTGTGTTTTGTAAGTGTGTGTGTATTTTGAGCGCGGCGGTGTGTACGTCCAATGGATTACCGCGGTTGAAAGACCACTGCGTTGATTTGTGGGTCATAATAGTGTGGGCGTATTCTTGTTGGCGTGACGGTGTAGGTTTTGGTATCGCCAGTTTATCACTGACCTTTGGTGTGGCGGACTTGTGTGGGTGTCTGTATTGTGGTGGATTCCGAGATGTGGGTCGTAATACCTGTAGCGGATTTCTGCAGCCGCCACAGTATGTTGGCAGCCTTCAGCACGGCGGTAAGCGGGATTTACCACCAGGGTTGCAATGAGGACCATAGTCTCAAAATCAAATGATAAGAATACAGAGAGAAAACTGTTTGACCGAATCTTCTAAAGAATCTCAATTTAATCAAAGCTTAGATCACTACGTATTCTAAGGTTACAGTACAAATTAAAAGCAGGAATAACTGTGCAAAATAAATGGCATTCATTTAGATTCAGCAATGACATCGACTGTCGTTAATATTAAGCAGGCACAAATCAGTGAATAGCCTGTAATGGGTCCTCGTTCGCAACAGGTTTGTAAAGAACTATGGAGACACCTAATTCGGTGATAGCACTCTTTTTTTCTTTTATTGTAATATGGGTTAGGGGAATTATATACGCTGTTCCGGTTTTCTTCATGACCAATGTCTCTGATATTGCCTTCTTCTCGGGTAATCAGAAAGATTATATTTTGTCTGTTCTTTTCCTAGGGGTTCCAGGTGTTTGTCGCGATCCCAGTCTCAAAAGGAAGATGATGTTCCCCAAAAGAAAACGGAGAGAAAAACCAGGTAAGTGTAGACGTTTGGGTTTGTATTATATATAGGTTAGTGGGAAGGTGAGGGTAGGGTGTGGGTTGGTGTGGGGAGCAAATTGGTTTACCGTGTTTCACCCGTCCTGTGGCCCTAATTTTCTCTCTTTCTCTTATTTGTATTGTAGGAGATTGGTTTACTTCACCACCTCCTTACGTGTTGTTAGGGGAATTTAAGCACTGCTTTTAGCTTCCCACCTCCCGGTCCCTTCCTGGTTCCTCGCTCCCTTTCTCTCACTTTCTTTCTACCCACATCCACTCGGGTAGGACTTTTACAATAAGGTACGCCTGTACCTGTGAGAGGCACGCCCCTCCAGGGACGTGATGGGGGTGATCTTTATCCCTTGGTTTCTCAGCGTCTTCATCGTCGGTTTCTCCGTCTTCCTCTATGTCTCCTTCCGCGGTCCTCGATCCAGTACTCGGACTGCTCACTCTCTCTTCAGACTCCGCTCCTGCTGTCTCTCCTGCGCACGCCGCCTCTCGTTTCTCTTCCTCTCCTTTTGCTTCCCGCTCCCGGATATCCGTATCTGACTCTACTTCCAGGTTAGCGATTCTCGTGGTCGTGCCCCCGGGTATGGACCGTCGGGTTCGGGGCTTTGCTGTGTAACCGTGGCGACGGGCGCCCGGTTACATAGCCTAACCAACCTTCAGATTAGAATGCCATGTTTGGGCTTCATGCAAAACAATTCAGTTAGCACAAATTTGGAAAACTCTATCAAAATTAGTGATTGGTACCTAAGGACAAAAGCAAATATACATAGTAATCATTAACATTGTCTTATACCTTGCTTCAGTATGGTTCAGCAAGCTGTACCTGTCTTCGTCAACTGGAGATCTGCCCGGTCAGCAAAGCATTGGAATTCAGCATTAACGTTCAAGACAGGAAATGTCTCTTCATGCAGTTCAGAAAGAATAATAACTATCCTCTCAGGATGGTTAGGAAAGAACGGGGAGAATGATCTCTCTGTATCAGCTTTTACTTCAGTCAGTGCATCCGTTGTCTGCTCCTTGGAACCTCGCCTTTACACACACTAAGTTATACAAAGTAGCCTTAGTTAGTACAACATATTCTTGCAAGCAGTTCTCATGGGAAAGAATTAAAGTTACTAACATTCGGTCAATACAATGGAAAATTGCTTTTTAATTCTCTAAGCAGCCATTTTATAATTCGTCTAAACCATGCAACTTGGCATGAGGCCATGCAACTAGGCCCAAGACCTTGCTAAATTAAGGCCTATGATTAATAAAGCAAATACATATCCATTAAAATGACATACTACATTAATCCAAATATAAGCTCAACATATTACATTAATAAGCTGTTAATAAGTACACTTGGTGCTTATTGGTGGTCACTCAAGTAGGCACCTTTTCAAACTTGTGTATTAATTTTCTACGTAAACTCGTTTTCTATGTAGATTCAACACTCGGAATACATGAATATTCATTAGTAAAATTTCAGCGTTAACAACACACCTAGGACTCCTTCTTCCGTCCGAGGAACATTGCGGCCGCGTGAAGTCCGCGGCCGCGAGCTCACCTGGTCCCAGTCGGCGTGCAGTGGAGGCGGTAGTTTTGCCGTGTGTGGAAGATTCGAGCCTTGGACATTTTTTCTTTCCCCTTGTCTCCTCCCTCGCGAGGAGCAGGCAGCAGTGCAATGAGACGGAAGCGGGGAGCAGACGGAGTTTTGGACTGCAGACCGCGGATCCAAAACGCGCAAGTGGCGTGTTCATCGAGCGCAGCAGGAGACGCTGCCGGCTTGGCTTGTCTTGCAGCTCTCGTGGGCTGCTTACTGGAATTTCTTCTGGCGTTTGCCTTTGGGTGCAAAGCGAGTGGAAGGAATGTATTAAATGCTTGAGCTGGGTGGGCTTTAGTGCAAGCACGAATCAATCTTGTACAGTGAAAGGTGTGGTGATTGTCATAAAGAAAACTGTGAATGACCCTGAAGGAGCCTCCTCGCCCTCCCCCCTGTTGTGCTGCTGCTGAAATAATGCCGGTGGAGGGCTTCTAAAAGTTGCTCGAGCCCTCAGCTTAACCGGCATCATGCACACACACCTCTTACCGTGGTAGCCAGAGGCAGCAGAGTGAAGTCGTCAAAAAAATGCCCTCAACCTTTTTACACCCAACGTCAAACGTCAGAAGAAATTCCAGTAAGCAGCCTTTATCTGGATGGTTGACATCAGTTAATTATCATTGTCGTTTGGATGCCCTTCGCCCCTCTGATAAAAGGGATGAATGCTGGGAAACATGGAAAAAATTTCAGCAGTGTGATTCTTTCTTTTTTCAGGTCCAATGATTATTTGTCCTCTATTCAGCTGGTTAACTTTATATGTTGGGTTGGCCTGGATAATATAATACGTTGATTTATAGGCGCATAGGTGCGGATAAGACCGGGAGAGGTGAGAAAATATGCGCCTCCCCCTTTGTGAGGGGGCACAGGTTGATGACGCTCGTCTGGAAGTATGGGCTTTTATGAGGATGAAAAAAAAAATATAACACACCTATGTCCACTGGTGCCTGAACTGATATACTAGGACAAATCTTAAGACAGAAGATAAACTCGAGATAACACATATTGGTATTACACTTAGTAAAGTATTTAACCTGTGCTGGCCAGAATGCTTCTCTGCTTTTTCCGAATTTTAAGGAGGCATTCAACTGTATGGACTGGTATTTCCTTGACCATACACTGCATTCAATAGGATGGATTCTGCCCACACCACAGTGCTCCACAGCAGGACTTCCTGGATTTTTTCAGTTCAAAGACGTATGGGCAGGGCTGTCCTTTATCACTCTTATAATTTTTTACCCTGACACTGGTACCACTGTTGGACCAATTGTGCCACAGTTTGTACATTAAGACATCAAGATTGGTAAGAACAGTTTCAAACTGTCCATGTATACTTATTACATTCAGGTGCCCATCTCCTACATGACACATTCTCTTAGGCCCTTGATTAAAAATTTTAAATATGGAGCAATATCAAGGTTTAAGTAATTTTCCAGAAATCCGAGGTCCTTAGTACACTTATGCCCTACTGTCAAAATGCTAAACTCCCCATCCTCTTCCTTCTGAGACAGGCTTCCAAAGGCTTTTGCTAATGGGTACATTTACAAAGCCTTCCAGCTCCCAAAGGATCCCACTGAATGACCTACTTGTAAGTGAAGTTCTAAGGATCTAGAGTTCCGCCACATCAATACAATTTCACAGCTTGGTAGGCTTGCCTTAGTTCCAATGGCAGTGTAGCCCAGAATATTGTATATTTTTTGTTCCAGTGGAACTTCTTAAACAATTCTAGAAATTCACTTATAATTGTTTGTGGAGAAGGGGAAAAGGTGGTGTAGCATGCACATGATGCTGCCTCTCATTTTAGACGGGCTGTTGCTTCTCAGTGCTCTCTGTAACTACCACTCTACACAATTATTGTTATGGAATGTTGGACATTCAAGTCTGATATATAGTGTTATTTTATTGGCCACACTTGCAAGCACTCCTCTATGGATAGTACCACGCTTGGGAAAGAAACAACATAGCCAGTTATTGTACTCCTCACTGATTCATGCTGATAATATGCGAAAAACTCTGTGTTCAGAAAACCTCACATTTCCTTTCCCACACACCACTAAATTTGTATCTGCATTTTATCCCAGCTCTGGATACGTGAGAGAGAAAGGCTGTTTGAAACTAGGCAACATGTAAAAAAACAACACAAAGGGATCAAATAATTTGAGGAGCTCACATTTGTCCTTCCAAAATGTGAACAATTCCCCTGATAATGGGTAATACACAGGTCTATGGAACAGGGAGCCTTAAGGGAACAAGTAGAATTTGAGAAATTGGTGATCATAGTAAACTTTTAGGGGCTCATTATGAACCCGGCGGTTCAGACCACCATGCCAGCAGAAAAGACCACCACTGGCATGGAGGTCTGAACCGCCATATTACAAACACAGAGAGGGCCACTTATGGCGACCCTCCGCTACCTCCGCCAGGCAGCCTGATGATGGCAGATTTGATTATCCAACAGGGCAGCACTGCAAGCAGCGCCACCCTCCGGATAATGAACCAGGTGTGCCCCTGCCTTTCCCTGGTGGGTTCCCCCGCCAGGGAAAGGCTGGCAGAAGGGGTGCTCTGGGGCCCCTGCACTGCCCATGCACTTGGCATGGGCAGTGCAGGGGCCCCCATGCAGTGCCCCCTCACACAGGTCACTGCCCGATTCACGGGCAGTGATCTGCGCAACGGTTGCAGCTGCACCTGCCGGACTGAGGCATTGACGACGGCTCCATGTGGAGCCGTCGGCAAGGTCCCGGCACTGCATTCTGCTGGGCTGGCAGGCAGAAACACTGTTTCCACCCGCCAGCCCATCAGAATCTTCGGATTGCGGCCGGCGGGGTCTTAAGAGGGCTGGCGGTCTATGGAAAGACCGACAGCATGAACACGGCGGTGTTTACCCCTGTGTTCATAATGACCCCATTAGTCTTCATTATAAACAAAGTTCTATCAACTAGCTTATCAACCGGGGAATCACAGGGAAAGAAAACACTGGAGAGCGTTCTTGAGAAGGAACACACACTCTGATATTACAATTAATATTTTTACCTGCCCTTGAATCTGCTGGGAGTGTACTCAGGGAGGTCTTTTGATGTATTTTTATTAAACGACCAAAGCAATTTCATGCATGGGATGGTAGAAGATTGGATAGATGCTGGAGAAGGTATGGGATCACTATATTCCAATACACATCCTGTGGTACTGCCCAAAACTGCAAAGGTTTTGTTTTGAGGAATAGGATACCAATGATTCTAGGTTCTGTCTATAAGCCTGAAGTGGCCCTCTTAGAAAATCTAATTTAAAGTTTATTTCCACTGCACTCCAGGAGGTCAAAGACCATGGCATCAGTGCTAGGGGTTACTATGCAAGCCATAATTGAGAGGATGAGGGGCGTGACCTCAGTGAGTGTTTCGCTTATGGGAGTGTCTAGCTATGAAGAAGGGTACCTTAATCAAACAGAAACCAGTGGCTTTTTAAATTGGCTGGTACCCCTTTTTGACTCACATGTCTTTTATACTTGCAGATCAATTTGTTGATGCCCCTGAAACTAACTCAACTGCATCCACAGACCTGTCAGTGGTCAAGGGACGATGAGCAATAGTGATATGCCAAGGCCACATAACTAATCTAATCTATGTCTCAGACACAGTATCTAATTTCCAATTCCAAAGAGCAAGATGTGCACTTCTTCTTAATAAAGACTCAGGTTGGAGTGGTGGTAGAGGGGTACTGCTGTGAGAAGGTATCAAAATATTTTATAGTATCTCTTGCTGGGCGGTTGGATTTAGGTCTAGATGTGTATACTTAGAATCAATAAAATAGTTACCTCAAAATGTATCTTTATTGAGTATTTATAGCATTATACATTGGAGGAAAAGACTCACATTTGATACATTATGACTATGCATTTTTGAAGCTTTACATCACGTTCTGAAATAGGTGTACATGTATCATGGAGCTCAATTTAGACTCAATATGATGCAGAAATTTAAAAGCCAACAAAAGAAAAAACAATAACATCGAGCCAATAACCCTAATGTGAGTTTTTGCAAAATTGGGATGTGTAGCACTGTGGTATTCCTGGTAAGTGAGCCGCACCCACGAAAGTGATGAATTAGAGCAGTAGCTAAAGAGCGTCCCCTGCAACCTACACCATAGGAAGCTCATTTGAAGGCTACACTGGTCCGGTATCATCATCCAGGTCAGTCTTTAGTGCATAAATGAGTTTGTCCCATGTTTCTGCTTGATTTCAGCTCTGCTCATCTAATCAATGTGGTCTCTTAAAGCACAGTCCCGGGGAGGGATGCCGCTTTCCAATGCATTGCAATCATATTTCTAGTGACTAATAGTGCCAGTTCAATGAAGCGAGTAGCAGTCCCCCCCTCACGCCACTACTTATGGGAGCCCAAGGCACAACTGTCTGCACCTTTCAAGGCCTGTCAGCCCGCTACTCGTTGGAGTGCTGTGCAAACGGCATCCCAAAAGACACCCATCTGGGGCAGTCTCAGAACACATGTAACATAACAGCTCTGGGAACTGAGCAACGAAGGCAGATGGACGACACCATAGGGTAAACTCTGTGCAGTCTCAGTGGTGTCAAATAGGCCTTCTGAAGGATGTTATGTTGGATCTATTTAAATCGGCATTGCGGGAGAACTTTTGTGGATATACAAATGAGGGTTTGGACACTTTTTGTTTGAGTCAATGGATGTTCCAAGTCCTGCTACCATTTCTGCTGCAAGTCAGTGAGGGAGTCAGCAGTTCTATCTGGGCTGGCTCTTGCGACCCAGGATATAAGCGTCCTGCCACAGCCTAACATGAAAGGTATTTGAGTTAGTGGGTGCATGGGGGTGTATTTGCGACAACTCCCAAAAGGGGTTCTAATTCGAGGCCTCTGTGTCAAAAGCTTCCCCCTTGGGAGGCCTGTCTGTTCTGACAGTAAGTTAAAGGGAGTTAGGTTGCCTTCCTTGAATAAATCGCCCCATATGCCCAAGTCAATTGATTCTCACAGCTCTGATCCCTCTCTTTCTGCCACTGCCCGGAACACAGCTAATGTCCACAGCAGGATCTCTGGCATATACAGCAGTATTACCAGTAATGCCTGCAACATGTGCACCTCAGCCCACAAGGGAATACCTCCAGGTAGTTTGAGTGGTGCAGGTGCTGGGCCAGGGGGTCCATGGCCAGAGCGACGAGCAATGGTGACAGTGGACAGTCCTGGAAACATATAACTCAGTCAATTTGGGAACCAGTAAATCTACGTATGTCTTATAGAACTTAATGGGCAGGCCATCAAGCGCTGGAGCTTTTCAGGTAGGGGAGTTCCGCATCACACATCTAATCTCTTGCTTTGATCTCGGAGTGCTTAAAGTCAAGCCTTGTTTCGCTCTCACAACTGGGACTTTGATACTGGAAAGGTATCACTCAGGCCCTGGGCGGTGTAGATCATGCCTCGGACTATAAAGGGTTCAGTAGTGGGTTACGAGTGCCTTATGAATAACTGCTTGCGAGTATACCACAGTGGAGGGACCCTTATGTACGGCAGTCACTGGTGTGTGTGCAGTGTCTCTCTCAAGGAGACACGCAAGTAAGCAGCTTGGCTTATGGCTTCTTGTGTGTTTCCACTTGGTATGTTTTATAGTCCTGACATCATAAGGACTCAAGTAAACAAAGGTGGCAATCTCGCCACTCCTGCAGTTGGACTTCAGAAGTGATTTCCATAATGGCAGTACCTTTTAGCACCTGTAGGGCCCTCTCAAGTGGGCCGATTTCCTGACTCTGTACCCTGCATGCACCAATGAGTGTATGTATGCGTGCCCCCTGATCACTGTGATTGCAGACGCCAAATTGACATGTCCAGTAAAATAAGTTTGTGGCTGTGTAATGTGGGGTTGTGTGACTGGTCTTCCAATGCCATAGGTTAAAGAAGTCAAGTGGGCACTGGTGGTGTCCCTCCCCAACTGAGTCACAAGAAGAGCGGAGTATGATCAAATAGGGTCTAACCCTGGTATTCAGAATCTAATGCAAGTAGTTGTGTAGGTGGGTGGGATAGGAAACAATCAAGATGAACATGTAAATTGTAAAGTGGGGGATTACGAGGCATATTCCCTGACTTCCTTAGTGTATTATTCTCAAGCTGTCAACTAATGACAGTGCAGCACCCCACTGTGTGAGATAGGCTGCAGCGCGGACAGTGCGTGAATTTGGAAGGGGGTATGAGCGATCTAAAGTGGTGTCAAGTCCACAACTAAAATTCCCCCAAGATCCAAGGTAAATGTGAACAGAGTAATAATTTGGCCAATAGTGCAGCCAGAAACCGGGACTGGCTATTGTTCAGCAGATATATGTAATACTGCAATACCATCCAAGATTCCCCCAACCAAGTTGTTCCTCTCCTCTGGATCTACCCCTACTTCAGCTTGGCGGAAAGGTACCGCTGGTCTGGTCCATATTAGCTCCGCTTTTGCATAAGTGGAGTAACTGGTGCCATAACACTTCCCTCTCCAGTGTTTTTGGAATTTTAGGTCTTATCGCCTAGCAAAGGGAGTTTCCTGCGGAAAAGTGCTCCCCACTGCTTTATGTATTGGTATAGAGCCCGTCCCTCCTGATGAACCACAAACCACACACTACATAGCAGGCTCAACAACATGAAATCTCCCAACTCCCAAACTCCCAGCGAGGCAGAGCAACATCTAGCTGCCAAAACAGAGAAAGTAAACAAGTTCATAAAGTGGAGGCATCTGTTTGGGGGTGATCTAGCTGGGCCAAGGGCCAGAGGGTACAATCAGGATTCCCAGGAGGCACATAAGGGTGGAAAGCAGCCATATCTGAGAGCTAGAGCGTCAAAGTCAAATCCAAATCAAAATAGCCTTTATTTGGTTAAAAACCATAAATGAACTCATAGATAAAAAAATCATTAAATTGTCCTGTTAAAAATAACAAATCCATACAGCGTTGTGACCAAAAAACACCCTCCTTGATACGTAAGATATAAAATACCTTGCACACATGCAAACACAGGAGATTCAATTGAGTTTATCTTTCCCCTCAGCCCAAACATCCCATCTCAATAAATGAACCACAAAGGTGCCTTGTGAAAAATGGTAATTGGGATGCCAATAATTGTCACAAGCTTAACCGAGCCAACCCATCTCTTCAATTAAAATCACAAATTGCCTTATACAATTGTGAACAACTAATATAATAGTTACTTAGAATCAGAGCTCATCACTACAAGAATACCTATTTCCCCATTAGAGTCCTCAATCTCATAGCTGCAGAAATAAATTTATAAATCATCAGACACATATATTCTGTTTGTAAGAGTTTTAAATGAAACAAGGCAGGCCTGCATTTTCTAATAGTCCTGGCCCCTTGGTATACCTCTGTAAAAAAAAATTGTTGTCTAGAGATTTTCATTTTTGATGTGTGTTTCTGTATCATCAGGGAAGTAATTTAGCTTGGGTAGACATTGCTAATCCGGGTTGATTTTCTCTGTAAAACATTTTTAAAAATGGTGGATTTGTTACAGTGATGATTAAATATTTCAATAACCATGAGTCCTATATACTTCATTTTGGTATCAAAACATAGGTTTTGGTAGTCTTATGGAGACAGAAAATTCCTCAGAGCAACCCTTCTACCATTTTCCAAAATGGCGACTCTATGGTGATGTGTTTTAGCAATCATATTGGTAATTTATTTTAATTTTGTTTTTATTTCAGATGTTCCTTTCATTCATATTCGTAAACATGAGTGAAGCAGGTGGTAAACAGAGGATCTTTACTTTCTGACAGAGTGTTGCCAACTACAATATCTGAGGACTCTTTCAACAAAGAAAAATGTGTCATATGCCAAACTAATCTGAAAGAAAAGCTAACATCAATTGCAGCTGAACGGAAGAGAGTTTGACATACTGCAGAAATACGGCAAGGTGAAGTTCACAAAAGAATGAAACTGAAGGTTGAGGAGGATCAAATATGTTATGATTGTAACAACAAATGCTACAAGTTGTATACAATGGAAAAAAGCCTAGAAAAAATGTCCAAAAAAAGTCAGAAAGCAGTGAATCACAACAAGAATCCGAGTCTTCTGAGAAAGCAACGACAACCAAACCCACTGCCCTTCCACTTAGAAGAACGATGGCTACCCCTTGTTCACCTCCAACAACTGATAAGTAAGCAGAGGATCTTCAATGTGTTATCTGTGGCTTACCCAGAGCAAGGGCCAAAGGGATTGATGAAAGTACAAAGTGCAGAGTAAGAGAGTCTCAAAGGGCAAACATGTTTTTATCTGCAGCTAGTTTCTTCCAAGACGAGTATCTGATCTAAACAGTGAGGTGAATGTAGTTTGCATTGGATTTGTCTTCCCACCCGAACTGCATGCATGCATGCATTCAAAATATGACTGTACAATGAGCTCCTAGCAGCAATGTAACCGCCAGCCTTCAGTTGAATTTGCAGTGATTGAAAAAGCAAATTAAGTTTTAAATCCACCGTTGAGTGCTGGCTACGGGTTCACACTCATTGACATCAGAGAAACAAGGGTCAACATCGATAAAACTGTATTAATCCAATATAATGAAATTAAGATTTTCTGGTGAGAATATACAATGACAGAATTCATTTTTGTCAGTCCATCAAAAAGAATGAGCCACTTATGATGTTCTCAGCTGATTTGACTCCTGAAGTTCTTGCTGCCAAAATAAGATCACAGGATGCAGTAAAAGCAACAGGAACCATTTTAACCCCTTCGCTGCCAGGCCTTTTCCCCCTCCTGTGCCGAGCCTTTTTTTGGCTATTTGGGGCAGTTTGCGCTTAGGCCCTCATAACGTTTTGTTCACATAAGCTACCCACGCCAAATTTGCGTCCTTTTTTTCCAACATGCTAGGGATTCTAGAGGTACCCAGACTTTGTGGGTTCCCCTGATGGAGGCCAAAAAATTATCCAAAATACAGTGAAAATTTCATTTTGTATTAAAAAATGGGAAAAAGTGGCTGCGGAAGAAGGCTTGTGTTTTTTCCCCTGAAAATGGCATCAACAAAGGGTTTGTAGTGCTAAACTCAGCAGCTTCCCAGCTTTCAGGAACAGGCAGACTTGAATCAGAAAACCCAATTTTTCAACACAATTTTGGCATTTTACTGGGACATACCCCATTTTTACAATTTTTTGTGCTTTCAGCCTCCTTCCAGTCAGTGACAGAAATGAGCATGAAACCAATGCTGGATCCCAGACACCACAACATTTCTGAAAAGTAGACAAAATTCTGAATTCAGCAAGGGGTAATTTGTGTAGATCCTACAAGGGTTTCCTACAGAAAATAACAACTGAAAAAACAAAATATTGAAATTGAGGTGAATAAATCTGCAATTTTTCTCTACGTTTTACTCTGTAACTTTTTCCTGCAATGTCAGATTAGCGAAAGCAATATACCGTTACGTCTTCTGGACTCCTCTGGTTGCGTGGATATATAGGGCTTGTAGGTTCATCATGAACCCTAGGTACCCAGAGCCAATAAATGAGCTGCACCCTGCAGTGCGTTTTCATTCTATACCAGGTATACAGCAATTCATTTGCTGAACTATAAAGAGTAAAAAATAGCTATCAAGAAAACCTTTGTATTTCCAAAAAGGGCACAAGATAAGGTGTTGAGGAGCAGTGGTTATTTGCACATCTCTGAATTCCGGGGTGACCATACTAGCATGTGAATTACAGGGCATTTCTCAAATAGATGTCTTTTTTACACACTCTCCTATATTTGGAAGGAAAAAATGTAGAGAAAGACAAGGGGCAATAACACTTGTTTTGCTAATCTATGTTCCCCCAAGTCTCCCGCTACAAAATGATACCTCACTTGTGTGGGTAGGCCTAGCGCCCGCGACAGTAAACGCCCCAAAATGCAACATGGACACATCCCATTTTTTTTAAAGAAACAGAGGTGTTTTTTGCAAAGTGCCTACCTGTAGATTTTGGCCTCTAGCTCAGCCAGCACCTAGGGAAACCTACCAAACCTGTGCATTTTTGAAAACTAGAGACCTAGGTGAATCCAAGATGGGGTGACTTGTGGGGCTCTGACCAGGTTCTGTTACCCAGAATCCTTTGCAAACCTCAAAATTTGGCTAAAAAAAACACATGTTCCTCAGATTTCTGTGGCAGAAAGTTCTGGAATCTGAGAGGAGCCACAAATTTCCTTCCACCCAGCGTTCCCCCAAGTCTCCCGATAAAAATGATACCTCACTTGTGTGGGTAGGCCTAGCGCCCGCGACAGGAAATACCCCAAAGCGCAA
This sequence comes from Pleurodeles waltl, assembly GCF_031143425.1. Taxonomy (NCBI): domain Eukaryota; kingdom Metazoa; phylum Chordata; class Amphibia; order Caudata; family Salamandridae; genus Pleurodeles; species Pleurodeles waltl. The sequence goes on along the minus strand of NC_090445.1, from coordinate 1,149,230,619 downwards.
CGTGGACATATCCAATTTTTTGAAAGAAAACAGCGGTGTTTTTTGCAAAGTGCCTACCTGTAGATTTTGGCCTCTAGCTCAGCCGGCACCTAGGGAAACCTACCAAACCTGTGCATTTTTGAAAACTAGAGACCTAGGGGAATCCAAGATGGGGTGACTTGTGGGGCTCTGACCAGGTTCTGTTACCCAGAATCCTTTGCAAACCTCAAAATTTGGCTAAAAAAAACATGTTCCTCAGATTTCTGTGGCAGAAAGTTCTGGAATCAGAGAGGAGGCACAAATTTCCTTCCACCCAGCGTTCCCCCAAGTCTCCCGATAAAAATGATACCTCACTTGTGTGGGTAGGCCTAGAGCCCGCGACAGGAAATGCCCCAAAGCGCAACGTGGACATATCCATTTTTCTGAAAGAAAACAGAGGTGTTTTTTGCAAAGTGCCTACCTGTAGATTTTGACCTCTAGCTCAGCCGGCACCTAGGGAAACCTACCAAACCTGTGTATTTTTGAAAACTAGAGACCTAGGGGAATCCAAGATGGGGTGACTTGTGGGGCTCTGACCAGGTTCTGTTACCCAGAATCCTTTGCAAACCTCAAAATTTGGCTAAAAAAAACACATGTTCCTCAGATTTCTGTGGCAGAAAGTTCTGGAATCTGAGAGGAGCCACAAATTTCCTTCCACTCAGCGTTCCCCCAAGTCTCCCGATAAAAATGATACCTCACTTGTGTGGGTAGGCCTAGCGCCCGCGACAGGAAATACCCCAAAGCGCAACGTGGACATATCCAATTTTTTGAAAGAAAACAGCGGTGTTTTTTGCAAAGTGCCTACCTGTAGATTTTGGCCTCTAGCTCAGCCGGCACCTAGGGAAACCTACCAAACCTGTGCATTTTTGAAAACTAGAGACCTAGGGGAATCCAAGATGGGGTGACTTGTGGGGCTCTGACCAGGTTCTGTTACCCAGAATCCTTTGCAAACCTCAAAATTTGGCTAAAAAAAACATGTTCCTCAGATTTCTGTGGCAGAAAGTTCTGGAATCAGAGAGGAGGCACAAATTTCCTTCCACCCAGCGTTCCCCCAAGTCTCCCGATAAAAATGATACCTCACTTGTGTGGGTAGGCCTAGCGCCCGCGACAGGAAATGCCCCAAAACACATCGTGGACACATCCCATTTTTTGACAGAAAACAGAGGTGTTTTTTGCAAAGTGCCTACCTGTAGATTTTGGCCTCTAGCTCAGCCGGCACCTAGGGAAGCCTACCAAACCTGTGTAGTTTTGAAAACTAGAGACCTAGGGGAATCCAAGATGGGGTGACTTGTGGGGCTCTGACCAGGTTCTGTTACCCAGAATCCTTTGCAAACCTCAAAATTTGGCTAAAAAAACACATTTTCCTCACATTTCGGTGACAGAAAGTTCTGGAATCTGAGAGGAGCCACTAATTTCCTTCCACCCAGCGTTCCCCTAAGTCTCCCGATAAAAATGGCACCTCACTTGTGTGGGTAGGCCTAGCGCCCGCAACAGGAAATGCCCCAAAACGCAACGTGGACACATCAAATTTTTTTAAAGAAAACAGAGGTGTTTTTTACAAAGTGCCTACCTGTAGATTTTGGCCTCTAGCTCAACCGGCACCTAGGGAAACCTACCACACCTGTGCATTTTTTTAAACTAGAGACCTAGGGGAATCCAAGATGGGGTGACTTGTGGGGCTCTGACCAGGTTCTGTTACCCAGAATCCTTTGCAAACCTCAAAAGTTGGCTAAAAAAACACATTTTCCTCACATTTCGGTGACAGAAAGTTCTGGAATCTGAGAGGAGCCACAAATTTCCTTCCACCCAGCGTTCCCCCAAGTCTCCCGATAAAAATGGTACCTCACTTGTGCGGGTAGGCCTAGGGCCCACGAAAGGAAATGGCCCAAAACACAACATGGACACATCATATTTTTTCACAGAAAACAGTGCCTACCCGTGGATTTTGGCCTCTAGATCAGCGGGCACCTGGGGAAACCTAGCAAACCAGCACATTTCTGAAAACTAGACACCTAGGGGAATCCAAGATGGCGTGACTTGTGGGGCTCTGATCAGGTTCTGTTACCCAGAATCCTTTCCAAACCTCAAAATTTGGCCAAAAAAACACTTTTTCCTCTCATTTCGGTGACAGAAAGTTCTGGAATCTGAGAGGAGCCACAAATGTCCTTCCACCCAGCGTTCCCCCAAGTCTCCCGATAAAAATGGTACCTCACTTGTGTGGGTGGGCCTAGCGCCCACGAAAGGAAAGGGCCAAAACACAACATGGACACATCACATTTTTTTCACAGAAAACAGAGGTGTTTTTTGCAAAGTGCCTACCTGTGGATTTTGGCCTCTAGCTCAGCCGGCCCCAGGGGGGGAAGAAATGGCCTAAAATAAATTTGCCCCCTTCCCCCCCGGGGAGCGACCCTTGCCTACGGGGTCGCTCCCCTTGCGTGACGGCGCAAAAAAAAAAATCTCTGGTGCCTAGTGGTTTCTGCCCCCCCTTGGGGGCCGATTGACCTAAAATCTGCCAATCTGCCCCCAAAGCGGGAAGAAATGGCCTAAATACAGTTTGCCCCTCCAGGGGAGCGACCCTTGCCTAAGGGGTTGCTCCCCATCGCTAAAAAAACAAACAAAAAAAAAAATAAAATTTGCCCTGGCGCCTAGAGGTTTCTGCCACCCTGGGGGAAGATCAGCCTAATAACAATAGGCTGATCTGCCCCCAGGGGGGCCAGAAAAGGCCTAAAATAAATTTGCCCCCGCACCCCTGGGGGAGCAACCCTTGCCTACAAGGTCACTCCCCTTGCGTGACAGCGCAAAAAAAAGATCCCTGGTTCCTAGTGGTTTCTGCCCCCCTTGGGGGCAGATTGACCTAAAATCAGCCGATCTGCCCCCAAAGTGGGCAGAAATGGCCTAAATACAATTTGCCCCTCCAGGGGAGCGACCCTTGCCTAAGGGGACGCTCCCCATCTGTAAAACAACAACAACAACAAAAATCCCCGGTGCCTAGTGGTTTCTGCCCCCTTTGGGGGCAGATCAGCCTAATTAAAATAGGCTGATCTGCCCCCATGGGGGGCAGAAATGGCCTAAAATAAATTTGCCCCCCAGGGGAACGACCCTTGCCTAAGGGGTCGCTCCCCTTACGTGAAAAACAAACAACAACAAAAAACTCCCTGGTGTCTAGTGCTTTCTGCCCCCCTTGGGGGAAGATTGGCCTCATAAAAATAGGCCAATCTGCCCCCAAGGGGGGGCAGAAATGGCCTAAATATAATTTGCCCCCTATGGGAGCGACCCTTGCCTAAGGGGTCGCTCCCCACACCTAAAACAAAAAACAAACCAAAAAATATAAAATTATCCCTGGTGCCTAGAGGTTTCTGCCCCCCAGGGGCAGATCGGCCGAATAATAGGCCGATCTGCCCCCAGGGGGGGGCAGAAAAGGCCTTAAAAAAATGCCCCCCCTGGGAGCGACCCTTGCCCAAGGGGTTGCTCCCTTATGACAATTTCCACACAAAAAAAGACATCCCTGGTGTCTAGTGGGCGTTTCAAAAGTCGGATTGCATGCAATCCGGCTTTTGAAACGCTTGGAGAGACTTCAAAGGGAAGGAAATACATTTCCTTCCCTTTGAAGCCTCTCCGGGCCTCCCCCACGTGATTGAAAGAGAAATGCAAAGCATTTCTCTTTCGATCGCGCTGGATGCTGAGCTTCCAGCGCGATGGGGGAGGCTCTGTGACAAACAGCGCGCGGTCGCCCGCTGATGTCACAGGGGGGGGCGAGGGGGTCGGGGGTGGAAGGGGAAGGGCTTCCCCTTCCATCCCTGCCTTTTGGGGGGTGGGGGGAAGCGCACAGAGGGAGCGAGAGCGCTCCCTCTGGGCTGTGTGCAGAGGACGTAATGGTTACATCCTCGGCACAGCAGCACTGTGCCGAAGGACGTAACCACTACGTCCTCGGCACAGAACCGGTTAAGAAAGGTCTTGAAAAATGTAGAGTTTGAACTTAATGACAAATTTTGTGATGCCCCGAAGCTCCGCAATTCATGGGAGTCAACAAGGAATGCCTGATGTTGTTGTAACATTTTTTACATCATTGTTTAATATCAGCAAAGAAAAACTGTTAAAAACTAAAGTTCTTGAGTTTGGAACAGAAGCTGACAACATTGATGATGGCTTTGAGAATATAAGCGAAGAAGTGGAAGACAATCAGGTGAGCAGACAGGATTATGCGGTGCAAATGTACTCTCTTTTCCGAATCATGTTTTATGAATTACCTCACAGCAAAAAGAAAAGTCCGCAACACATGATGACTGCCCACGCAATCCATGACAGGTGCAAAAGTAGAGAGCTAAGCACTTCAATTAATAGGAGTGGTGTATCAACAAGTTATAATGACATAGTACAGAGCAGGAACCTGTTAGCAGCTCATGCTATAAAATATTGTGAATCCGACAGCACACCACTTCCGAGTCACTTTACCAGGAAAGGATTTACGATTGCGGGTCTTGATCATTTTGATTTTAAAGACAGCTCTTCTTTGTCTGAAACCTCCAGCACGCATGATCCTGCCATGGTGCGTTTTCAAGACTGTACTAATGAAGTAGCTGCTGGAAAACAAGCTGTGTCAGCTGTAGGCATAAACAAACAAAGCTGAAAACTTATAACTCAACTGTATTGCCAAAGTGTGCAAAATTCCCACAAGTCATTCTCATGTCCCAGTCTACCAGAAAGCTTCAAAGTGGCTAATAACATGGATCTTCTCCTGATGCTGCAGTCCCCAAAGCTGATTTAACTGAATTTTTCAGATTGCTTACTCTGTGCGGACTGAAGGATGAAGAAAAGCCAGTTCCTCGTGGGAATGGAATTCATTCCCTGATCTACAAGAATAGTGTCCCACTGAAGAAGGTTAGGTTTTTCCTAGTAATACTATCTCCCGTCACAAGCTACATAATAGTATACATAGTTCTACATAATTTCCAAAATGTGTGTGCTCAGCTTGAAGACCAGCCTATCCTGCCAATTTTCTGTGATGAAGGTGTTTTCCGTATTATAGCTGACATTTTTATGAGCAATCCAGTAGAATTTGATGATCTTTATTTAATGATGGGCATTTTCCACATAACAAAAGTTGCGCTGTGGTGAGCAGAAAGTTATCCCAGTGGATGTGGCATAGATGATTCACTTTTTGAGGCTGAAATCTTTGGAAGCAAAAGTGTTGAGTCAGTATTGAGCAGAACTCATTATGTTTGTTTTTTACAAGGTATGCTCATCTCATCATATCCGAGACTCTAGAAACATTGTGTTGGAATGCTTTCTGGAACAAGAATGACGAATTAGGTTTTGCATATGTTATCTCAGTACTGAACAAGGCACAGTGTACACTTAATTCAAGAGACGTAATGCAACGGCAGGCAATGTTCAATAAACTCAGTTCAAAACCAGAAAACCAAGTTTGTAGGGTTTGTCAAAGAATGTGAAGAAAATCTGAACTTAGCAAGTACTGGGGAAATGTTTGACACGTGATAGCTCTAGTGAAAAACTTGGTACATTCTGATTCGGAAGGTGATTGGGAACTGCATGTAAAGACTGTGGAGTCATTGATTTCTGTGTTTCGCAAATTCGAATGCAGAAACTACCTGAGATATGGGTCCTGGTATATGGAAGGAGTGAAGAAGATGGAGGTGGAAAAACCATACCTCTACAATAAATGTACCCAAAGAAATTTTGTGGTCAAAGACAGAAAGAGAAGGTTCAATACTGTGGCTTCATATATGAAACTTGATCAGACAATCAAGAGATCACAGAAAAGCTCCAAGAAAATTGTTGGTCAAACAGATAGAAGTGAATATGTTTCTCAATGGCAGCAAGTTTACCATGAAGTCCTTTCTATTTGCAATGTTCTCAAAGAGATGACAAATTCTAAATCAATGGACCATCATGAAACTGTTCTTCACCACAAACTTGTGTGGATAACGATATAAAGAGACATCTACTAGATGTCCTGGAACATGGATCGAAACTATACGCAGAACTGAAGCTGGAGAGATTTATATTGAAAGAGAAAAAACGGTTTGACATAATCACTAAAGCTAAACTTCCATGCATTAATTACCATAGTAATAGTTTTGTTCAACCAGCCACTACAACACTGGTTACAGAAAAACAACATTAGCAAGAACATAGAGAGATGGATGTAGCAAAAGAAAGGGGTGAATTTATCAAGGAAATTCTATTGCATGATCTTCTTCCAACAAAAGCATTATTTGATGGAGATGCTGCAACCAAACCAGTAAAGCACAAACTCATACAAGAGTTCGAAAAAAAATATCACCTGAAGAATTTCAATTGGAAAAGTTGTCCTCATTGAAACCTGCTATTCTTGCGGACTATATGACACAATTGCGAATGCGCAAGATTTCATCCATGCAAAACATTGGAGAGGTTGTTCAGACTGTTCTACAGATATCAAAGTCAGTGTGTACCTTGCAAGAACTGCACATTGCATTTGACCGTTATCTTAAACTATTCGTCGGAGAATTTGAGAGAATCAGACAAATGTCTACAAGTGGAACAATTTACCTTGCTCGAATCAAACATTTCGCACCTCTACCTGTGCAACTTGATAAATTATCGTCATCAACATCGAACAAGATGAACTTGGAAATGCTAACTCACCAAAACATTCTTGATGCTTTAGTGAACACAGAATTTCCAATTATTGCAAGTGGAATGATTGTCAATGAGGAGCTGGTGTCTGTTGAGATATATTCAAAAAGTACGGGCCCATATTGTTCAAGGACTTAACAGCAAATTGGAGGAAGCTGACCTTCGTATTGTGCCACATGCTGAGTGGGCTGTTTGAAACGGTTCCAATTGTTTTGCTGTCAAATGAAACAAATGTTAATATTGTACTACTTAGATTTGTTCAATGTTCATACTTCAAGGATTGTCAGAGGTATGGATATGTAATGGAACAGGCGAGAAGACACTTAACCTAGAGATGGCCAGTGTTCTTATCAAGACACATAGGTCCTCATTACAACCCTGGCGGTCGGTGATAAAGCAGCGGTAACACCACCAACGGGCCGGCGGTAAAAAAATTGGAATCATGACCACGGCGGAAACCGCCAACACAAACAGCCACTTTAAAACACCGACCCCCACGGCAGTAGCAACAAACACCATGGTGGTAACCGCCAACAGCCAGACGGAAGACAATGTACCGCCCAATGCATTACAACATGCCTATCCGCCAGCTTTTCCGGGGCGGGACTAATGCCATCAAAAGCACGGTGGAAACAGTACTCTGAAGGGAAACAACTCACCTCTCGACACTCAAGGAAGAACCGAAACGCCATGGATCGCAAGCTGCAGGTGTTCCCTGTGCGAAGACGACCACGGTGAGTACTGCACCTAGCACACAAGTGATTCGGGGAGAAAAAAGAGAGTGACACACACATGCAACACCTAACACCTAACACCATGCACACAAACAGATGCAACAACATTACATATACACCCCGAAACCCTCAGGAATAACACAAGGACAAAAGGAATGGAGTAAAATTAGTGTAATATTGTAAATTTTGCAAAATACGTTCTCAAAGCTATAAACAGTATGTACAATATATACAATATATACAAAAGGAGGGACAATGCCCACTCCAAAACATCCGGGGCCCACTGGGACAAACCACATAGGCCAAGGCCACACTTGACTCCTGCCTCAATACGGAGAGAACGTGCGGGGGCATCAGGTTGAAAACACACAGGCACCTCAGGGGGGCGGGGAATGGGGGGGCACTTCAGCCGGAAGATGGCACAATGCCACTGGCCTGGAGGGGGCTCTATGCCCACTGCTTGGTCCTGGGGAGTGCAAGGCCACAGTCTCTCAAGTGGGTGGACTGCCCACTGCTTGGTCCTGGGGAGTGCAAGGCCACAGTCTCTCAGATGGGTGGTTTGCCCACTGCTTGGTCATGGGGAGTGCAAGAACACAGTCTCTCAAGTGGATGGCTTCTCCACTGCTTGGTCCTGGGGCGTGCAAGGCCACAGTCTCTCAAGTGGGTGGTTTGCCCACTGCTTGGTCCTGGGGAGTGCAAGGCCACAGTCTCTCAAGTGGATGGCTTTTCCATTGATTCTGGAGGGGGCCTTGTGCCCCGTGTGTTTTCATCCTGGCAAGGAGGGGCTGAGAGGATGGCTTCTTCCACTGGTTCTGGAGGGGGCCTTGTGTCCAGTGTGCTTCATCCTGGCAAGGAGGGGCTGAGTGGATGGCCTCTTCCACTGGTTCTGGAGGGGGCCTTGTGTCCAGTGTGCTTCATCCTGGCAAGGAGGGGCTGAGTGGATGGCTTCTTCCACTGGTTCTGGAGGGGGCCTTGTGCCCATTGTACTTCATTCTGGCAAGGAGGGGCTGAGTGGATAGCTTCTTCCACTGGTTCTGGAGGGGGCCTTGTGCCCAGTGTGCATCATCCTGGATGGGGCAAGGTCACAGCCTCTCATCTGGGTGTCACACCGACAGGTGTTGCAAGGGCCAGGACGCACTGCAGCCCATGTAGTCACCACTACACACTGCTTGCCGGCAGTTACGGCTGCTCAGTGGATGCCAGTTGCGCTGCAAGTGGCGGTGCTGGCAGTGGTGGTGGTAGCCTCCAGGCCTTCACCTGCAGCCTCGGACGGCTGCCCACTGGGGCTGCTGCTGCTGGCGGTGGGGCATGTGGTGGTGCTGGCTGCGGTGCAGGTGGCGGTGCTGGCCGCTGTGCAGGTGGTGGTACTGGCAGTGGTGGTGGTAGCCTCCAGGCCTTCACCTGCAGCCTCGGACGGCTGACCACTGGGGCTGCTGCTGCTGGCAGTGGTGCTGCTGGCTGCGGGGCATGTGGCAGTGCTGGCTGCGATGCAGGTGACGGTGCTGGCAGTGGTGGTGGTAGCCTCCAGGCCTCCAGGCCTTCACCTGCAGCCTCAGATGGCTGAAATGCCATAGCTGGTGTTGTGACCCTTCCTGCCCTTGGCAGATGGTGGTGCCTCCTTGCTTCTGCCAGTTGGTGTCTTTTTCTTGCCATTGCTGGCTGGTGGTGCCTCCTTCCTCTTGCTGGCTGGTGTCCCCTTCTTGCCCTTGCTAGGTGGCCGACCCTTCTTGGCCTTGGCAGGTGGTGCTGGCACACTGGCTGAGCTGATGGGTGCCTCCTTGGAGCCTCTCACACCAGCAGTAGCTGCAGAGACCACAGTGGCCGAAGACTGGGTGGCTGAGGTGCTGGGCTGGGTTCTGGCCACCCTGGCCCGAAGTGAAGGACTGGGGAGGGGAGGAGGGGTAGGGAATAGGTCAGTTTTGGCAAGGAAAAGCTTCTTTGGGACACTGGGGTGGGAAGAGGGTGTAGGTTTGGGAGTGGAGGAAGAGGGAGTGGTTGTAGGAGGTGTCAGTCTGCTGTGTTTGGGTGCAGGTGCATGGGCTGGATGCTGTTGTGAGGTGGGTGTCTGTGTGCTTGCGTTTGTGTACTTTGGGAGGAGGGGTCACAGACACAGTGGGAGAGGACACAGGGGACGTGTGCATGGATATGGGGTGGTGACTGCCAGTGAGGGGCGTGTTGTGATAGGCGTGCTGGTGATGGATGTAATGGATGAGTATGTAGTGCATGCAGGTTTGAGTGTAGATGCTACTGGGAGAGAGGTGGACGACGAGGAGGAGGGGTACACAGTGGAGGCAGTGGATGTTGGTGTGTCTGTATGTGGATGGTGCTTGTGGGAGTGCCTGTGAGACGAAGTGTGCTGCTTGTGTTTGCCTGAGCCACTTCTGTGTGTTGATTTGGGTGACTGATGGTCTGAAGGTGTGCTTGGGATAAGCTGGGTTTGAAGGGATTGGGACTGGGTAGAGGAAGTTGGAGAGGGGAAGGCTGGAGACAGGGACAATGGCTGCCATCAGTGCGTTGGCCAGAGCCTGGAATACTCTCTGTTGGGCCGCCACTCTACAGTGAATGCCCTCCAGGTATGTATTTGTTTGGTGCAAATGCCCTGCTACACCCTGGATGGCATTCAGTATGGTTGACAGCCCAACAGAGAGGGATCTCAGGAGGTCAATAGCCTCCTCACTGAGGACAGCAGGACTGACTGGGACAGGGCCTGAGGTGCACGATGCGAAGGAGATGCCCACCCTCCTGGGTGAACGGGCACGGGAAACTCGCTGAGTGGCTGCTGGGACGGCGGTGCTGGTGCAGTGGGTGGCAGCTGTACCTGTACTTGGGGTGACAACAGAGGTGTCTGCCACTGCCAGGGAGCTGCTATCGGAGGAGGTGTCACTGTTGGTAGTGTCCCCTCCTGTCTGCGTCGTGGTGCTCCCCTCACCCTCCGGCCCACTGGTTTCCTCACCGTCAGTGGATTCGGCCTCCAGGCCCATGTGGGATGCAGCTCCCTCTGTCGCCGGTGCCTCTGCTTCTCCATCAGATGATGCTAATGCACACAAAAGCAGGGTGACAAAACAAAAAGGGGGGGCGAGTCAGAATACACTTGGTCAAAGCCAGCAACAACACTACCGTTGACGTACACAACTCACAGGGAACAGTCCTATGCACTAGGCCATGCACTACCTGGTATAATGCTAGTCACCAGCCCATGGGGTACAATGCGTAATGCTATTAGCTGCACACCTGAAACCCACAGGACCCTGACCAGTAGTAGATGCCCACTAATATTATTGGGGTTGGAGTGCATCTGAGCTTGCCCATCATTGAACATACCCTGCCATGTTCGCCGTGGCCTAGGGGCACCCACAGCCCACATGCCCCACCCAAGTAAAACCTTAACGTGCGCAAAGTCATGATTCTGAATCTGTACCCCCTTGAGGTTGATGTGATGCCTTCAAGCGCCCATCCAACTCTGGATAGGCCACCGCCAGGATGGAGAACATCAGGGGGGTCAGTGTACGACTGGCACCTCTTCCTCGTTGGGAGGCCAGCCCCAGTTGGGCCTCCGCCATCTTCCTTGCCCAGCGGTGCAGGTCCTCCCACCGTTTGCGGTAGCAGGTGCTCGGCCTGTCAAACACCCCCAGGGTCCGCACCTCCATGTTGATGGCACGCCAAATACCTTTTTTCTGATGGGCGCTGACCTGCAAAAGAAATACAGCAGAAAAGGTATTAGCCTTACCGTCCGGACTGTTATACTCATGGCCCAACATATTCCCCCCATCCCCTTACGCACATACATTGCCCACCATACATGCAGCACTCTGCCCAGGACCAATCAGACCACACCCTACACAAGGCTTACACACAGAGCAATCCATACATTCATGCCCCATGCATCATGCTCACCTCTTTGTCTGGAGGACCATAGAGTAAAGTGTACTGGGGTAGGACCCCATCCACCAGTCTCTCCAACTCCTCCGAAGTGAAGGCAGGTGCCATTGTCGCTTCCTGACACAAGTCACAGCAGCACTTGCAGTGTAGGTCCTCTCCTGTTGAAGGTAAGGTAGCAAGTGAGTGCACAGATAGAAAATGGCAGCCACGTTCGCGACGGTGCATACCTTCACCACCGGCTATATCGCCATTGGCTCCTGGAACCCATAGGGCCCAATGATAACCAATGCAATGTTGCGCGGCGGTCGTTGACCGCTGACCGCAACAGCAAACAACACCAGCGGAATTATCCCATTTCCACTTGTCTCTCCTCACAGGTCAGGCAGCCGCCATTTCAGGGGGACACAGGCCATGGCACCTAACTGCATCACAGCAGACCTTGGCACATCAACTGACCTATGAGTACATATACTGTTTCTCTAAAGCAAAAATGACATATTAATTGAGACATATGTGTGAATATGACCTTCTGCTCACTGTTTTTCACCCTAGAGTTCAAACGCTGAGGATGAATAGGAGATGGAGACATCCCCCCGTGTACAGACCCCTGGTGGACCTGGCGACAATGGAAGACAGGCACATTATCCTGACCTACAGACTTGATAGGGCCACAATCCAAGAACTGTGTGCCCAATTGGAGCCAGACCTGATTTCAACTATGCACCACTCCACAGGTATCCCCCCCTCTAGTGCAGGTCCTGTCAGTGCTCCATTTCCTGGCAAGTGGTTCCTTCCAAGCGATAGTGGCCATGGCATCAGGGATTTCACAGCCAATGTTCTCAAACGTGCTGACCAGAGTGTTGTCTGCCCTGATGAAACACATGCGCAGCTACATCGTATTCCACCAGGTGGAGGATTTGGCCACAGTGAAGGCTGACTTTTATGCACTGGGACAAATCCCCAACATCATTGGTGCCCTTGATGGTACACATATTGCATTTGTATCCCCCGGGAGAAATTAACAGATGTTCAGAAATAGGAAAAGCTTTCACCCTCTGAATTTGCAGATGGTGTGTTTGGTGGACTAGTACATCTCCCATGTCAATGCCAAGTATCCTGGGTCTGTGCATGATGCCTTTATCTTGAGGAACAGCAGCATCCCATATGTGATGTCTCAACTCCAGAGGCACCGGGTGTGGCTAATAGGTGAGCACATGGTCCCCACCCAGTTGATGTAGGTATATGGGTGTGGGTTTGGCCCTAAGGGTTACTGGGTGGCTATCAGGTATCCCTCAAATATTTGCAGGTGACTCTGGTTACCCCAACCTCTCATGGCTACTGACCCCAGTGAGGAATGCCAGGACAAGGGCAGAGGAACGTTACAATGAGGCACATGGACGAACAAGGAGGATAATTGAGCGAACCTTTGGCCTCCTGAAGACCAGATTCCAGTGCCTCCATCTGACAGGCGGATCCCTGTACTACTCACCCAAGAAGGTGTGCCAGATCATTGGTGCATGTTGCACAACCTGGCCTTGAGGCGCCAGGTGCCTTTTCTGCAGGAGTATGAGTCTAGGGATAGTCATGTGGCAGCGGTGGAGCCTGTGGACAGTGACGAAGAGGAGGCAGAGGAAGAAGATGTGGACAACAGAAGTACACTAATTCAACAGTACATCCAGTGACACACAGGTAAGACACTGTACCTTCACCTTCCATTGCAGTTTTGTGTTTGACATTGAACATGGAAGCCTGATTTCCCTATTTCTATGGCCACTTACTGTACCCTTTGGCATCTCTATTTTCAGATCTCTGTGCCCCCGGTGTGTTTACTGCTGCCCACTACAGTTCATATCTGTGTAAATATTACAGTATATTAGAATTGCAATGTTTACAGTTTGTGAAACTAATACATTCGACAAACAATTGCCAGACTCCATATTTGATTTTGTTCCTCTGTGATAATAGGTGTAGGGGGTATTGCAATAGCCTGGGTTGCTGATGGAGGAAAGTCCAGGGTAGAGTCCAGTCTATTTGTATCACAGGCGCATTGTCTAAGGGGGCATAGGAAGGGGAGCAATGGAAGTTCAAGTTGGACAGGGTGACAGAGTGGGACAGAAGGGTGACAATCAGGAGAGTCTTATTTCCTGGCGGGGGTCTTAGCAATGTTCTCTGGCTTCTGCCTGGATCGCAGGGACCGTTTGCGGGTGATTCTTCTTCTGCAGGGGGTGGGGTGCTGGTGGCCTGTTGTTCCTGTGGCAGGGCCTCCTGTCCACTAGCGTCGGCAGAGGTGGAGAGCTGTTCTTTGGTTTGGCTAGTGTCAGGGGCCCGTTGGTGTGCCACTACCTCCCTCATGGTGTTGGCCATGTCAGACAGCACCCCTGCAATGGTGACCAGGGTGGTGTGGATGTCTCTCAGGCCCTCCCTGATCCCCAAGTACTGTCCCTCCTGCAGCCGCTGGGTCTCCTGCAGCTTTTCCAGTATCTTGCCATGGTCTCCTGGGAATGGTGGTATGCTTCCAGGATGTTAGTGAGTGCCTTGTGGAGAGTCGGTTCCCTGGGCCTGTCCTCCCCCTGTCGCACAGCAGTCCTCCCAGATTCCCTGTTGTCCGGTGCCTCCGTCCCCTGAACCGTGTTCCCACTGCCACTGAGCCCAGGTTACGGATCGTCCTGTGTTTGTTGGGTTGCCTGGGGTCCCTGAAGTGGTGGACACACTGCTGATTGACGTGTCCTGGGGACAGAAGAATGGGCCAGCTGGGTGTTTGCTGTGGTGGTGTTTCCTGATGGGGAGGCTCTGTGGTGGGTTGGGACTGTGGCTGGGTCACTGACTGTCCAGAGGTGCCTGATGGGCCAGGTTGGTCATTGTGATCCACGCGTGCAGAGCTGCTGTCATCATTGTGGGCCTCTTCAGGGGGGAACTGGATGTTGCTGGCACCTCCTCTCTGGTGACGTTGAGTGGGGGTCCTGTAGGGAGGTAAATGCAGTGTTATTGTATCTGCGTGTGTCTTCTTGTGCATGGATATGTTTCCCTCTATGGTTGTTATTTGCAAGGCAGCTTTGGCGTGTGTGTGTTGTGCTTGGTTTGGCTAAGTGAGTTTCACTAGTGTGAATGCTGTGGTGATGGGTGACCATGCAGGTCTATGATGAGGGTCCATGCATTCATGTTGCATGCAGGACTTGGTATTGGGATGGGTGGGTTGTGATGGAGGAGTATATGTGAGGTGGTGGGGTGATGGGGGTGAGGGTAGGGTTGTTGTTTGTGATGGCATGCAGGTAGGGTGGGGGATAAAGTAGTAATGATTTGACTTACCAGGCCCTCAGGATGCATGATCGCCAAGACTTGCTCCTCCCATGTTGTTAGTTGTGGGGGAGGAGGTGGGAGTCCAACGCCAGTCCTCTTTACTGCTATCTGGTGCCTTGCTACCACAGAACGCACCTTCCCCCATAGTTTGTTCCACCTCTTCCTGATGTCATTCCTTGTTCTTGGGTGCTGTCCCACGGCACTGACCCTATCCACGATTCTCCGCCATAGCTCCATCTTCCTTGCAATAGATGTCTGCTGCACCTGTGATCCGAATAGCTGTGGCTCTACCCGGATGATTTCCTCCTCCATGACCCTTAGCTCCTTCTCTGAGAACCTGGGGTGTCTTTGTGGTGCCATGGGTGTGGTGTGAGTGGTGTGTGTGAGGGTGAGTGGGGTGATGTGTTGGGGTGTGTGCTGTGAGGTGTGTGGATGGTGTATGTGTGATGGTGTTTTGTGGCTCAGATTCAGTGGGTGCTCCTGGCTTGTCTCTCTCTCACTTGCCAAAATCATTGGGTCGTAAAGGGTTGTGGGTAGTGTGTGTGTGTTTTCTATTGGTATGGCTGTGTGGGTGTGGTGTGTGTATGTGTTTCAGGTGTGTGTATTTTGAATTGTCCAATGTGGTGGTGTTTTGTTAGTGTGTGTGTCTATTTAGAGCACAGCGGTGTGTACCGCCAATGTTTTACTGCAGTTGAATGACCGCCACGGTGATTCGTGGGTCATGATGCTGTGGGCGTATTTCTGTTGGCTAACGGTGTGGGTTTTGGTACCACCATTTTATCACTGACCTTTGGGCTGGCGGACTTGTGTGTGTGTCTGTATAGTGGGGGATTTCTATGTGTCGGTCATAATACGGGGTACCGGTATACCACCACTGTCACGGTATGTTGGCAGCAGTCAGCATGGTGGTAAGCCGCACTTACCGCCAATGTTGCAATGAGGGCCATATTCTTATGGGTGATGACACTATGAGCAAAATTGGAACAAAGCTTAGAACTTTAACTGCTGAACATGTGAAGGTTCTAAAAGGATTTGCTGAGACAGAAGAAGAATGCAACTTTAATGACGTGGAAAAATACCTTATGTGTGTGTGGAAAACGAGTTCTGAAAATCACACATTTGCTGATCTTCGGTGAAGTGAGTTCAAGAGATCAGTCCAGCTAGGTGACCTTCCACTGACATCATATTCTGTGGGTGGACACATTAAAAGAGCGTTCTACTTGATCAGAAGATGTGTAAATGTTTTGGATCTTGCATATGTAGAGAAAGATCTGTGTGAATTTGGTTGGGAAGATATTGATGGGATGCTAAAACCTACAAAATATCTAAAGCCTCTTCCCACAGAACTTACACATATATGGGCTTGCAAAACCTGTGCTACAAAAAGATGTTCCTGTCGATATGCTCTTCTCAAATGTTTAACATTCTGCAAATGTACCACAAGCGATTGCTGAAACAAATAAATAAAGTGAACTATGACAATGTGCATAAAGCAGGAGACATAAGATTATTTTTTACATATTCAGATCATAAACATTGTTTGATATATACATAAAAGGATTAAAAACCATTAATATTTGTTTCATTTCTTTATATGTCTCTTCTTCCTCTATAATAGTTGCCCGTCTGGTAGTGGCGGAAGGGTTACTCTGAGGAGTAATTTCTGTCTCTTTAAGACTACTTGACCCCAAAATTAAGTATATACTTGACCCCAAAATGAAGTATAGAGGTCTCATGGTCCCTGCAATATTGCATCATCACTGCAACACATCTGCCATTTTTAAAAATGTTGTCCAGAAAAAATCGGCCCGGATCAGCAATGTCTACTCAAGCTACATTACTTCTCTAATGATACGAAAACACACATCAAAAATGAAAATCTCTAGACAGCAGTTTTTTTCACTGAGGTACATCAGGGGGTCGGGATTGTAATGTTAATAGACCTCAACAGCGGAATTAAAAATTCCTTCCTCAGTGCAGCATATAAGCTACAGAAAAAGAAAAAAAGTGGAGCATAGACTGCGCTGAACACAACTCACCGGGGCAAAGTTCAAGGGCGGAATCAAAATATTCATTGCTAGGGTACGAAAAAAAAAGTGGGCTATATTAAACCAGAGCCTTACCAAATAAAATCTTTGGGAGTGTTGAAATGGAAATAGGAGATAAGGCTCCATCAAGCCTGTGGTTACTATTGGTAGGCAACGAGAGACCCTTTTCTTTCCCATCTATAAGTCTTCTCTTATATAGCTAAAAAATTGTTTTAGCTCATCTTTAGGAACAGTGGAAATTTTCTGCAGCTTGTAAAAAATATCAGCTCTCCCTAGCATGACAAGTTGCTCTTTAACATATCTCAGCCACGGGATACTATGTGCAGTGTCAAGACATAAACAGTCATTTAATATTTCTTGATTAATGAGAGGTTCATGTTTAGACCAGATTGGAGGCCATAGCATAAGTGGGCCTAGCTCAGTAAACCTAGCTCTATGTGACAGAGAAATATTGGAATGCTATTAGGTACATACAAAAGCCTTCTCAAGAACAGATTTTCATTAATATGTATGTTAGAAGTATCACAATATCCCCAGCTCCATATATCACAGTACAGCAGCAGCGTACCTTGAAAATATTAATCATGGCATCCAAAGTTTCGTACAAATCTAAAAAAGGGCCTCAATAGTTTGATCAAACCAGAGACTTTCTGACCTTGATTAGGTGCTACTATCTGCCTTTATGATCAAATGCTATATCTAGATAGGTGAAGGCTAGAACATAAAGACGCTTTCCACCATTAATGTAGTGTGGCCTCAGGCTGGTGCATGTGGTTCCTACTACCATAACATGTGATTAGGCAGTGTTTGTCCTTAAGCTCAATTCATTCATAAATAGTACAAAACTATTCAGCAGCTTCCGTAAGAGAACACTAGTTCTTGAGATTAAGACACACTCATCCACAAAGAGCAGGACAGGAAGCTTCCTAGAACCTACGCTAGGTGTGTCTGACTCTCCAATGTTTAGGCAGGTATCCATATCCAAATTGTTGACTTGTAGACACAACAGGAATGGTGGCAACATTCACACTTGCCTCACACCATGCTTCATTTTGATGGGAGCAGTCCATTCCCGTTAGCCCCATACCTTATGCATCCGGTCACGTCTTCATGTAACTGGGCTAAGAAATAAACCAATGCCCTGTCCACACTTATTTCTAGCATGGTATGCCATAATTTTCCTTCAGTTACCCAGTTAAAAGCTGAGGTGAGATCCATAAATGCTAGATGGAGATTGCCCTTCTTTGTCAAAGTCTACTTACTAATTACAAGGTGAAGATTAAGACAGTGGTCAACAGTGCCAAGGCCATGTCTAAATCCATACTGCACATCAGAGAAGCAAACCTTTTCTGACACCCAGGCTTCCAGCCAATTCAATAAAATCCTGCCTATTACTTAATTGTTGCATCAATCAGAAAAAAATATAGCAGTAGTACCATGGGTCTTCTCTATCATCTTTTTTGACTGTAGGGACTCATACAGAGTTTGACCCCGATTTTGGTTGGCTAACCATAACAGCACTCCCTAAAACATTAGTAAGTAATGGTGCTCATAGATAAAGATCATCTATAAAAAGTTCAACTGGCACTCTGTAGGGACCAGGGGCCTTATTTCTGGTGCTCTGTTCTATTGCACATCTAATCTCTAGCAGGGTAGGAGGCGCTAGCTCCAGACCACTTCAGAAGGTTTAGTTAGTACAGTGTCATTGCTACTATCCAATTCACCATCACTACTGTATAGCCTAGAAAATTGCCCAACTCATTTATGTGGTGGTATACTGATATCAATAGGGGTGTTATGATTGTCTCCAAAATAAGAGGCACTAATCATTTTCCAAAAAAGGCAGGAATCATTTCTTACACTAGCTTTGTGCATTTTTTCCAGGCTTCATGCATGATAGATAACGTCCTATGCTGTAATGGTATCTGTATTTAACTACTGATTCCATCTTGACCACTGACTCCATTTTGTGCTTAGCTTTAAATGCCGTCACATCGGTAGAACAGGTATTTTCCCACGCTCAGCTTCTTTTCTACATTGAACATGTTTTTGCTTTTCTCATCAGAGAAGGGAACTTATCATGGGGATGAACCGATGATACGAGTGTACAAGGGTGATAATTTTTATAGCAGAGAAGGGTACGGCTCTGTCTTGGAAATGCACATTGGGATCTGGCCAATTCTTTTGTGTGTTTTTCAACCCAGATCAAGTACAGCCAGTGCTTGAATTTCACTACTCACTCACAGGGATGGGAAAGCTTACCAGAGCCTTCCTCCTGGGTTTGTTTAAGGTATATAAGGTGAGGAAACTTGGCACTGAGGCAGAAGGAACTCATTTTTGAAGGCGGACGCACTGCTTGAAAAAAAATCAGAGTCTCATTGGGAATAGTTCTGATGTCCCAGCTGTCCAGGGTTCCACACGAGACACTGGCAAGGACAAAGGTGATGTTGGATTCAATCCCCATGGTGATGCATTTTTATTTCTTAATTATCTAGCTTTGCTGTGTGCATGTATGTATATATATATATATATATTCACTGCATACATATTCATTGTTGATATATTGCACTTTTTCTGATTATTATTATTCAACTCCTGTGATTATTTTAGTATCTGCACATATTTTGCTGCATTCAAGTTAAATGCTCACGTTAATATTTTTGTATACTTTAGTTTGAGACCTGGGAAGTGCCTTAATAAATTAATTGCTCAAAGAGTGCTGTATGCTTTGCATTCTTTAGCCCTGATTCCTCTTAGTTTGAAGCTAAGCAGAACATATGCACAATTACTTGTTTGTAATTGTGTCTACAACATTTCACCACCACCCTATCCCGAGGCACCTGTTTTAAGGCAGAGATAAGTTGTCTATAAGCCTTCCAGCAATTCCCATCAAACCACCTTTGATGCCTGGGCTTCTGTCCTTTCAGTTGTCAGAACGTCAGTGGCAGAATGGCAGATCTCAGCAAATGGCTGTAGCATGTGCTTAGTATCCAATTCACTATGCAAGCAGGTCATTACCTGCTCCTAATTCTCTCTACTAGTTCTTTCAGCATGGCCCCAGAGCCCACCTGGGCCCACTTACGTAGAATACCATTTTTCTTGTGCACACTAGTAGTGTAGTGACAAATGTGCCATGCTGCTTCTCATTGCCCTTTTTCAAAGAAATAGCTAAGGGGTAATGATCGCTCAAACAATTATGCAATATTAAAAAAAGAAATCGAGGGCCTTGAACTTATATTGCTGAGAAAGCACAATAAAATCAATGAGACTGCCTGAGCCTCTTCCAGTGTAAGAAACATATCCTGTGACAGGGTGAGCTGCAAGGTCAATAGCAATAAAAAGAGAATAGCGATTCAAAACGGAGATAAAAATATCTGCACACCAACTATGCTCAGCGTCACACCCTATCACCCCACACACAGAGCTTTTAGAGAATGGGCCCAGCCTAAAATTAAAATCAATAACCCAGATCACAATAAAATAAATCTTTGGCTCACTTAAAATCTTGCTGAGAGGCTGTTCGAGGGATGCTGCTATATCGGTTACTAGAAGTGAAATTACTATGATTAAAAATTAAGAATAACAAACATTTCCCTGAATTTATGCAAGAGGACAATAATTTGAAAATGCGTGGAATAGAGGTATATTTTATAAATCCTCTTATCCAGGGTAGTTGAAATCAAAGGTAGCAGGCCACCGCTGGAATGCCCCACACTTTAGTATGCCGCTGGGGTGTGGATAGAGAGAACCCCTTCTGCTTCACAAACCCAGGCCTCTGGTACACAAACAATATTAAAATCCTGCATGGATTTAATCCACTCAGCATTTTTCACTTTACTAAGAACGCGGTCCAGTGCTTAATTTGTGCTTGTTGTTTCCGGTGCAGAGCACCGGCACTTTTGTTTTTAGGGCCAGCACTTATTTTTCTCACTCAAGCATTTACTGCGAGCAAAGACACTGATGGGAGGAGAAAAACGAAAAAGCGCCACATTGGGAGAAAACAGAAAGCTGCAATAGTGAGCTGAAGGAGCAGGGAGTGGCTTTAAACGGATTGAAGAGGCCCGAAATGGCTTCAGCATCCCGCTGCCTCAGTATTCCCTGTTCTCACACTTAATTGCAGCAACCGCATGTTTAAGAGGAGGGCTTTGGGCACCGGCACGTTTTTATTTACAAATTAAGCACTGGGCCGAGCACATTCAAAAACATACGTTTACATTTATATTTAGGTTCTATAAATTGTAAACCGATATCTGTGGATGGCCCAGAGTAGGTAACCATGAACAAATTAGTGCTGCTGGTAGTCATCTGTGTCTGTTCATCCACTGAAGAAACTGGGCTCTGCGTCTCTCTGGTCAAGAGCTCTGTTATCTTTCCAGTGGTGTCACAAGAACTTTAGAAAATCTTGTCTGTTAACGCGTCAGACCGGAATAGGTCGATGAACCTTTTGCCTCACAATTAAGATGTTCCCACCATAACTCCAGTACATGCATATCAATAATCAATAATTAATCATCAACACCAATAATCAATGACTTTCAATAGCATTAATAATCAATGGAGTCAGTAAATGTCACACACCATGACCTTTCAGTTATGAATAACCAGACGGTTAGTAAAAGTTAGAATGTTTATTTCCCTATATTAACAATGCTAATGTCACGTAAGATCATTTCAAAATCAAATGATGCACATACAGAAACATCACTGGATGTCCAAACCTGCGAAATAAACGCAATCTAATCAAAGCTTGAACCACTACACATTCTAACGGTACAGTGCAAATGAATAATAAGAACAATTGCGCAAACTATATCATATACATTTAGATTCCATAAAAAAATTCATCAACGTTATTCCCTATAGCAGACTTTCACTAGTCTGAATCCTTAACCCGTTTTGTGCCTTGGAGGAGGTCACCTCGTCCAAGGATACAGTTCCTGTGTGCCTTGGACGAGGTCACCTCGTCCAAGGCACGGGAACTTGGGGGAGCGCTAGCACGCCCCCCCCTGTGCACCTCCCTCCCCCCCCCAAGGTGGGGATGGAAGGGGAAGACCTTCCCCTTCCACCCCCGAAACCCCCCCAGCAATCTGATGATGTCAGCGCGCGCACAGCGCGCCGACGCCATCAAGTGTTGCCGGACGCGCTGGAAGCCATTTGCTTCCAGCGCGTCGAGGGGAAAGGACCCATCGAGGTGAGTCCTTTCCGTTTTTGGGGTTTTGGGGGGGGAAAACAGACACGGGGGAAAGGAAAGGGTTTTTCCTTTCCCCCGTGCCTGTTTTCACAAGATTCCTGCTCCATGATCGCGGGTGGAGCAGGAATATCCACTAGCCACCAGGGATTTTTAGAGGTCTGTTTCTTTTGGGGGCAACCCCTTGGGCAAGGGTCGCCCCCCCCGTGGGGGTCAATTTCTTTTTTGTGTTTCGCCCCCCCCCCCCTGGGGGCAGATCGCCTGTTTTTCAGCGGATCTGCCCCCGGGGGGGCGAAATCCACTAGACACCAGGGATTTATTTGTAAAGAAAAGTTTCTTTTGGGGGCGACCCCTTAGGCAAGGGTCGCCCCCCTGGGGGGCTATTTTTTTTAGTATTTCACCCCCCCCCCCGGGGGCAGATCGCCAATTTTTTGGCTGATCTGCCCCCAAGGGGGGGGGGGGGCGAAATCCACTACACACCAGGGATTTTGTTTTTATTGTTTATTTTGGGGGCAACCTCTTGGGCAAGGGTCGCTCCCCTGGGGGGCTATTTTTTTTTCTGTTTCGGCCCCCCGATGGCAGACCACCCATTTTTTGGGACGATCTGGCCCCCGGGGGGGTGGAAGCACACTAGGCGCCAGGGATTGTGTGGTGTGTGTGGTGTGTGTTTGGGGGCACCCCTTGGGCAACGGTCGCCCCCCTAAAGTGGGGAAAGTTCGTATTGGCCATCTCTGCCCCCTTTGGGGGCAGATGGGCCTATTTTTGTAGGCCCATCTGCCCCCAAGGAGGGCAGAAACCACCAATATGCCAGGGATTTTTTTTTTTTTTTTTGTGCTGGGGGTGCCCCTTTTGGGAAGGGTTGCCCCCTAAAGGGGGCACAGAGGTGTTGCCCATTTCTGCCCCCCTTGGGGACAGATTTGCCAATTTTTTTACGCCCATCTACCCCCGAGGGGGGCAGGATCCACTTAGGTACCAGGGACAACTTCTAAGTTCTTGGTGGTGGGATGTTTGTCAACTGGCGAAGTATTTGTATTTGTGATTATAACAATTTATTTCTTCTTTTTCTTCTAGTTCAACGCTTTTGCTTCCTTTGCTGTGGATCCTTGCGGTTTTGGCAGTAGTTGTCCTGCGGTTTGCATGGTTGCATGTTTTAGGTAAGTGAAAGCAATTTACTCCAAAGGAGTATTGTTGACATGCATGAATGACATGTTTGTAGGTGGTGTACTAAATGCAGTATTGTGTGTTTGACATTGTCCTTAGATTTGAGCACAGTGATGTTTGTGTTGTCATATGTCCAATTTGCTTTTTTCTTTTTAGTGGGATATCATTGGTGATTGCTGTGTCTGAGCAGAGTAGTTGCTTGGTGAGTAGCTTTTTCAGGCAAGTGAGTGGTATAGTTTTTTGTAGTACATAACTCTTTGTGATAAAGCTACACTTTGTTTATTACTTATTTTAGTGCTAGTTGTTGTTGGCAATCCATTTGTTGTTAGTGAGGATCATGGCTAGCCGCAGAGTGACCGCTCAGCAGGTTGTTCGCATGCTCTTTGAGTCGTCTTCAGACCATGATTACGACACTGACTCTGCATCTGAGGCAGAGGAGGAAGCAGGAGATTCTGGAAGTGAGTTTTCTGTCCGAGAGTATTCTTCTGATGAGGAAGCTACTCTCAGTGCAGATGAAGGGCCTGTGTTAGAGGAGGACATTGATGTGCCAAGAGTGCAGCAGCCTGGGGCTGAAGGGTTTCCCATTAGAAGACCTGGCACCTGGATTGCCCCAAACATGGAGCAGCCACAGTTACCTGCATTTACTGGTCTCCCAGGGTGTTGAGTTAATACGGAAAACTTTTTGCCTGTACATTTCTTTCACTTGTTTATGGACGATGTATTTTTGAAAGAGATTGTGGAGCAGACAAATGTGTATGCAGAGCAATATTTGCGGGACAACGCTGCCAGACTTAAGCCTCAGTCTAGAGCTACTCAGTGGGTTCCCACATATCTGGAAGAGATGAAAAGGTTTTTAGGTTTGACTTTTTTGATGGGGTTGATCAGGAAGCCGTCACTGGCTTCTTATTAGTCTACTAGTCCCTTGATGGCAACCGCTATATTTCCTGCAACTATGACACGTAATCGGTATTTGCTTCTTCTTCGTATGCTGCATTTTGTAGACAATGCTTTAGCCTTGCCACAAGATCACCCTGATTGTGACCGTCTTTTTAAGATTAGGCCTGACCTTGATTATTTTGTGGATCGGTTTTCAGAGGTCTATGTTCCAGGCAAAGAGATAAGTGTGGACGAGTCTTTGGTCCTTTTCAAGGGGCGTTTAGTTTTTAAGCAGTACATTCCTAGTAAGAGGGCACGGTATGGGATTAAATTGTATCTGCTGTCAGAAAGCAGTACAGGAGATGTGTATAATTTCTGGGTCGACACTGGTAGGGATTCCAGTATTGACCCTCCTGGTTGTCCGGACACTTTTGGAGTTAGCGAAAAAATTGTGTGGGAACTTGCTAGACGGCTGTTTAACAAAGGTCACCATTTGTACGTAGATAATTTCTACCCTGGAGTGCAGTTGTTCAAGGAGTTGTTTAGAGTGGACACTGTTGCTTGTGGCACAATCCGTTCTAACCGGAAAGGCTATCCAAGGGTGCTTGTCTGTAAGAAACTTGTGAGGGGACAGTGCAGTGCCTTGTGGAATAATCAGCTGCTAGCTATAACATTTTCAGACAGGAGGGATGTGTACATGCTATCGACCATCCATGATGAGAGTACTTCCCCTGTGGATGTTTGGGGTAGGTTGCGGAAGTGCGCAAACCTGCGTGCATTTTGGACTACAATAGGCACATGGGTGGTGTTGATAGAGTAGATCAGAGGTTGGAACCTTACACTGCTCTTCGTAAGTCTTATGTGTGGTATAAAAAGTTGGCCCTACATTTATTTCATTTGGCAACTTTTTTTGGCTTTATTGTATACAAGGATTGTTCACCTGAGTCAAGGATGACATTTGTTAAATTTCAGGAGTGGGTGATAGAAAGCCTTATTGTGGTGGAACCGGCAAGAGTTCCTAGAGTAGAAGTGGAGGAGGATGCAGCTAGACTGAAAGATCAGCACTTTCCAGATCACATTCCTCCCACTCCCAAAAAAGACTTGCCCACAAAGAAATGTAGAGTATGTGCCCGGAGGGAGAGCCGGATGTACTGCCCGAATGCCCTTCAAAGCCTGGGCTGTGTGCCCAGCTGTTATAGAAGTTACCATACAAAAAAAAACTTCTGGGAAATACCGTGAGCGTAAGCTGTCTGTTTTATATTTTCATATGTTTCACGGTTGGCATCTCTGTCATGTATTTAGTTAGAGCTTTTGTGTTTGTAGTTTTGTGCTTATTTTATAATTAGTGGTTTCTTTGTTGTTTATAAACAAAAAAAAGTGATGGCGGTGTGCGTGGGGTGGCGCTTGGCTGGCGGTGTGCGTGGGGTGGCGCTTGGCTGGTGGTGTGCGTGGGGTGGCGCTTGGCTGGCGGTGTGCGTGGGGTGGGGCTTGGAAGGCGGTGTGCTTGGGGTGGGGCTTGTCTGGCGGTGTGCTTGGGCTGGCGCTTGGCTGGCGGTGTGCGTGGGGTGGGGCTTGGAAGGCGGTGTGCTTGGGGTGGGGCTTGGCTGGCGGTGTGATTGGGGTGGCGCTTGGCTGGTGGTGTGCTTGGGGTGGCGCTTGGCTGGCGG
Source organism: Pleurodeles waltl (assembly GCF_031143425.1). NCBI lineage: Eukaryota > Metazoa > Chordata > Amphibia > Caudata > Salamandridae > Pleurodeles > Pleurodeles waltl. The sequence goes on along the minus strand of NC_090445.1, from coordinate 1,149,205,112 downwards.
TGTGCTTGGGGTGGAAGCTTGGCTGGCGGTGTGCTTGGTGTGGGGCTTGGAAGGCGGTGTGCTTGGGGTGGAGCTTGGCTGGCGGTGTGCTTGGCGTGGCGCTTGGCTGGCGGTGCCAGCCAAACGCCAGTCCACACTCCCATCAGCTGGTGTGATTCTTGTATCAGGCATGTGGGCGTATGTAAGTGATGGGCCCTTGAGTGACGCGGTCTGTCGATGTGAGTGTTGTAATGTGATGGGCCCGTGGCTGGCGGTGTGAATGGTCTTGTGCGTGTCATGTATGAAAGGTGTGTGAATGGACTGTAAAGAGGCTTTACAGCTCACGAGCTGTGAGTCATTGGCTCAGTTTTTTGCCTTTCAGTTATTAACAGTGCATTTCATTTTTGTGAGATCTCTTGTTAATAAAATTTGATCCACTGAACCATCACTCACCCTCGTGCCAAATCCAACCAGTATGTGTGGTAAAAATGACAAAACCTGCTCCGCTGTAATCAGGAGTCGCAGCACATCTGTGACACGCTAGGTGCCTCGGGTGGGACCCCGATGATGAAGCATGCCACCAACTTGGTTGGTGGGTGAGGGGTCTTTTTCACATAACCTAAGTGTGTTTCTTTTCACAGTTTTAGTGTTTGGCACATCACGGACTTATGTGCACACATCAAAGTGATATATTACAAAAATACATGTGTTTGGGAGGGAGGACCCACCTATGTTTTTGGTCCTGGGAGCGGCCTTCATCTAGGGAAACCTACAAAACCCAGACATTTTTAAAAACTAGACACCCCAAGGAGTCCAGGGAGGTGTGGCTTGCGTGGCTCCCCCAACATTTTCTTACCCAGACTCCTCTGTAAACCTCAAAATTTGCATAAAAAAGCATATTTTCCTGACTTTTCTTAGTAGGATCACCGCTCCAGCACAAAATTCCTACTCCCCAGTTTTCCCCTCAGTCTCCCAAGTAAAATGACACCTCACTTATGTGGGTCCCCAAAGCAGAGTCCGTCTAAAGATGTATAAAAGAATATGTCCTTATAAACTCGCTGTGGTATCCCCTCTATCTCTACAAGTTTTGGGCCTTATTCTGTTGCAGGCACCTGGCCCACCCACACAAGTGAGGTATCATTTTTATCGGGAGACTTGGGGAAACGCTGGGTGGAAGGAAATTTGTGGCTCCTCTCAGATTCCAGAACTTTCTGCCACAGAAATGTGAGGAACATGTGTTTTTTTAGCCAAATTTTGAGGTATGCAAAGGATTCTGGGTAACAGAACCTGGTCAGAGCCCCACAAGCCACCCCATCTTGGATTCCCCTAGGTCTCTAGTTTTAAAAAATGCACAGGTTTGGTAGGTTCCCCTAGGTGCCGGCTGAGCTAGAGGCCAAAATCTACAGGTAGGCACTTTGCAAAAAACACCTCTGTTTTCTTTCAAAAAATTGGATATGTCCACGTTGCGCTTTGGGGCATTTCCTGTTGCGGGCGCTAGGCCTACCCACACAAGTGAGGTATCATTTTTATCGGGAGACTTGGGGGGAACGCTGGGTGGAAGGAAATTTGTGGCTCCTCTCAGATTCCAGAACTTTCTGCCACAGAAATGTGAGGAACATGTGTTTTTTTAGCCAAATTTTGAGGTTTGCAAAGGATTCTGGGTAGCAGAACCTGGTCAGAGCCCCACAAGTCACCCCATCTTGGATTCCCCTAGGTCTCTAGTTTTCAAAAATGCACAGGTTTGGTAGGTTTCCCTAAGTGCCGGCTGAGCTAGAGGAAAAAAACTACAGGTAGGCACTTTGCAAAAAACACCTCTGTTTTCTTTCAGAAAAATGGATATGTCCACGTTGCGCTTTGGGGCATTTCCTGCCGCGGGCGCTAGGCCTACCCACACAAGTGAGGTATCATTTTTATCGGGAGACTTGGGGGAACGCTGGGTGGAAGGAAATTTGTGCCTCCTCTCTGATTCCAGAACTTTCTGCCACAGAAATCTGAGGAACATGTTTTTTTAAGCCACATTTTGAGGTTTGCAAAGGATTCTGGGTAACAGAACCTGGTCAGAGCCCCACAAGTCACCCCATCTTGGATTCCCCTAGGTCTCTAGTTTTCAAAAATGCACAGGTTTGGTAGGTTTCCCTAGGTGCCGGCTGAGCTAGAGGCCAAAATCTACAGGTAGGCACTTTGCAAAAAACACCGCTGTTTTCTTTAAAAAAATTGGATATGTCCACGTTGCGCTTTGGGGCATTTCCTGTCGCGGGCGCTAGGCCTACCCACACAAGTGAGGTATCATTTTTATCGGGAGACTTGGGGGAACGCTGGGTGGAAGGAAATTTGTGCCTCCTCTCTCATTCCAGAACTTTCTGCCACAGAAATCTGAGGAACATGTTTTTTTTAGCCAAATTTTGAGGTTTGCAAAGGATTCTGGGTAACAGAACCTGGTCAGAGCCCCACAAGTCACCCCATCTTGGATTCCCCTAGGTCTCTAGTTTTCAAAAATGCACAGGTTTGGTAGGTTTCCCTAGGTCCTGGCTGAGCTAGAGGCCAAAATCTACAGGTAGGCACTTTGCAAAAAACACCTCTGTTTCTTTAAAAAAAATGGGATGTGTCCATGTTGCATTTTGGGGCGTTTCCTGTCGCGGGCGCTAGGCCTACCCACACAAATGAGGTATCATTTTGTATCGGGAGACTTGGGGGAACATAGATTAGCAAAACAAGTGTTATTGCCCCTTGTCTTTCTCTACATTTTTTCCTTCCAAATATAGGAGAGTGTGTAAAAAAGACATCTATTTGAGAAATGCCCTGTAATTCACATGCTAGTATGGTCACCCCGGAATTCAGAGATGTGCAAATAACCACTGCTCCTCAACACCTTATCTTGTGCCCTTTTTGGAAATACAAAGGTTTTCTTGATAGCTATTTTTTACTCTTTATAGTTCAGCAAAGTAATTGCTGTATACCTGGTATAGAATGAAAACGCACTGCAGGGTGCAGCTCATTTATTGGCTCTGGGTACCTAGGGTTCATGATGAACCTATAAGCCCTATATATCCACGCAACCAGAGGAGTCCAGCAGACGTAACGGTATATTGCTTTCGATAATCTGACATTGCAGGAAAAAGTTACAGAGTAAAACATAGAGAAAAATTGCAGATTTATTCACCTCAATTTCAATATTTTGTTTTTTCAGTTGTTATTTTCTGTAGGAAACCCTTGTAGGATCTACACAAATTACCCCTTGCTGAATTCAGAATTTTGTCTACTTTTCAGAAATGTTGTGGTGTCTGGGATCCAGCATTGGTTTCATGCTCATTTCTGTCACTGACTGGAAGGAGGCTGAAAGCACAACATTTTTTAAAAATGGGGTATGTCCCAGTAAAATGCCAAAATTGTGTTGAAAAATTGGGTTTTCTGATTCAAGTCTGCCTGTTCCTGAAAGCTGGGAAGCTGCTGAGTTTAGCACTACAAACCCTTTGTTGATGCCATTTTCAGGGGAAAAAACACAAGCCTTCTTCTGCAGCCACTTTTTCCCATTTTTTAATACAAAATGAAATTTTCACTGTATTTTGGATAATTTCTTGGCCTCCATCAGGGGAACCGACAAAGACTGGGTACCTCTAGAATCCCTAGGATGTTGGAAAAAAAGGACACAAATTTGGCTTGGTTAGCTTATGTGGACAAAAAGTTATGAGGGCCTAAGCACAAACTTCCCCAAATAGGCAAAAAAAGGCCTGGCACAGGAGGGGGAAAGGCCTGGCAGCGAAGGGGTTAACTAACACCAGATTAGCATCAGCAAATTGGGTTTAATGCAAAACAATTTAGCAAACACTAATTTGGAAAACATCTAATTATGGCTCTATCAAAACAGTGCGGTTGGTACCTAGAAAGAAAAACAAATAGACATAACAAACACATGGGTACAAGAATACCTCTCCTCAATTGGATTGGCATCACAACATCAGTTCAGTCAGCAAGGTATCAGGATTCAGCATCAAAGATCAGAAAACGCAAAGTCTTTAAACATTAAAGTTAAGTACATCACGTCAAGACACACAAAAAAATATTGACCTTTTGGCCAGCAAGAAAAAGGGCAATAGGCTTTCTTTCCTTAGGGCAGTCCTGTTAAGTTAAATTCCCTAAAACTATTTCCCAAGTCCTTGTTGGTCAAGGGAGCGCATGTTCATACTTTGTCCAACAAACTAAAACTTCTAATATATGAATTCTACCACTACTCCGTTCACATGTTGCTGACTGGCTACTCTTGTTATGTTCTCATCATCCGGCTCGTCAAGTAACAATATTGTTGCAGCTTATACTCCAGTCAGTGTCTCTATTGTTCTTCTCCTGAGAAAGTCAGTCTTACACACATTACACTCATATTGTTACATTTATCAAGAACAGCATCTTCTATCTATCGGTTGTCATAAGAAAGGCTTTTAGCTATGAGTACATTTAGACAGTACAGTGGAAAATCACAGTTTAATTCTCTAAACAGCCATTTTATTAAACATTGAAGAAATACAACTTGACATGAGGCCATTCAACTAGGTCAAGACCTCCGCTAAGTTAAGGCCTACAATTAATAAAACAATACATAATACAAATGATATTTTACCACTTTAATCAAACATATGCTCAACAATTATATTAATAAGCCATTAATAAGTATATTTCATGAACAGGTGGCCACTCATCGTGATCACATTTTCAAATGCATGCATTATTTTTCTAGGTTAATACATTTTCTACACAAATCCATTACTAAGAATACAGGATTACTCACTAATAATTTCTACTAAAACATCTGCGCTAGAATGTCCATACACGCATTTTCAATGGGTGACCTCTGCTTTAGTATTGAACTTAAGGTTCATGCTCCCAGATCCACCAGTTCGCAAAATGTAATACGATGATCTCCCTGTATTCAAGAGTCAATCAACCTGTTCAAGAGACTGAAAGGGTTGTATGTTGGTATTACAAACGGCCTGTGAACATATCCTTTATGAATAGTAAATTTGAATAATCTTGTGCCTGGTCTCAGCTGGTCTATAAAAAATAGCCCAACAGCCCTGCCATAACACATCTATGGAAAGGGTGGGTTGGGGTTCAGCCTTTCCAAGAGGGTCCCAAAAACATATTCGATTCGGAAGTTGATAACTTCAGCTGTTGCATTAACCCCTGCCCAATAACCCAGTTGTACATTAATGATATTACCAAATAAGGTTTCACAGTAGTATAAATCTGATGATTTTGTCAACAAATGAACAACTTTATTTTTTAGCTGATAATTGTTCTCGTCGGGGTCTAAGCCTGGGACATTGTTTAAAACTGTCACCAGCGGGGCGTGGCTTCGGGCGTCAAGATGGCGGTCGCACTTTGAGAGTGCTCTGGACCCCTCTGTCATCCGCCCTTAACCACCGTGGTCCAAGAGAGCGGAAAAACGCTGTACATTGCGCCCCGGTGTCCCGGGGACCTGTAGAGAAGTTTGTTGGGGCGAATCGATGTAAAGCCGGCGGCTCGCCCTCATACGGCGACCCGGCTGCTCCCGTGAAGAGGAGCTCAAGATGGCGGCCGCTGCGAGATGCACCCGGCGGATCTGAGGTGGGCTTGGGGGCCCCGACGAAGTTGACTGCCGCGGGCTGAGAGGCGGCGAGAGGCCCGGTGAGAGCTGGGGGCGTGCCCCGAAAGTGGATCCCTGCCGCGGGGGCGCCGGCGGACCCCCCCCTCCTGTCGTGGAGGAGGACGCGGGGTGAGCGGCGCCGCACCGGCGCGCGAGGCGCGAGTGTGACCCGGAGGACCGGGAGCCCTCCCTGACCGCCTGGGCGGCTTGCGGTGCCGCGCTGGGGCCGTGGCGGAGGCCCTGGCCCCCGAGGTCCCCCTGCTGGGGGGAGTTTAAATTTGGAGGCGAGAGGCCCGGAGAGAGCTGGGGCGCGCCCCGAAGGTGGATCCCTGCCGCGGGGGCGCCGGCGGGCCCCCCCCCTCCTGTCGTGGAGGGGGGCGCGGGGTGAGCGACGCCGCACCGGCGCGCGAGGCGCGAGTGTGACCCGGAGGACCGGGGGCCCTCCCTGACCGCCTGGGCGGCTTGCGGTGCTGCGCTGGGGCCGTAGCGGAGGCCCTGGCCACCAAGATCCCCCTGCTGGGGAGAATTTAAATCTGAAGGCGTGCTGGGGACCAGGACCTGGCTGAAAAGCAGAGTGGTGCCCGGGGGGGCAAGGAAGTGAATCGAAGACCGGGGGGGAGTGGAGGGAGAAGACGAGCGGTGATGCCCCCGCCCCCCCCCCGTCCCTGCAGCGACGGGAGGGGACTCGGGGGCCTGGGGGCTTGGCTCCAGCCTCTCTCGAGCCCGAGCCCGGGTGGAGCGCGAGCTGGACTGCGGCAAAATCTGGACTGCGAGCCGAGCGGTGGAAGGGAACACCTTGAGGCAAGTGGATACCCTGGGTTCCGGGTCATGCTTGGTTGACTTTAGACCCTGGTCGGAACGACGTGAGAGATCGAGAGCGTGATCGCGACGGCACGAGGCCTACAATGGAGGCGCAGAGCCCTTAAGGTGGAGAAACCTGGATCTGGGTCTCGGACGGGTCCCCCCCAACTGGTGGAGAGAGCAAGAAAGGGAGCTGAAAAGAAGGGGCCAACGGTGTCATTGCCGGCCGTCCTTGCGTGATCAGACACAGCGAACCCCCCCACAGTCCATGGTACTTAACAACGCACTAAATTCTCAGGCTTGAAACCGCGTTAAGGAAGGTGTGGCCCACCTGACGCCCGCCTCAAGTGCCACGATGGGGAAGGATAAAACGAACAAACAACCCCCGCCCTCCCAACAAAAAATCGACCAGTTCACGACTGCGACGGGCCAACGAGGAGGGGGAGAAGTGGCTGGTGGGGGTTCAACCCCGGACGGGGTGAGTGCCATTCTCCAAGCTATTCAATCATCGCAGATAGCCGTGGAAACGAAAATTGGTGAGGTGCGAGTGGACATGGGCCTCATCAGACAGGACCTTAGAAATGCTGTAACCCGAATTACGGAAGTGGAAACCCGAGTCTCCCAAACCGAAACCGATTTGTCTGACCTCAAAGCCAAAGTAGCCCAGCTGCAGTCCCGAACCGGCGAGCTTCACCGTCGTGCAGAAGATGAGGAAAACCGGGCCAGGCGCAACAACCTACGCTTCATAGGTTTCCCGGAGGGCATAGAGGATGACAAGGCCGCCGAATTCCTGGAGACGTGGATCAAATCTTGGATGCCTGACCAATCCCTCCCGCCCTTGTTTGCAATTGAAAGAGCCCACAGGGCGCTCGCACCTCGCCCACCTCCGGGCGGTCCGAAGCGCCCGATGATCGCACGATTCCTTAACTTTAAGGACAGAGACAATATCCTCAGGGAAGCAAGGCGGCAAGATGGTACGCAGTGGGAAAACCACAAAATCCTAATTTTCCCGGACTACACCAGAGAAGTCCAGACCCGCCGTAGGTCGTACGAACATGTTAAGCAAAAACTAAGGGCAATGCAGCTCTCGTACATGCTCCTTTTCCTCGCTCGCCTCAAAGTCCTCATGACTGGGAAAGCTTACTTTTTTGATTCCCTGGAGGAGGCTTTGGACTGGCTGACGGAGGAGGGCATTGGAGCCCGAAAGGGTCCCCCCGGGACCACTGGAAGAACCCCACATGTCGGGCCCTCACCGTCAGAGGGGCCCCGGAGGAGCAGGCGGCGCACCAGATCCCGGAGAGGCAGACAGAAAGACACGATCGCTCCTGCAGAGGACGAAGCAGCCCGGGACTCTGGTCCTCATACTAAATCTAACATTGAGACTCTTCCGGTGGCCCGAACACAGTCCCAACCCGCCGAGGATGGGCGATTGAGTCAGTCTCCGGTACTCGGCTGACAGGAGATGTAGGACCCCTGCGCGAGACGTAGGGGGATTCGGGCTTCGCCTGATCCTCTCAGGCGACCCCTAGCGAGATTAACATTGATGACTCCGGAGGCTTCCTAGAGTATGGTGTTGAACGCTTGTTTTGTGACTACTAATTGCAATTGATCCGAAAGAAAGGAGGGGTCCACCACTCCACCCCAATGACAGTTTTACTGGCTGTCTGGTTTTGGTTGGGTACATGGGCGACAGATGCTTCCGGGGGGGGGAGTATGGGGAGGGGGGGGAGTTTAGGGGGGAGGGGAAGTTTAAGTTAGGTTTAAGAGGCGACAAGTTGGTTAGCCTGGTTTGTAGATTTAAAATTTTACGGTCATGTATGAAACGGTCATCCCTGGGCTTGCTCCCGCACATCCAAACATGCCCAACAGTGTCACACCTCACGCTTGGTCCTCAGTAACCCAGGTCCTCTCCTGGAATGTAAACGGCCTGTTAGACAAGATCAAACGATCGGCAGTATTTAACACCCTCCGCAGGTATTCTCCCTCAGTAGTTCTGCTACAAGAGACCCATCTTCTTGGGTCCAGATGCCCTATGCTTGCGAGAGGAGGATACGATAGGGTATATCATGCAGGGTTTTCCAGAGGCTCTAGAGGAGTGGCCATTCTGCTCCACCGATCTCTGCCCATGGTAATCACTTCCACGCAATCTGACTCACAAGGTAGATTCATGGTGGTCACGGGGACTCTTCACGGACAACCGCTAAACTTGGTGTGCGCTTATGCGCCCCCGGCAAATCACGACTCCTTCCTACTTTCGCTCCACTGAGTAACTTCAGGATTACCCCAAGGAACTACCCTGCTGGGAGGCGACTTTAACGCGGTCCTTGACCCAAGGCTGGACATTTCTGGGGAAGCTACCATACATAGATCCAAGCGGGCCTCAGCCCTAAGTAGTTGGGCGGAGAGCCTTGGCTTGTGTGAGGTGTGGCGCACCTGGCATCCCAGGGAGCGCCAATACACACATACCTCGGCAGCCCACCAGATGCAATCCAGAATAGACCTGGTGTTCATGCCCGCCCTAGATTTCTTAAAAGTAGCAGGGGCTGAGATTCTTCCACGGGGGGTCTCTGATCATGCGCCAATACGGATCCGGCTGGGTAGAGCAGACCCTACCAGACGGCCTATGTGGCGCTTGAACGCTTGGCACTTACAAGATACAGAGTACACCCAAGAGATCAGGTTGCACCTCGACCAATATTTCAAATTAAATGAAGGCTCGGTTCGATCCCCAGGAATGCTATGGGCTGCTTGCAAGGCCACTATTAGAGGACATGCCAGAAGCATTCTTCGGTCCCGTGAACGAGATCATAATTCCCAAATCACCGAGCTAGAGAACAAGGCCCGGAGACTCGAATGCCAACATATAAACTTGGCATCGGCCACGACCATGAGGAAACTGACCAGGGTAAGAGAAGATATTAAACATATAGGGCCTGATTTTAACCTTGGCGGACGGCGGAGGCCGTCCGCCAAGGTTCCGCCGCCAAATGACCGCACCGCGGTCACAAGACCGCGGCGGCCATTCCAACATTTCCTCTGGGCCGGCGGGCGCTCTCCAAAAGAGCACCCGCCGGCCCAGAGGAAATGCCCCTGCAACGAGGACGCCGGCTCAGAATTGAGCCGGCGTAGTTGCAGGGGTGCGACGGGTGCAGTTTGCACCCGTCGCGTATTTCAGTGTCTGCATGGCAGACACTGAAATACTTTGCGGGGCCCTCTTACGGGGGCCACTGCCGTGCCCATGCCATTGGCATGGGCACGGCAGGGGCCCCGCGGCACCCCCTACCGCCATCCTGTTCATGGCGGGTTTCCCGCCATGAACAGGATGGCGGTATGGGCTGTCAGAATCCTCATGGCGGCGGAGCGCGCTCCGCCGCCATGAAGGATTCCCTCGAGCAGCGGTAAGTCGGCGGGAGCCCGCCGACTTGCCGCTTCTGACCGCGGCTGAACCGCCGCGGTCAGAATGCTCGTGGGAGCACCGCCAGCCTGTTGGCGGTGCTCCCGTGGTCGGTGGCCCTGGCGGCCACCGGCCGCCAGGGTCAGAATGACCCCCATAATGCTAGATTCGGCCAAGCACATGTGGAGAGCCTCAGCAAGCCGAATTTATGGATGGGGGATAAAAACGGGAAACTACTGCATTGGCTGGCCACCCGCCCCATGGCTAACAGTATTATACCGGAGATCTTAGATGACTCAGGCACCCTTGTCAAAACAGCAGTGGAAATCGCACATAGCTTCGCCTCCTACTACGCCCGTCTATACGCCAGGCATCCACGCCCTGCTGTTGAGAGAGAGTCCCCCCTATTAAATGAGATTACCCTTCCCGTGGTAACTCCAGAGGCGAGAGACAGACTGGACGAGGCCATCGATCTTGTGGAAGTCTGCAGCGCAATATCGGGACTGGCATCAGGCAAAACACCAGGCCCGACGGCTTTCCAGCGGAATTTTATAGTAAATGTAGCGATATTCTGGGTCCCCACCTGCTCAACATGTACGAAGAAGCGGAGAATCAAGGCCGCTTCCCAACAGAGATTGATCAAGCCACTATTGTGGTGATCCCCAAAACTCAACCCCCATCACGACAATGTTCAGCGTACCGGCCTATCTCACTCCTAAATGTGGAAGTCAAGGTGCTCTCTTCGATCCTTGCTTCCAGACTGAGGGAGGTAATGCCCACGCTGGTGCACCCTGACCAGTGTGGTTTTATGCCCACTCGTAGCACAAGACACTGCATCAGACGATTACATCTTGCTTTGGCGCACCGCAAAGTGCTATCGCATACGCAGTTGGCACTGCTTTTACTCGACTTCGAAAAAGCCTTTGATACGGTAGATTGGTCCTTCCTCAATCAGGTCTTATATAAAAACGGGCTCGGACCTAAATTCCGGGGACTGGTGAAACTCCTATACTCTAACCCGACGGCTCGAATCAGGGTGAACGGAGTAGTCTCCGACCCAATCCCCATTGGTCGTGGGACTCGACAGGGATGCCCTTTATCTCCCCTGCTCTTCGCACTAGTGATAGAGCCACTGGCGATATTAATGAGTGGCGACCCACTGATCGAGGGCTGGCATTGGCCCTCTGGTTCGGAAGACAGAGTGGCTTTGTACGCAGATGATGTGCTCCTGTATATCTCCAATCCATCCAAAAGCGGCCCACGCGTCCTAGAGATCCTTAGACTTTTCGCGGAAGCCTCAGGGCTGACCCTGAACCCAGCCAAATCTTTACTGATCCCCCTTCATCGCTCGCACGACTGTATAGATTGGCAACGGAATATCCCGATACGGAGAAACAGCTTTAAATATCTCGGGATACATATCTCACTTCTCCCCGAGCTAGCGTGGGAACTCAATGTGACGCCGCTATCAAAGAAAATCCAAACCGACCTTCTGCGCTGGAGGGCCCTCCCCCTGAATCTACTTGGTAGAATAGCGCTGTACAAGATGATGATTCTCCCCAGGATCTTATACCTCCTGCAGAATTTTTCACACCCCTTCCCCGCGGGATGGTTCAGGGAGATGGATTCTTTAGCACGCCAATTCATATGGAGTGGCTCACGTACAAGACTGTCGCTAAAAACCTGTCAGAGGGATGTTTATGAGGGTGGACTGGGCATGTCGAATATTCAATACTATTATCTAGCGATGCATATACTTGTAATTAATGACTGGATGGGAGGTGGATGGACAGACCCCGCATACCAACTAGAATTGCAGACAATGGGCTACCCACAGATCCTTGACATACTCTACGGGAGCCCGATACCCCGGGATACTCCAGATGTGACCAAAATGGTACTTCTGGGATGGCGTACAGCCCAGAAAGTGACGGGGTGGTGGGGGCGCCTAACCCAACAAACTCCGCTATGGCAGGGGAAGCAGCTGATACATGTAGCAGGTCTGGAGGGCTTCCAGAAATGGGACACCATAGGGATCTCCACGCTGGGAGATATTTGGAGGGGGACACATATACGATCTTTTCAAGACCTCCAGAAACAATATTCCTTAAACAAAACACAATTCCATCGATATCTCCAACTACGTCATGCCCTACTAGTTCATCTGCAGACAGGAGCCACCATACCCGAGCACAGCCCCATGGAAGCCAAGGCACTGATGGGAGTCCTGGGAAGCGGAGGGGTTTCTCAGATTTACCGCACCTTAATCACCGCCACTGGGGGACCCCTGAGAGAGCTTCGCCAAAGGTGGGAGAGTTGGGTGGGACCCATGGAGGAAACGGACTGGACAGAAGCACTAATGGCCCCACGCTCCCTAACAATGGCCACACGCTTCCGTTTAATACAATCCTATTTCCTTCACACCGCATACCTCACACCCGCCATGTTACATAAAGCAGGCCTCCGCCCCACAAGCGGAATGCCCCCGCTGCAGGTATCATACAGCAGATTTCTACCACATGGTATGGACATGCCCGATTATAATGGCCTATTGGGAAAGGGTGGTGCAAGAGATATCTGAGGCCCTACAGAAGGAGGTAAAGAGGTCGCCATTGCCCCTCCTTCTCGGGGTGATGGGAGATACAGAGCTACGAAGAGCAGATCGGTCCTTCTTAGGGGTGGCATGTCTGGTGGCCAAAAGGGACATAATGGCAGACTGGAAGGCCAGGGTGGCTCCGGCACTGGCTAAGTGGAGACGGGGAGTGGATTGGTGTGCGCAGCGAGAGAAACTTGTGTACGAGGCCAGAGGTTGCTTACACAAACACAAGAAGATATGGGGGAAATGGGAGGATGTAGCGGGCCTTTAAGAGGGGATGGTGAGTAACATTAGTGATGAAAGCAGCAGGGACCGAGGACTTGACCATTATTGTATTGTTTTGATGCCCGTTGGCATCATGTTGTACTGTATTCATAATTGTTCTATGCAAAATTTAATAAAATGTCTTTATCAAAAAAAACTGTCACCAGCAGTGTGGCTTCGAGCAGTAGCTGGAGAACCGTGTTGGTTACTCTGAGGTTAGATCTCTTTTTCTGCTGACCGTTTCCATCTGTCCTATATTGACCTATGTTCACTGGGCAATAAGCCGCTCAGCTCAGTCGGTCTGCTGCAAAGTAGAGCCTGCAGTTGCACATCATTTTGCAATGTGTTCGAGTTAACAGGTCCTGTGTGCACCTTGTTTCTTCAGTGTGTTAGCGCGTCAGAAATTTGGTTAATTGACATGAATTTATCAGGGGACACGTTTGTAAGGTGATGAACCTTTTGACTGTCCTTAGAGTAGTTCCCACCATGTGACCCTGTACCAATACAAATCAATAGCAATGACAATCAATAGCATGAACAATCTCAGGAGTCAGTAATTTCCACTTACCATTGTAGGAGGCTGGCCTGGTTTTTAGTGGGTACCGTAGGTACTTACCCCTTATACCAGGTCCAGTTATCCCTTATTAGTGAAATGAGGCAGTTTTCTAGCAGCTTAGTCTGTCTACAGGAAGCTGTAGCAGAGCATCTTAGGCTGAACTAGGAGACATGTAAAGCTCCTGCAATACCACTATAGTTACGCAGTACTTATAAACAATAAAAGACAATACTCGGTGTTACCAAAAATAAAGGTACTTTATTTTAGTGACACAAGGCCAAAAATATCTTAGAGGCAATACTCCTTCTAGAGGTTAGTATTATACCCAATATATACACTAGAGACCAAAATCAGGTAAGTAAATAGTCATAGAATAGTGCAAACATTAGAAAATTCAATAGAATGCAATAGGCAAGTGTAGTGAGGAGAGGGGTGCTGGAAGTTTAAGAAAACACCAAAGGTAAGTAAAATACCTCACCGCAGAGCCCAGGAAAGTAGGAGTAAAGTACTGCAAGTTTCCTCAGGACATACTACAAGTCGTTATAAGAGTTATTGCAAAAAACAAGCAAGACTGCCAGCAACAAATTGTGGATTCCTGGATCTGAAGGCCTGTGAAGAGAGGAGACCAGGTCCAGAAGTTGCAGAAGATTCCAGGAAGGAGAGGAGCCCTGCCAACCTAGAAGATGGGGCAAAAGAGGTTTCTCCAGTTAGAAGAAGTCTGCAGAAGAGCACCAAAGAAGATGGCTGTGGGTTCCTGCATGGTGCAGAAGATGTCCCATATCGAGATGTTGGATGCAGGCTGTTTGCATCGCTGGATTCGTCCAACAAGCCTTGGTTCAAGCAAGGTCGCAGTTTGCGTCAAAATGATCCTGCCTGGACCCAGGAGGGACCTGGGCGCCCCAACTCAGACTGAGGAGGCAGAGTGGGCTCCCAACACTGGAGAGAGCCCACAGATCACCACCCAGCACCCATGGAAGTCCCAGGACACGGGGCAAAGAATATGCAAATTGCAGCACAAAAAAAGAAGGTCCCACGCCACCGGAGAATAACTCAGCAAGTTGTGCGTTGCAGAATGGAGTGCTGGGGACCTGGGCTACACTGTTTGCGAAGGATTCTTGGAAGAAGTGCACGGACGCCAAAGGAGCTGGAGATGACGTGGTGCATAGGGGTACTGTCGCAAACCGGGAAGGCAAGCTCTTACCTCCTCCACGTTTGGACAGCTGGACCTTAGGACAGTCTGGGTTGTGTCGGTCCACCACCTATGTTCCAGGGAGCACGCTCGTCATCAGCAGAAGAGTCCCAGAGAACCAGTTGTTGTCGCAGAAGGTGCCTGCAGGAGCAGGGAAGTGACTCCGTCACTCCACAGGAGATTCCTTCGGTTCTTCTGGTGCAGGGTGAAGACAGGGAGTCCTCAGAATGTGCACACCTTGGACACTATTGCAAATGCTGTCTGGAGCTGAACTTGCAGGTCACAGGAGTCGTCCTGGATACTTTGTTGTAGTTACAGCGGGTCCTGGAGTAGTCTGCGGTTGATCCGACGGTCAGAAGCTGAAGCAGAGGATGCAGAGGAGGCGTCTTCCAAGCTGAATCTGAGGAGACACCCACAGGAGAGACCCTAAATAGCCCTGAGAGGGGGATTGGCTACCTACCCAGGTATGCACCTATCAGTAGGGGACTCTGACGTCAACTGCTGGCACTTGCCACTCAGAGATCTCCAGAGTGTCCCCACACCTTGGAAAACAAGATGGCTAACACCAGGGACACACTGGAGGTGCTTTGGGCAACATCCCTGGGTTGGTGATGGACAGGGGAGTGGTCACTCCCATTTCCTTTGTCAAGTTTTGCACCAGAGCAGGGACTGGGGGTCCCTCAACCGGTGTAGACTGGCTTATGCAAGGAGGGCACCATCTGCGCCCTTCAAAGCATTTCCAAAAGCTATGGGAGGCTACCCCTCCCAAGCCTGTAACACCTATTTCCAAAGGGAGAGGATGTAACACCCTCCTCCCAAAGGAAATGCATTGTTCTGCGTTCTTGGGACTGAGCTGCTCAGACCCCAGGAGGGCAGAACCCTGTCTGTGAGGTGGCAGCAGCTCTAGCTGCAGTGCAAGCCTCAGAGAGCTGGTTTGGCAGTACTGGGGGACCATGGTGGAGCCCCCATGATGCATGGGATTGGCCCCCCATTACCAGATTTGGAATGGGGGACAATTCCATGATCATAGACACCTCACATGGCCCTATTGGGAGTTACCATTGTGAAGCTACATATAGGTATCGACCTATATGTAGTGCACACATGTAATGGTACGCCCACACTCACGAAGTCCGGGGAATTTGCCCTGGACAGCGTGGGGGCACCTTTGCTAGTGTAAGGGTGCCCTCACACTTAGTAACTTTGCACAGAGTCTTCAGTAAATGAAGGTTAGACATATAGGTGACTTATAAGTTACTTAAGTGCAGTAAAAATGGCTGTAAAATAGTGTAGGCACTATTTCACTTAGGCTGCAGTTGCAGTCCTGATGAAAGGTTTGTCTGAGCTCCTTATGGGTGGCAAAAGAAATGCTGCAGCCCATAAGGATCCCCTGGAACCCCAATGCCCTGGGTACCTAAGTAACATATATTAGGGACTTATAAGGGGAGGGGGGTCCAGTGTGCCAATTGGAATTGGAATATGAAGTCACTAAACTATAGTGATTAATTTGGAAGCAGAGCGAGCATAAGCACTTGAGTTTCGGTTAGCAGAACTTCAGTGACACAGTTAAGCACTACTGACAACACACACATTAGGCCTAAAACTATGAGCACTGGGGTCCTGGCCAGCAGAACCCCAGTGAGACAGGCAAAACATACTGACAAACAGGCAGACATTGGGGGTAACATGCCATTAAAGATAGTACTTTCCTACAACCATGACCTTTCGCTCAAGAGTTACCACATCTTTATGTAAAAGTTGGAATATTTATTTCCCTATATTAACAATTCTCATATCACATAACGTAGTCTCAAAATCAAATGATAAGCATACAGGAACAATACTGGCTGCCCAAATCTCCTAAAGAATCGCAATTTATTCAGGGCTTGGACCACCCCACATTCTAAGGTTACAGTACAAATCAATAGCAAGAATAACTGTGCAAAGGAAATGGTATACATTTAGATTCAACAAATGTTTGGGATGTTTGGGCTTCAAGCAAAACAATTTAGTCAACACAAATTTGGAAAAACATCTAACTATGGCTCTATCAGAATTAGCAGTTGGTACCTAGGGGCAAAAGCATATAGACATAACAATCATTAACATCGTTTTATCCTTGCCTCAGTGTGGTTCAGCAAGCTGTGACGGTCTTCGTCAATTGGACAACGGTTCGTTCAGGAAGGCATCAGAATTCAGCATTAAAGTTCAGGAAAGAAATGTCTCAAGAATAGACATACAGAACGTCGCTTCTAGGCAACAAAGTTAAGAAAAGTTAAGCACGTCTCCTCTCAGGGTGGTCAAGAAATTAATGGCGTATCTCCTCTCGGTACAGTCTGGCTAAGTTAGATTTCTTAAAACCACTACCCATGTTTCTATTGGTCAAAGAATTGTACGTCTACCTTTAGTCCAATTAAAGTAGAACCCCAAATCTAAGAATTATACTAGTCCATGGTTCACATGTCGATGATTGTCTCCTCTCCTCCTGTTCCCATCGTTGGGCTTGTCAGTTAACAAATTTGTATCAGCTTATACTCCACTCAGTGCATCCATTGTCCGCTCCTGGGACGGTCACCTTTACACACACTAAGTTATACAATGTATCCTTAGCTAGTACAGTATATTCTAGCAAGCAGTTCTCATGGAAAAGTATTTCAGCTACTAGCACTTGGTCAATGAAATTGAAAATCACAATTTAATTCTCTAAGCAGCCATTTATAAATCGCAATGCAGCTTGACATGAGGCTGTGCAACTAAGCCCAAGACCTGGCTAAGTTAAGGCCTATAATTAATAAAGCAAACACAATACATGACCATTAATATGACATGCTACTACATTAATCCAAAGGTAAATTCAACAATTTACATTAATAAGCTTTTAATAAGTACACTTTGTGAACATTTGCTGCCACTCAAGTAGGCGCAATTTCAGAATTGTGTATTATTTCTCTAAATTAACTAATTTTCCATGCAGATTCAACATTCAGAATACATGAATATTCATATGTAAAAATTCACCGTTGTAGATGTCCTCCCCCTGATGCAGCATAAATCCCAGCGCAAGAGGTTTCCGCATGAAGGGCTTTTATTTTATTTGTAGAGGGTCAGCAAGGCCTGTGCCCTTTTCAGTAAACTTTAGATTTCCTTGTTTAACTGAAGTTTTCATTGTGGAATCTATATACTCAAGGACGGCAAACACCAGGTCAAAGATTTTGGTCAAGAGTGCCTCAAGGGCAATGATGAACATAGCACAGATTGGTCCCTCTCCATGGGAGCCCTTCCCACAGCTAGTTAAAAAGACCTCAGTCAACTCTGACACAGTTACAGCTTTACTGGTGCTTGCAGGCTTTTTAGTGCATGTAGCAGTTGATCTAACATTACTTTTAGCTTTTTTGGTGGGGGGGAGTTCACGTTTTTATTACAATCATTCTGAGTATTACTAATGTCAATCACAAAGTTGCCATTAAATACACATGAATTTGAGACTTCAGGAATAACTTCATTATTCCTGCTGTGACAAGATATATGAGCCCACCATAGTCCTGGGGGATGAGTTCGTTAAAAGAGCTTTTTAGTAGCCTCCAACCTCTCCTCTACACATTCAATATTGCTATTGAGCTCTTCTATAGCATTTGTGAGAAAGGTTGCAATAGTAGCAGTTAATGGGCGCTCCTTAGAGGACAACACTGCAGATTTTCTTTTCTCCATCAGACCTTACCTTCAGAGACAGTGTGATTTCACCAACACAAGAGTTAAGGATAATAAAGAAATGAAGAACCAAGGAAGGTGGCCCAGCCCAGCCTTGGCTAGTCATGGACGGGGCCAGACAGGACAGCTCTTAGCCCAGGCACGTCCTAAGCTGCATTAAATGAAAATGGAGTGATTTCTTGTTCCTTTAAATATTTTGTATCCAACATTACGAGGCTCAGTCTCTGTGCTCTAAAAAAGGTTATGTAATACTGTACAAGGGGAAAGGATAGCAACACCATGTCCTTTTTTCACTTGTGGGGAGTGTGAGGACACAGAAAACACCCCACCCAAGGGCTAAAATGTAAATAAAGAAATTAATTTGGGTTGCCGGTACTGCAGTAGTCCCACAGGATCCAGTGTGGTACTCCTGAGGAGTGATGTCATCAGTTATGTTGTCGCATGGGCTCTCATTATCCTAAATGAGACTACTGGATTTCTAGGCAGCAGGATCGATAACGGTGTGGGGGACTGAGTCTGACCCACGTGTAAGGAACTATGAAACCCTAAATCTTGTTTTTGCTCCGGCTAACTAGCAGTGCCTCATTTCTCCCACGGGGAAGAGATGATTGGGCAGCCGAGCGCATGACATCTTTGGAACTTCTCAGGGAAGTCGTGGTCACTCAGATCCAAACCAACTCTCTCATTTACAGTATGATCTCATATACAAATGACAAAGGCAGTATACGTTTTATATAATGTTTTAATAAAACGACTGCATTTTAGATAATAAGGCGTGAGCCGCAATAACCAGAACCATACAACACAGTAGGATTGAAATAGTAACCAGGAGAGTAAAACATAAGAACAAAGCTATCATCGTGTCTAATAGTTTCTACTCTCCCTCTGCTTGTTCCATTTCGAGCACAGCATGTTAAGCTTCTAACTTGCCTTTCTGAATCACTGGGGAGACATCAGCCCTCATACCTGAGCAAAGGCCTGTGATCTTGGTTCAGCATCTGCAACGAGGCAGTCAGCTTCTAGTTGTGGTTCCCTGGTCGGAATCTCCCTCTTGTGTGTATTGGGACAAGGAAGTGTTTTTATAACTAACATGTCAGCGTGATCACAAAATGTCCCTACGCAGAAATGCCAAAGACTGAACTCCTACCACGTCTATCGGCAATGTACCAGACTGTATCCTTGACTGAAGCACAGAGTGAACAGGAATGTGTTATGGAGAACTCCAGTGCTGAAGTAGGCTAAACAGTGTGATATGAATATAAAACAAGACCGTAGAACTGGCTATTTGAAAAATAACAGTACGAAGCCTAATAAAAAGTATTTAGAGCAAAGTGCACAGAGGCTCTAAACTGCAAGCAAATGAATAAATATATCCAAGGCAAAGTGCACAAAGGCCTAAAGCCTGAAAGCTAATGCGCAAAGGATACGTAAAACTAACCACACTACACCCTCCCCTTGTCGGTAGCAAGTGGTTCCAATAACATAAAAGCATGCCCCAGATATAAACAATACCTAAAATATTTCGACAAGGTCAGAGGACAACAAAGTCCTAAATTTGGTAAGCATGTGACGACAAAGCCAAATTCAAAAAATGTAAATTTTCGAGAAGAAAAAAAAAAAAATCCAATCATCAGACAGAAGCAACAGAAAGCAGGAGCTCCTCCACTTCGATATATGCCAATATCGGAAGATCCACGACAAAAAGTACCATGGAGCAGGTGTGTTCCAAAGCCCCAAAACCATTCAGGGCGGCACCCCGTGCAGGGCCTATGAATGAGACAATACCATCTTCCTCCAGGAAGGGAATCTCATAAACCGCCTCACGAAGCAAACGCAACCGTAGTGCACAAGTCTGGGAATGAGCCCTAATCAGGAACATCAACAGATCAGTATCGACCACTGGAGGGCGCTGCAGGGAGAGACAGAAAGTCAGTGCATGTTCAAACGAGCACCAAAGGCATCGAAACACGGGTTGCACAAAATCCAAAACTGGTCGGAATGACAGCGACCAGTCACACTCCAATTGTCCCAGGAATGTTGCTCCAAAAGACTGCATTATGCGTTCACGACACAGTTGTGCTGACGGGAGCAGCAATATAGGATCTCGTCGTGGCGGGACAGCCATTGCGGAAGAACAGCAGCAACAACAAGACTCCAGCCAATAAAGCCAAAGTAATCGGGAAACCCCCAAAAATGCTTCAGAAAATAGAGTGTATAGCCGAAGGTATTAAACTGAATACGGAAGAGAAGGTGTGAGCAAAACCAACACCAACGGCTTTGAAAAAATTTGCAATTCCGCATTAAATATACGTCCCACAAGTTCACCAAAGTGACTCGGAAAGTTAGTATTCAAAAGGGACTGTATTTCCGCTGATGACCTTGTCACCTGAAGTGCGTAGGTCTCGCTGGCAGATGTAAGGGCCACATGCTTTTGAAACAATAAAGCCTTTAGTCGACTCAACTTGTCGAAATTCACCTTGGAAGTAGCAATATGAGGCCAGATGTCTGCCACCTCCCTAATTTGAGTGGGGGAACAACACATTCCCGCAGCACGTAACGGCCTTGGTGACAACGACCACGTAAACTATTTCAGCACGCATGCCACAGCAGCGTTCGCTGTTAAGAACAATGTAACTGCCGTTAGAAAGCACCTGGAAAGTGTTTTTAATAACCGGGACTGGAACTCCCTTCAGATAACAAGCTAAGTTAGCAATCGAAGCGTTACACGCCCCGTGCAAGGACAGCTGTTTACAAACCATGGAATGGCTGACAGAAGTTTCACATTCACTACCGCTAAGAAAAACCTTCCTCAAACCATTAATACATCTGTATAGAAAGGGAAGCTCCCACACCTCGTGTATGTAACTGTCTCCCAACCGTTCGTATCTACCCACCGGAATGTGCTTCAAACAAGAAATAAATTGCAGAGTGGAGATAGGCAAATTAATAACCCCATGAATCAACCACTCAGCTGACGGAATCCCAGCAACCGTGGAAGGCAGTTTCTCCAATTTTTCAATATTCAACATGACATACGTCGCTTCCTTCTTTGCCATTAGCTGTTGTTGACGAGTTAAATTAAAGGAGACAAAGATCTCTCTGGCATGAATGTGCTGCCACGGAACGCGACCTGCCTTCAAGGTCTGAAGAGTCCAACCCAGCTGCATGATGGACCGCGTCTGACTCTGCCCATGATATAAAGAAGACATATCTGATTTAATAATGTCTATAGCAGAGGAAACAATGCTGTCAATTGTGTAAACACGGTCAGAAAGGGTATGCATGCCATTATCCACAACAGACAAAGCCTGTATCAGGTTTTCCTGATCAATTTGCCTCAGCCGGGCCGCTGCCTCCTGTTGTGAAAGCTTCCCAATCTCATTATATACTTCGTATAAAAACCGTTTCTTCCGAGGTACCTTAGGTCCTGACAAAAAATCTTGTAAGTCAGTATCATTAGACAGTAACGTGAGATGTTATTTAACTGAATCCAGCATAGACGATCTTAACCATTGCTGACAAAGCTTTCCCACGCTGTATGTAGTTATGATATCAGCATGTTCTGGTGATATGTAGCGAGGGTCTGCCCTACTAGTCCTGAACCCCCCTGAAGAGGTGACAAAACGTTGATGACACTTATTAGTGTCTACAGGCCATAATAACCACCCGCCCGGATGTACCAATGAAGTGTTAATCGTACCATTCTGGACCCAATGTGTAAACTCATAAAACGTAGCATTAACATATCGCTGCTAATTGTTCAATTTGGAAGGGACAGGTATACTAGGCAAATTCAACTCTCTAATCGTTGCCAAGCCCAAACAGCTAGTCTGTTGTACTATGTCATTGAGGAAAATCATCTGCACAGGGATAATACATGCTCTAAACAATGTGTCCCTTCCTTGCATCTGCCAATTTTTCGTTCCCCAGACACTTTTTAAGTCAACAGTCTTAAACCAATATTCATACCCCTCAACCGAAAGTTTAGTTACAAACAAATTCGAATACAGTAATTTAGTATCGGTCAATAACATTTGCTTATTAGCATACGGAGTAACTTTAAAATAGTAAGACCTAGCATTTTGTTGATTATGCCCAGAAAAATATGCAAATTTATCATAATATGTTTTTGAACTCCCCTGTGGAGGAGTCGGGCAATGTTCCCGTTGTACATAATCAAATATGGACTTAGGGCTACTTGCTTTATGAATAAAGTGGTGTCCATAATAGTTGTAGCAAAACATGTCACCATTATTATCTCTAAACAGGTAAGCATCTTCATCGTCATAGACAGTATAATATTGCAATTCTGTCAGCATAGAATCTACTGTCTTCACATCCCAATCATCAGAAACAATGCCTGGTGTAACAATATCATTCATTGATAACTTGAGAACATACGGTATTTGAATCAATTCAGTGGGACCATACATATCAAACATTACTTTATCCCACACAATCCCATCCGGAATCGGTATCGCAGAAATGTTTACATTCGACAAATCTCTTCGAACCATATGAGACAAAAAATGTGGTTTTAACACTGTCTCCACGTGCTCAATGTCAGATCGTTCAGGAAGAAAATGACCATGTATTACTAGAAAAAAAGTAACCACAAATCCCAACCACAAAAAAAGAGTCATTACAGCCATAAAAAGCCACAAAAAGTTCCAAGGAAAAACAAAATATGTGCGTTTAAGCCAACACAGCAGCTTACGTGGACCTCGGATCGACGACAGTGAGGACGAGGATCCTGAGACAGCATCATCAGTGTCGTTGAAGCAGCCAGAGGCAGTTCTTGCAAAAGGTGCAACTGTGAACAAAGAAGCAGATGGAGGCTCCCGCCTTGGCACACTGTAAACCACATGTTCAGAAACATCAGTAGAACGTACAGCAACTTGATCAAAACATTCCAAATTAATCGCCGTCTGTGGAACAATCGCAAGATCATCTTCCACCCTCCCCAAGGTCGGAGAGGAAACAGCATTGGTGCAAATCACCTGCAGCGGGACTTCTTCCCCAGTAGTGAGAGGGATTCCGGAACTACTGGGTGTCCCTCTTGGTCTGCTGTGCAGAATCGGCCACATGTTGTAACTTGACATTATCAATGGAAACAAAGCGATGTCCTTTGGCCCCATGCAGCGGCGGTAAAATTACAGTTCTCGTGCCGCTAACCCCTAATACAGGGACTGGTGCTCGATAAGAAGGAACAAATTCTTTCTTTACTGCGACCTTTTCGTGCACTAGATCCCCAATCCTGGGTATCCAACCAGTAGGTGTTACTGGCTCATCCTTAATTCCTGAGGAGGCAGCACTCGCAGAAGAGTTATCTTCACGGAATTGTTGTAAATCCTGCAAAACAGTGACACGATCATTTATATCAAAAGGCGTATCCGCCGCCTCCACACCAGGACCATCTAGATCAGGAACATACATTCGTGTTCCGAACAGGCACTCATATGAAGTACGACCCCCCAGTGACCTTCTAGGCAAGTTATTAAGTGCTCTCTGTACTCCATACAGGTGGGCTAGCCAACCACGCCCCGTACCTATAACTCTGGTCGTTAAGGACTGCTTTAAATCATGATTTAAACGCTCCACTACAGAATTTCCCTCAGGATGAAATGGAGACGAGAATTGGAGTTGGGCCCCCAACGAAGCCATGGTGTCCCTGAATGCCTGAGAGGCAAATGCAGGGCCCTGGTCCGAATGAAAAGCCACAACTGCAAATGTATCGACAAAGATGCGCAAATCTTTAATAACAGTTCGAGGGTCAGCCGAGCATTGTGGCCAGACCCACACAAATCTGGAGCACGAATCTTCAGCAACCAAAATATATTTGTATGCACTATCTAGTGTCAGCGGACCACAATGATCCAAGTACACACACTGTAAAGGTTTATTTGAAATCAGAAGGGGCGTCTGCTGCGGGCGTCTAGCCGACGAAACTTGAATTTGTTGACAAACGTCACAACAAAGGACATACTGCTTTGCCTCCTTATAGAGACCAGGCCACCAGTAACGAGTCTGTAAAAGTGAAATCGTGGCAGCCACACCAGCATGTGCAGATGCCGCCCCCTCATGTGCTGCAGAAATTAATCGAGGTCTCTCAATTCTATTGGGCATTTCACGTACACCAATGCCTGGAATGTTAACAACAGCATTTAGCGCACTACTCAAGCAGTAACTATATTTAGAAGGAAATCCTTTAGGAAAGGGCGTGCCATCAGCCATAGCCCTTATGGCAGCCGAAATCTCTGTGTCTGGTTTGGAACTCGAACGAGTCACTGCGGCCACAGTGGCGACAGCCACTGCCGACTTCTCGGCTTCATCAGCAACGTGTATTCCAACGCGCTGGTGTCCAAATGTATGTACAACATGGACCTTAGGAAGCGTCTCTTTCAGATCCGCAACCTTACCCCACAACATTTTGTGTTTAATGGTGTTGCCTTTAGAATCTCTGAACCCATTCAACTTCCAATAGTGCAAATATTCATTGAAAGACTGAACACAGTAGTAGGAGTCACAGACCAGTAATGTTAAAGTCGCCGGATCCGCGTGTTCCAATGCTAACAATAGAGCTTTGAGCTCAGCCAGCTGTGCCGTACAATCTCCCAAGGTTTGTGTAAAAGTATGTCGGGGCAGAACACATCCCCCTCCATAGTGCCGCTCACCACCGCACATGCAGCAGAATACTGCTGTTTAGTCCCAACCGCTAGTTGCGCAGAGCCATCGGTATACATGACCACCTGATACTGGTCAATAGGCAATGTGCCAGCGAGAACTGGGTACTCCATTTCATATTGAAGAAATTCTTGAGTCTGCAGTTTAGGGTCAAATATGTAATCTACATCAGCGGCTGTCAAAGACGTAGCCCACTGTATCCATCGCGGGTGTAAAGCTTTCGAATTAGGAACACTCGCTTTTGTAACAGCCTCTAAGGCTGGAATCAGGGAAACGACAATAATGCGTTGTCCCTGGGCAAGCGGTCTTTCTTTAATCACAGCCATCTGTACTGCAGTGAGTATTTTCTCAGTTTGTGCAAATCGTTGTTCTGCAGCAGAATACAAGTGGGACTTGTATGCAATCGGGACTGTCTCACCCTCATTAAGGTGACATATGTAAACCCAACAGCCCCAGGTATCACCCTGATGACCAAATGCCTTTTATTGTCCTGTGTGTGTAAATGTTGAACTGCTAAGAGATCAGTTTGCAAATCTCGAAGAATATGTGTATGCTCAATCGTCCAAAATCTACTAGAAAAATTCGGGCGAATCAACTCGTATAATGGTTTAATACGCGTAGCATAATCAGGAATGTAAGTTCTGCCAAAATGCAGAACCCCTAATAATGACCGGAGCTTCCGAACCGTATTAGGAGGCTGCAATTGAGCACATTTCTCCAAAAAATATGGCGCTAAGCTCTTGCCCTCACTCGACAATTCATATCCCAGGAAAATGACGCTGAGGAAGGCAATCTTTGATTTCTTAAAATTAAACTTATAGCCAATTTCAGCAAACCCCACAACAATGCGTGCTACACGCCTTAGATGTTGCAGAATCTCATCATCCGTCAAATATATATCATCAACATATGATAACGCTTCAGGGTCTAACTCGTGCAGAATTTCAGTAACACGAACCGAAAATAGTCCCGGGCTATTCTTATACCCCTGAGGCAAACGCACTGAAACTGGTATAGTCCCGACTTTCAGGCTCTATATTTTGGCAGAAAAATCCATTCGAGATATCTAATGTTGTTTTGTATTTTTTACGCACAATATTATTCATAAGCGCTGCACTATGTGAATTCTGTATTGCATATGTGCGTGTATGTCCATTTAAATGTCTGTAATCCACCACTATCCTATATGAATGGTCCGGTTTAGCAACTGGAAATAAGGGATTATTCATCGGTGAGACACAGGGTTCAATTACACCCTGGTACTCCAATTGTGTACGAATTTTCCTAACCGATGCCCTTGCCTCAAATTTGATAGGATACTGCGGCTGTGGCTGAGGTTCGCCTTTTATTGGAATTACATGATAAGGTGATTGTCTATCCCACCCCACGTTATTTCTATATATGGCGGGGGCCTGTGCTAGAGTCCATGTTTCACTATAGGACTCTGCTAGTTCCCTCGGAACAAGTGGTGAGAAGGAAGGTGTAATAACCTCCTCCCCAACCAGACAGTCACGAACAAACTCAGGTGGCCAATCCTGTTCGGCCAGCAGAACATCATATGATTTTACCACATGGTCCCAAAAGATGGCGTGTACAATGCGGTCAATGTCCCCTTCTAATCGCAGAGTCACTTTATATACTCTAACAGGATCAGAGACTCGCATATCCGCCGTTTCGACTTGTATGAAGTCATCAGTTGCTTTCACCTCCAGATGCTCTCAAAGACTCCGGCGAACTATTGTGACCTCTGCCACGCTGGCTAACAGTGCCAACGCCCATGTATTGTTCGTTAAGTGAACTCTCTTCTTGAGCGGCATGTCTAACTAAGACTGCTGCCACTTTTTTCTTTTTAAATTGTTGTTTATGTTGCAGTGGTTTCTCTTCTTGTTTAACAGAAACCTCTGCTGAGCGTTGTGAGTCCTGTCTCAGTTTCACGTACTCAGCTCTGCGCTCAGACCGCCCACCTCTCTCACTTCTCTTGTCCGAGGAGTCCTGAAAGGAACGAGATTGGCGTGTATCAGTATATTGATATCTATCAGGCGTCTTCAAATTATCCCTATTCCTGAGATTATACCTATTCTGCGGGGTCTCCGGTTGCGGAGACTGTCCCCCATCTTTCTTAGGTGTTTGCGGTTTCTTATCCCAGCGCTTTTTAGAACCCTCAGGTTGCTGTTGTTTAGCATTATCTTTATTATTTTTACCCTGTAATTGGGGTTTTTGCGGTCTAGCCCCTAGGCTATCGCGACCAATACTGGAATATGTTTCTGCTATTATTCTCGGGAGTTCCTGTTCCTGATTAATCTGTGGAATGTCCCGAAGATGCATTCGCACTGCTAGTGCTACTGCCTCTCTCTTGAGATTACTCAAAATAATAGAAGAAACCGCAGCAAAATTGCCCATCAACTGCATGCCCAAATCTAAGGCAGGGGCAGCCCCATATTCATCTTGAATTTGTTTAAGTACCTCCGGTAAATTAGATAATGTCGGTGTACCGTGTGCCGTAGTGTAGAGCGCGGCAAACACCGTGCCCCAGGTATTACAATGATCCACAGTAGGAACCATCCCATACGGCAAACACATCGTCAAAATTCTATGTTTATCCTGAGGTCCCGTATGGGGAAATACTGCTTCCAGCGTATTGATTTTTTGCACCAGCCAAGATGGAGTTTCCTCACGTTTAGCCGGTACTTTACCCATAACTGAGTGTACAGTGGCCGGATTTATACCCGGAACCACTGCTTGTGGGTGCGCCAGAGCAGCACGCGCTGCATTAGTATTTAATGCCTGCATTACAAACTGAACCAGTCTTCTGTATGTAGTTGCTAAGTCTATATATAAACGACGCACGTCAGACACTGCCAAATTAGCAACCGCAGGATATGGTGTGTAAGTAGCCAATAAAGGCCAGGTCGGACCATCATTACTCAGTGGACCTAACCTTACTTGTGCTACTGTGTGTGGGAGGGCGCCATCAAGCCAATTATGGTGTTCTTGATAAGATAAAGGTATCTCTAAATATGCATAAGCCCTGCATTGTCCAGGGGCATTCGCAACAGTGTATTCGTGAAAAGTGTTTGTACCACCATCAACTGCTGGAAATACGACCCAAGAATAAAAAAGTTCTGTTCTATATGCTGCATGGGCATCCACCACAAAAGTGACTGGACCCCCCTGGACCGTCAGTCCATGTGCTATCAGAAGTCCTGTGAGCGGGTATCGCATATTAAGCGCCACTTGCACCACTACCGGATTCGCCATCTAGAGAAAAACAGCACCTGGGTAGAGAAGGCACATCAATAACGGGGTTTTTCCTTTCAAACTTCAAGCTTGAACAACCAACCACTAAGTAATAGGATGCCTATCCCGTGGTGGCGGAAATCCTCAGCCCCACAGACGTCTCCGCTTACAGAACCGAGGAGTCAATATATATATGAGACCGAGAGAGTCAGCCGGACCTAAAAATTAGAGCCAGACCAATCGTTGGCGGCGCCATGTCGCGTGGGCTCTCATTATCCTAAATGAGACTACTGGATTTCTAGGCAGCAGGATCGATAACGGTGTGGGGGACTGAGTCTGACCCACGTGTAAGGAACTCTGTCACCCTAAATCCGTTTTTTGCTCCGGCTAACTAGCAGTGCCTCATTTCTCCCACGGGGAGATGATTGGGCAGCCAAGCACATGACATCTTTGGAACTTCTCAGGGAAGTCGTGGTCACTCAGATCCAAACCAACTCTCTCATTTACAGTATGATCTCATATACAAATGACAAAGGCAGTATAAGTTTTATATAATGTTTTAATAAAACAACTGCATTTTAGATAATAAGGTATGAGCCGCAATACCCAGAACCATACAACACAGTAGCATTGAAATAGTAACCAGGAGAGTAAAACATAAGAACAAAGCTATCATTGTGTCTAATAGTTTCTACTCTCCCTCAGCTTGTTCTATTTCGAGCACAGCATGTTAAGCTTTTAACTTGCCTTTCTGAATCCCTGGGGAGACATCAGCCCTCATACCTGAGCAAAGGCCTGTGATCTTGGTTCAGCATCTGCAACGAGGCAGTTAGCGTCTAGTTGTGGTTCCCTGGTCGGAATCTCCCTCTTGTGTGTATTGGGACAAGGAAGTGTTTTTATAACTAACATGTCAGCGTGATCACAAAATGTCCCTACGCAGAAATGCCAAAGACTAAACTCCTACCACGTCTATCGGCAATGTACCAGACTGTATCCTTGACTGAAGCACAGAGTGAACAGGAATGTGTTATGGAGAACTCCAGTGCTGAAGTAGGCTAAACAGTGTGAGATGAATATAAAACAAGACCGTAGAACTGGCTATTTGAAAAATAACAGTACGAAGCCTAATAAAAAGTATTTAGAGCAAAGTGCACAGAGGCTCTAAGCTGCAAGCAAATGAATAAATATATCCAAGGCAAAGTGCACAAAGGCCTAAAGCCTGAAAGCTAATGCGCAAAGGATACGTAAAACTAACCACACTACAATGTCTTTTAACATATCACAAGTCATTTAATATGGGAGGTCATAAGCAGTTAATGATGGGGGTGCAAGTTACAGTTAGTTCTCTAAACTGTAACTGGTGAATTTTAGTGGTTTCTTGGCTTTAAAACAATTAGTTCTTCCAGTGAATAAATGCAAATGAATATATGTGTGTGTATAAATATACATACACAGATATACATTCACTGAATAGAAAATGGTATTTGCCTTCTGTAACAATATTTCCAGCGACTACATCATCTTGCAGATTCCTCACTTTATGAATATTTTTTGTGAGCAAGACTGGTTCTGGGATATTTTTTCTCCAGCACCAGCTCTCCAGTGTATTCAAGGGGCCCCATGTGGCTTTTGCTGCGACTCCACCAGCAAGATATGAGATTATCAGAGTATAGTAAGCATCTATTGGTGTACTGGCATCAGTGCCAGGTAGTTTCCATGCTTCGTCAAAGTTGGTGGAGAGAAACCAAGTCAGCATCAATGATAGTAAAAAGTACAGCACACATAGAGGGTCATTCTGACCCTGGCGGCCGGTGGCCGCCAGGGCCAACGACCACGGGAGCACCGCCAACAGGCTGGCGGTGCTCCAACGAGCATTCTGACCGCGGCGGTTCAGCCGCGGTCAGAAGCGGAAAGTCAGCAGTCTCCCGCCAACTTTCCGCTGCTCGTGTGAATCCTCCATGGCTGCGGAGCGCGCTCCGCAGCCATGAGGATTCCGACCCCCCCTACCGCCATCCTGTTCATGGCGGGAAAGCCGCCATGAACAGGATGGCAGTAGGGGGGGTCGCGGGGCCCCTGGGGGCCCCTGCCGTGCCCATGCCAATGGCATGGGCACGGCAGGGGCCCCCGTAAGAGGGCCCCGCAAAGTATTTCAGTGTCTGCCTTGCAGACACTGAAATACGCGACGGGTGCCACTGCACCCGTCGCACCTTCCCACTCCGCCGGCTCGATTACGAGCCGGCATCCTCGTGGGAAGGTCGTTTTCCCCTGGGCTGGCGGGCGGTTTTTCAGCAACCGCCCGCCAGCCCAGGGGAAAACTTGTAATACCCGCCGCGGTCTTTTGACCGCGGCGCGGTATTTCGGAGGGGGGAATTCTGGCGGGCGGCCTCCGCCGCCCGCCAACATTGGAATGAGGGCCATAATGTCTCCACACCTTGCTCTTGTAATAATTAAAAGAACTAAATCAAAGGGGAAGTCGGAGGGAGTGAAAAATGAGCAGGTTCTGTATCCACCAGAAACATTGTTATCAAAGTTAAGTAACTTTTTTCAGATGGATACATCTTCCCATACATCCCTCAACTATCAATGAGACCCAAAGCAATACCCTCCAGAAGATAGAATTCTGATGTGCCAATTATCCAATCAGGGTATTCAACATAGTCAAGGCAAAGTACACTTGAGCTCTCTGAGCTATGAGGCATCAGTGCTTGGTAAAAGTGTACAATGTGGAAAACATGGTCAGGGCCAGATGTCAACTGATGGGATGCATTTGGATAGAGCAGAAGAAGCTGTTACGGTTCTAAACAAATGGCGAAAAATGCAGTTTGGAGGGTCTTTCTGGGATAAGGCATAACAGAACTAGATACAGAGCATGACCCAATTCAAATGGTGCGTTTGGTCAACACCTTTCTTTTTCTGTCCTAAGCAAAGCTCATAAAGAGCTGACCATCCACTTGACTGTCAAGTGCTGTTGATGTAATGAAAGCTAGCTGGTCAAGGCTATGCAGGGACTGCACTTTAGGGGGCTGTTAGGGAGGGAAAAAAGATGGGAGAGTGATGAACTCACCCACTAAATACCAGATACTACTTTGGTAAGAAAGAATGGACAGGTGCAAAGAACTAATTTAACCAATAAGTACAGTGAATGGTGGTCGAACCGGAAGTACCTGACACTAAGGGTTGAAGTCATTGCAGATAATAAGAGAGTTTTCAGAGAAAGGTGACAGACCAGGACACTGGCATTCAGCTTGAAAGGAGATACCATTAGAAAATCAGCACAAGATTCAGATCCCACTGAAAAACAATAAACAGTGAGTCTCTCCACAGTGATCACTCATATCAGCACATAGAACTCGTTTGGAATGCTCCATGCCTTCTTCCAGCTATAAAGGAACTAGGAACAATAACATCTATCAACCTAAACCGCCTAATCTGGTCGGAGTCCTCATTACCAAGGCTGTTTAAAAACATAAAATCTTTGCGTCAATCGGCAATATGCCAGGATCTATCAACAGTGGAAGCGTGGGCCAGCTTTCTACGGTCAGTACCCTCGTGTGGCTTCGCCAGGCGTCAATCGCCATATAATAATCAGGCAAGGTCTTCAAACCTACCAGTAAAAATGTTAGAACTAAGGAAGTAATTGAGGCACAACCTTAGACTAATAAAAGATAGATCTCCCACAGAAACCCAGTGCGCCCAAATAAAAACCCTACAAATAAAATTACAAGAATCAGGTATGGCAAATGCGAACCAAAAAGGAGGACGGCATCTGGCTCAAATTACTTCATAATTCAAGGAAGGCCAATTCAAGGGCATTTTGGACAACAGTGAATGGAATCGGCCGTCGGGTAAGAACAATAAACTGCACATCAGTCCCAGAAGGAAAATGAGTGGATTACTTTGCCAACATTTTCCTTAAACCACCCTCATCTGAAGCAAATCAGCATCTGAAGGAGTCAATAAAACTCACAGACGTCAGTCAGAGAGGGACAGGGTTCAGTGCCAAGAACGTCACCCTAGCCATCAGGAGGGGTCACAGGGACGGGCCCCAGGTCCTAATGGTCTTCCGCAAGCTGTCTTTAAGGCTGATCTTGAGTATTGGTCAACTACACTTTCAATCCTGTATACTGAAGTTGAGTGTAACACAATCATTCCAGAAAGTTGTAGAGGAGCCATCACTAATCCAATATACAAAGGGGGTTGTAGAGCAAACCCAGCCAGTTACAGACTGATAGCGCTAATTGACAGCGAGGGCAAATATTTTGCCACCTTAGTCCTGGCCAACCTGCTCAATTGGTAAACTCAAATAACCTGGTTCCTCTTAATCAAACTGGTTTTCGGAAGGGATATGGTACAGTGATTAACTTTCTTACACTAGAAGACATCGCCAACCGAGCAAAATGCTCAAAGAAAAAACTATATTTATGTTCTGTGGACCTCAAAAGTGCTTTTGATCGAGTGGATAGAGCACTTCTCTGGAGCAAGTTGCGAAGATGGGGCCTGCAAGAGCAAACTCTTAGATGCATAGAAATGCTATACAACAAAACTTGGGTGCAGGTCAAGGTAGCAGATGGCTCAAAAATTTCTAGGAGGATACCGACAAATATAGGACTAAAACAGGGCTGGGTTTTGGCCCCGCACCTTTTCAACCTTTTCACTGCTGATCTTTCCTTGAAGATGGAAGCAACCAACTCACACTCTCCAAGGATGGGAAGTCTGTCCCTATCACACCTTTCATACGCTGACGATATCGTTCTGCTAAGCCACACGAAAATAGGGCTGCAGCGGTTGGTCAGTACCTTAGGTGAATATGCAATGACAAACAAATTAGAAGTTAACACCTCAAAGACCAAAACCATGTCCATGGGATGTCCTCTGAATCTAGCAAATAATATAAAGTTGAACGGCATTACTCCGCCAATCTCGCGCCGCAGAAGCACTACATTGCACAGAAGTGCAAAGCTTTAACGTTTGCTTTCTGTACCCTAGCAAAAAGATTAAAAGGCCCATCTTATAAGCCGGTACTGTGTGTTATGTCGGCCAAATTCCTCCCAGCCACTACATATGGAAGCGCAGCTCTACATGGGAAAGACGCCCTGCTACTGGACCAGCAACAAATGAAAACCTACAAGCAGGTTTTTAAACTTCCTCGCTCCGCTTCTCCTGCACAGGTCAGGTTAGAATTTGGCCTTATACAACAGCAGTTGGGCAGGAAAACGCACACAATAAAGTCCTGGTACAAAATAAGTAAAAACACTACTAGCCCCCTAGTCGTGGGTTATGGTATTCATTGAGCAACAATTCAAAATCAGTATACAATAGGTATCTGTATAATTCTCTGCAAGAGACAGAAATGATGCACCTGTGGGACTCCAACATCTCATATCCACTGTTGTGTCGAGCGCTAAAAAAGGAAATAGGATTGCAGTCCTTTCTAGCTGCCAAATCTAAATTTGCACAACGCTCGCACGCCTGGCTTCTTATGCACACTTATACCACCTTGCCGCCATCACAATGTCTGATCTCAACTTTCGCACTACATATCAAGCGTTGTTTGCTGGCTCTTCGTCTAGGAGCTCTATCATCTAGAGCAGACCAACTGTCTTGGAAGAATGGAGGAAAATCTTTCTGTAGGTTATGTAAAGGCCCCAAGGAAGACATGGTCCAACTGATTTGTATTTGCCCGGCCTTAAAAGAAGCACGACGACAACTGTTAAAACCATTTTTTGAGAGGAATGGGACTCGTTCTTGTCGGCCAGCAGTGATGTCAATGTTTGACCCTCACGATCCGCAATCAATCTGCAGATTCATCAAATTTTTTACTGTCCACACCACAAACGTAAACTTGCTATTTAGGACACACCTTAGCTGACAGTTGGCTCACTTTTAAGCTTTCAGTTATTTTATTAGTCACGTATCAAAGTTTTGACAATGGTATAGCACGTGGAAGGACATATTTTAAGATAACTCAGTTAATAAGGTAAAAGAGGCGCACTTCTAACCTGGTAGAGAAGCCTGCAGGCGTAACAGCAGGTCCATGGGCTGTACACATTGAGTTAGTATGTAACATCAACCGCACCACGGTCATTAAGTGTTTGCAAAGTTAGTTTAATGGTCAGTCCAGTCCCTCGACTGCTTTATAATAGTAAGTTATCAAAAAAATCCGGCACATCGCACTTTAATTGTATATATATGGTAATAGATTCATGTATGAAAGGTTTTTTTTTTATTATTTCAAAGATCATACAGAATCCTCTCTTTTAGTTTGTCCTTCTTTTTACAGAATTTTATATATTGTATACAATGAGTTGATTGTTATGGTTTTTATTAACTAAACAATAAAGATTACTACTACTACTAATAAACAGTGAGTCAGTTGTGTCCAGCCCACAGCACATGGCCTACTTAGCTGCGTCCCATCCATCAGCAATAGCTTGGAAGAGTATGTCTCAGTCCTCCTCTGAGACCATAGGCAGCACCTGTGCAACTGAGACCCAGAATGAGTGGGTGTATTGGCCCAAAAGGCATGTGGGGCTCCCCTGGCGTGGGGCAAATGCGGTGTTAAGTTTTTCTATTCACAGGAGCCCTTGTGAAGAGTTAGGACCATGCCCCATGTAGGATATCCGTGAGTGCTTCATTGAAAGGGAGACGTGATTCGGAATGGGTGACTCCCGGCTGAAGCACGGCTATCGAGACTTTTGTCTTAACAGCCACGGATGAAAGCTAAATCCAGGACCTTAACCACCTTCCTCATTACCATTACAAATGAGACTCCCTCCTTCATAGCCACTGTTGCGGGAGAGACCAGTATCTGGCTTGGATCCAGTCCACTTGCATCCACCTAATCCTCACACCAGTTGTCCTCATTGGCGTCTAGGGGCTGGTATTCATTAGGGTCCAGTGGCCCCTCCAATCTGCACCAAGTTCTAGGCCAAATGACTGGGGCTCAGGCTCTATCATGGATGGAATGCCTCCAGTCAGCACCAGAGTAGAACAATGCCCATCCTGATCTATGTTGGAGTCAGAGAGAAAAATGGGGGCATCAGCAGTGTGACCAGTGCCAGGAAGGTTGAGGTGGATTGACCAGCGTCAGTACGGATTTGTCCATGGATTCAAGGGCTCGACTAGCGTTGGGGCGAACCTGCAGGTGGAAAACCAGTAGGGGACTGTCCCAGCCCCGGGGGTTCCAAGAGCATGCCAGCAGCAACGAGCAACCCAAGAATGAGGTGCATGGCCTGATAAAACTCACACAGTTTGGTGGAGTCAATCTGGCTCCAGGAAACTTGGGGAGGAGTAGAGATGGAGCTAGCTCAACCGTGGAGCCAGGCCTTGCTGCAGACATTCCCTTGTCTCATCTAATGACAGCGCCAGAAGGGGAGAAGTCGAAGCTCTCTTCGGCTTCTGGTTCTTTTGGTGGGACTTATTTGAGGGTCTGGAGACTTTGACTGCAACAATGATTGATATCTCCACGACGGATCTTGGGACCTTCTTCTAGACCTGGATTGACAGTTATTGTGTCGCACGTCGAGGAGGTTGAGGGATTGCTCTCTCAAGGCCTTTGAGTACATGGCGCAAAAATCAACACAAGTCTTGACATTGTGGTCATGCTTTAGGTACCAGATGCAGACAAGGTGTGGGTCCACCACCGACAGTTGCTGGTGTCAGTTACTACAGAGCTTAAAACTAAGCCTTTGTCGTGGACATCTCTGCCACACCAGGAGACAATGTTTCAAAAAAGCTTTGAAAAAAGCTCAAAAAAAGTTAGTCAAAAAGTGACTGGGGTATCTGTGCTGAGTGTTGAGGAAAGAAAAGTACTGACTTCAGCGTGTTGGCGCCTATATAGGCATAGTGCACATCACTTCCTGCGTGGTCATCAACGCCACATGAAGCTGAAGGACGCCAGCTGCTCACAGGGGTACTGCTCACGAAAAAAGTTCCAGATCCAGTCTGACACTTGGGAAAAATTCTAAGTTAAGGACTCTGCGGCTAGAAGTCTCTATCAGATAGTAACTCACTGTAGACACCTCTAGGTCCTGCTGGGCAAGGAAAAGTGCAAATCTTAAAACATTGGAAATGGATATTGAAAAAAGTTCAAGCCTTCCAACTGGCACGTAAAAGATCTGCCCCAGCGTCTTGATAAATGCATGTTTCCGTGGTTTCCTGGCCCCCATGATGAGGTCATTTACTTGAGGTGGCAGACAAAAGGATTCTAGTTGGCATTGCTCAACCTCCATGCATACAGCCATAGCATCTGAGGCTTCGGGTAGAAGACATGACTATCCTTACGCAAGAACAGGTCAACACCACGTGGAACATGAAGAGGAGGTCGCACACCAAGCGCCAGCAGATAGGCATATCAGATCCCCCTTTGCCCAGTCTAGGGTGATCAGAATCACCTGCGCCTCACATTCCCATACCTTCTAAAGACCTTCAGCAGAAGCTGAATTGGTGGAAATGCATTTAGAAGACCCTGTGACAAATTGAATCCTCCAGGGTACGACATTGCACAAAACTGAGAACGCGCTTTTATGGGATGTGTCCAGGAAGACCCATAGATGGAATCCCCATTCTGGAAAAGAACATAGTCATCACACTGTGTGCAAATCCAGCAGGAAAAGAGATTTATTGGCAATATTTTCTAGCAACTACATGCAGGCATTGTTCTAGTAAATAAAACTGTGACCCCTTTCAATGACTGGTGCAGTGCAGTTTGGCTTTCTACCATTGCCCCATTCAGTTCCTTTGAGGTTTCTCACAAGGAGCCATGGAAAGGGAGCAGCAGCAAAGAGGCCAGATCTATAGTGGGATCCAATGTTGAGATGCTAGTTGTTTACTTCGGCCTGAGTTGGTAACGATGAGTGGTGGTGGGGACATTGCTAAACAAATGCGAGGAAGCAGGATAGTGGAGCTGGTTCCACTCAGGAAGCGATGGGATAGGCTGGCCTTGGATGGCCAGTCCTGTGTGAGGAGAAGATGTACAGCCGGGAAAAGTTCCAGCAAAAAAACCCAGACTGGTGGTTGATACTAGTCCAGAGATGGGCAATGGTGGCAAACTTCTGATGGTGGTGCTGCATGCTTGCACTGAGAATAGTGGCTACACACTGGCAACCTGCAACATTTCACAGCTGTGTTGATGATAATAAGCACATGAAACAGTCCCCTTCACTGGAACTGCAAGGAGGACTTCCTCTGGTGCACTTTGACAAAAAACTGAGGCACCAGGCTGGAGAGAGTGGCAAACTTTGGATGGGCAGTCAGATACAGCAGCCTGAACATGAGAATGGAAACTGTAGTGACAGCAAAAACATTGTTGGCAGTACTGGAGAACTGCACCATCATTCAGTTGCAAGACTAACTGAGAAGCAGGAATATGTGGATTTGAAGGCAACATAATATGGTGTCCCATAACTATCCTTTTGGAGGGTCAGTTTGGTCTTTTGGGATGGACTGTCCCTAAATGATAACAAAGCCAAGGGGAAGGCATTAGGTCATTTGTGTTGGGCTACTGAAAATATTTTAACTATATGTGTTCTTAACCATGCTATTATTGCACTCACCTTCCCCTTCTCTACTGGGGTGATCGGCATAGTGGAACTGTTGATTGATCTCTAAAACCTTTGTAGATGCCCTGAACCACTGCTGATGTGAAGTGTGTCTGCCGTCACTAGAAAGCCTCTGTGGAATATAGAACTGTGATACCTTCTACCTGAGTAAGAGCTTAACCACCATTATAGTACCTGCTCTTGCTCATAGATATGATTTAACATACCAAGAAAGCATAGAGACAAATACAAGCCCAAAAGAATAGAAAGCACATTTGGGTGTTTGTATGAAGTCCATTAGCACCCCAACGCGTGGATGGCCAATGGTGGTGGTCTTGATTCCATTACCAATGCTATGAGACTGGCTTAGGGCACAGGAGTGACAACAGTACAGAGTGACAGAAGGAAAAAAGAACACATACCAGTGGGTTGCTGCAGTATGAATGTTACTACCCATTCCAGTATGGGTAGCTCAAACCCAAGGTTGGGGAGCAGAAAGTTTGGCGTGACTATGTGCCCTCTGCTGACTTTTCATATTCTTTCCTGATCTCTTGTGCAATTCTGCTTGTATAGTATTGTTTTATGACTTATGAGGCTTGCTTGTGTACAGATCATTTAAATAAATAGAGAGGGGCTTCATTGTTTAGCCGTGTCATTAGCAGTGTGGTCATCAATGTTATTTCCATACACACTTCATCCTGAAAAGGTTGGTGGGAAGCACATTTAACAACTACAATTTTGAGCAGCAAAAGCAAGGCACTCAACATTTTATTTACATAGAGCCCATTTCGATTGGGGTTCCACCAGCAGATACAAAACCTATCACATTTAGAGAAGCTCTAAACCATGCATGACTCTGAATGCAAACTTTGAGTCTGTGAATACAGTTACAATTCTTTGTTCAGCAATGATAAAAGCTCTTTTAAGTGCAACCAGCTCAGCAGCCTGGGCACATATCACACTGGGCTAACAGCAGCTCTCAATAACCTGGCTTATAGTACAATGGGAAATCCAGCAACAAGCTCATCCTGATCATTCTAAGACATACAAGACAATTGTGGGGTTCTCCCTCCTCACTGGTGGGCATTAGAGATGCAGTGTTTAGAGCAGGACTGAGAATCAATGTAATATGAGAGGCAGATAGCAAAAGGATCTTGTATTGGTACAATCTAGTAGGGGAAAGTGTAATGATATGAGTATTTGACCACTGACTCCATCTTGACCAATTATTCCATTTTGTGTTTAGCTTCAGGTACCGTCACAGCGGCAGCGCAGGGTTTTTCCACACTAAGCTTGTTTTCCACACAGATCCAGTTTGCGCTTTTCTCACCAGCACAGGGTTAAACAGCTCTGTCTCTGGAATGCACATTGGGGCAGGGAATGTTCACTTGCGTGTTTTCGATGCAGACCGAGTACAGCCAGCGCTTGAATTTCACAACTGAAGTGGGGGGGATTACTAG
The DNA here is from genome assembly GCF_031143425.1 of Pleurodeles waltl. NCBI lineage: Eukaryota > Metazoa > Chordata > Amphibia > Caudata > Salamandridae > Pleurodeles > Pleurodeles waltl. Next base: position 1,149,166,088 of record NC_090445.1, on the reverse strand, counting down.
AATCTTCTTCTTGAGTTTGTTTAAAGTATATAAGGTGGGGAAACATGACACTGAGAAAGGAGCTCGCCTGTAAGTGGACACACTGTTCAGGGAAAAATTATGGGGGTGATTCTTACCCTGGCGGTCGGTGATAAAGCGGCGGCCAACCCGCCAACAGGCAGGCGGTTAAAAAAATGGAATTCTGACCCTGGCGGGAACCGCCAACACAGCCCGCCACTTTAACACTCCGACCGCCACGGCGGGACAGACAAACAGCGCGGCGGTCACCGCCAACAGACAGGCGGCAGACAATGTACCGCCCACCCTATCACAACTCACCAATCCGCCATCTTTTCCGGGGCGGGAGCCCCGCCGATAAAAACACGGCGGAAACAGACTACGAACGGGAAAACGCTCACCTCTATGCACTCCACGAGGAATCTGGACAGCATGGAACCCGAATTAAACATCCTACCAGCTATTGTCTACCTGCTCATCTACCACGAGTACGAACGCCGGCGCAGACGACAACGGTGAGTACTGCACCTACGACACAGGGGAGGGTGGACAAGAAAAGTTTACGGGCACACACATATGCAACACCCCCCCCCAACTATCTACACACCAATGCAGAGCAACAAGTCACAGTGACACCCCCCAAACCCCCTGGAAAAATGCAAAGACATAATTAAATAGAGATTTAAAATTTATGTATAAAATAGGTTCATTGAAGTCATGGTAAATTAGCAATATGAAATATAAAAATTAACGAATGAACATTGCGAAATCTATAAACATAGGCAATAAGTCCTGCACAGTCAGTTAAATTTACATTGTCCGTGGGCCAATGTGTACAAACACATGGGCAAAGCCCACACAGGAGACCGGATACCATTGGAGAGAACACTGCAGGGGCATCAGATGATAAAACTACAGGCACCTCAGGGGGAAGGGAAGGAGGGGGCACCTCAGCCACAGGAGTCCACGACGCCAGATCCACGAGGGGCCTCCATGCCCACTGTACCATCCTGGGGAGTGCAAAGCCACAGTCTCTCAAGTCTCTACAGTGGGAGGGTTGCCCACTGTGCCATCCTGGGGAGTGCAAAGCCACAGTCTCTCAAGTCTCTCAAGTCTCTACAGTGGGAGGGTTGCCCACTGAGCCATCCTGGGGAGTGCAAAGCCACAGTCTCTCAAGTCTCTACAGTGGGAGGGTTGCCCACTGTGCCATCCTGGGGAGTGCAAAGACACAGTCCATCAGATGGATAACCGACTCCACTGGTATTGGAGGAGGCATGGTACCCAGAGTGCTGCGTGAACACCAGCTCGACACAGAACCGGCACTGTCAATGGGCCAGCGGTGCTTGAGACGGCGGGGCCCGGCGGAGCGGTGCTTGAGACGGCGGGGCCCAGCGGAGCGGTGCTTGACAGGAAGGGCCCAGCGGAGCGGTGCTTGAGACGGCGGGGCCCGGCGGAGCGGTGCTTGACAGGAAGGGCCCAGCAGAGCGGTGCTTGACAGGAAGGGCCCAGCAGAGCGGTGCTTGACAGGAAGGGTCCAGTGGAGCGGTGCTTGACAGGAAGGGTCCAGTGGAGCGGTGCTTGACAGGAAGGGCCCAGAGGAGCGGTGCTTGAGACGGCGGGGCCCGGCGGAGCGGTGCTTGAGACGGCGGGGCCCGGCGGAGCGGTGCTTGAGATGAAGGGCCCAGCGAAGCGGTGCTTGACAGGAAGGGCCCAGCGGAGCGGTGCTTGACAGGAAGGGCCCAGCGGAGCGGTGCTTGAGACGGCGGGGCCCAGCGAAGTGGTGCTTGAGATGAAGGGCCCAGCGAAGTGGTGCTTGACAGGAAGGGCCCAGCGAAGCGGTGCTTGAGACGGCGGGGCCCAGCGAAGCAGTGCTTGAGATGAAGGGCCCAGCGGAGCGGTGCTTGACAAGAAGGGCCCAGCGGAGCGGTGCTTGAGACGGCAGGGCCCAGCGAAGCGGTGCTTGAGATGAAGGGCCCAGCGGAGCGGTGCTTGACAGGAAGGGCCCAGCGGAGCGGTGCTTGAGACGGCGGGGCCCAGCGAAGCGGTGCTTGAGATGAAGGGCCCAGCAGAGTGGTGCTTGACAGGAAGGGCCCAGCGGAGCGGTGCTTGAGACGGCGGGGCCCAGCGAAGCGGTGCTTGAGATGAAGGGCCCAGCGGAGCGGTGCTTGACAGGAAGGGCCCAGCGGAGCAGTGCTTGACAGGAAGGGCCCGGCGGAGCGGTGCTTGAGACGGCGGGGCCCAGCGAAGCGGTGCTTGAGATGAAGGGCCCAGTGGAGCGGTGCTTGACAGGAAGGGCCCAGCGGAGCAGTGCTTGACAGGAAGGGCCCAGCGGAGCGGTGCTTGACAGGAAGGGCCCAGCGGAGCGGTGCTTGAGACGGCGGGGCCCGGTGAAGCGGTGCCTTTTCACGGCGGGCCCTGTTCAGCGGTGCCTTTTCACGGCGGGGCCCTGTTCAGCGGTGCCTTTTCACGGCGGGGCCCTGTTCAGCGGTGCCTTTTCACGGCGGGCCCTGTTCAGCGGTGCCTTTTCACGGCGGGGCCCTGTTCAGCGGTGCCTTTTCACGGCGGGGCCTTGTTCAGCGGTGCCTTTTCACGGCGGGGCCCTGTTCAGCGGTGGTGTCCTGTCTTTCTAGGGAGCCAGACCTGGCCAAGACTCTCCGCTTAGTCGCCCTCTGACCTTGCGGTTGCTGGCCCCTCCTGTGATGGAGTCTTGGGCCCGTGGCTGTCGTCCGTCACACCCGGTATGGGGCTGGTGGGGCCCTCCTGGTCCGCTCGCCTGCTGGCTGACTTCTCCGCCCTGCTGCCCTTGCCCTCCTTCGATGAAGCTCTCTGGCCCTTGCCTCCCTTTGATGTTGTGGCAGGTGACGGGCCAAGGCTACGGTCCTTGGTGGCAGCCGTCTCAGCCTTCTCGCGCCGGCCCTTAGTTTTTCTGGTTCTCTTCCCAGGGGGTGGGCTGGCTGTCCCCTTGCTGCTGGCCGATGTTCCTGCCCTAGTAAAAGGTGGACTCCAATACCCGTGCACTATGGTCATACTTGATGCAGGGCTGGTGGTGGCTGAGGGGCTCTTAGGACTCTCACCAGATGGAGGGGGTGGGTCAGGTGATGCAAAGAGGTTAAGTTTTGAGAGGAAAAGTTTTTTAGGCACAATAGGAAGGGTAGGTGCAGTGGGAATGGGAGTGGAGGAAGAGGATGTGGTTGTAGGAGAGTCAAGTGTGCTGTCTTTGGGTGCAGGTGCTTGTGACGGAGGCTGTCGTGAGGTGGATGGCTGTTGGGTGGGTGGCTGCCTGCGTTTGTGTGGTTTGGAAGAGGGGGTGACAGACTAAGTGGGAGAGGACACAGGGGACGTGTAAATGGCAGTGGGGGTGGTGATGCACGTGTGCGGACTGTACTGGAGGGTGTGCTGGTGATGGAAGTACTGGCTGATGGTGGTGTGCATGCAGGTGTGAGTGGAGACGTCACAGGGAGGGAGGAGGGAGACGAGGAGGAGGGGGACACAGAGGTGGTAGTGACTGTTGCCATGTCTGCATCTGGATGTTGCTTGGTTGAATGCTTGTGGGATCTGTGGTGCTTGTGTCTGGATGAGCTGCCCTTGGGTGTTGAGGTGTGTGCAGGCTGGTCTGATGGTGTGGATGGGATAGGCAGAGGAACAGGAGACTGGGACTGGGTGGAGGCAGTTAGAAGAGGGAGTCTGGAAACAGGGACAATGGCTGCCGTCAGTGCTGAGGCCAGAGCGTTGAACGATCGCTGATGGGCAGCCTGACCCGAATGAATGCCCTCCAGGTATGCATTGCTCCGATGCACCTCCCTTTCTACACCCTGGATGGCATTCAAAAGGGTAGACTGCCCAACAATGATGGTCTGGAGGAGGTCAATGACCTCCTCACTGAGGGCAGCAGGGGTAACTGGGGCAGGGCCTGAGGTGCCTGGGGCGAAGGAGATGCCCGCCTTCCTGGGCGAGCGGGCACGGAGCGTAGGCTGAGGGGCTGCTGGGAGGGCGGGGCTGTTGCGCTGGGTGGCGGCTGTACCTGTTGTGGCGGTGGGCACGGATGTTGCCGCCACCGCAAGGGAGCTCCCTTCCGAGGACGTGTCGGTGTCGCTGACGTCTCCACGGGTCCCCGTGGTGGAGCTCCCCTCGCCCTCCGTCTCACTGGTGTACTCGGAGTCTGTTGCATGGCCCTCCGGGGCAATGTCAGTTGCAGCTCCCTCGTGCTCCGATGCCAATTCTCCTCCGCCTGATGATGCTAATGCACACATGCACAGGAAGAAAAAGAAAATGGGTGGGGGGAGAAATAAAGACAGGTTGAGTGCGTGCATTGGCAACACCGTTGTCGGAGAGGACAGACACAGAAGCCCCCTGCATTACGCCGCGCAATCGGGGTACACTACTCAGTACTTGTGACTAGGCCTACAGGTCTATGGACAACAAATGCACACATGGGTGATGCAGGACCATGGATAGCTGTACTTGGCACCCTACAGAGGTGGGGGGCGGGGGCACAGGGCCATGCCTAACGGAGGGGACTAGCCTACAGAAAGCGCCCTGGCCTAGAGTTACCCACAGCCCTCCTCCCCAACCCAGACACCTCCACTGCGCGCAAAGATAGCAGAATGTGCTGATACTCACCCCCTTGTGTCTGCTGTGATGTCCTCACGCGCCCATCCAAATCGGGGTAGGCCACCGCCAGGATCCGGGACATCAGGGGGGTCAAGGTACGACTGGCACCCCTCCTACGTTGTGAGGCCATCCCCAGCAGAGACTCGGCGGTCTTTCTGGTCCCGCGGCGGATGTCCTCCCACCTCTTTCGGCAGTGGGTGCCCCGTCTGTTGTGGACCCCCAGGGCCCGGACGTCCTTGGCGATGGCACGCCAAATGTCGATCTTCTGATGGGCGCTGACCTATTTGACATGTACAGGGTGGGAAAGGAAATATCATCACTTTTCTGCATGGTAGATGTGAGTGGCCCCCCCTCCCCAACCTTGCCATGTGGCACATGTTCTCATCTGTCGTGCGTTGCAATCCTCATTCGCTCCCCTCCCCACCATCTTACATCCACCCCACTCAACACAGGCATAGCCCATTCAACGTGCACCCAGTGTACTTACCTGTTGGTCTGGAGGACCGTAGAGTAGCGCATACTGGGGGAGGACCCCATCAACAAGTTTCTCCAACTCTTCTGAAGTGAAGGCAGGGGCCCTTTCCCCAGTCGCAGCAGCCATAGTATCTCCCAGACCGAGGTCACAGCAGCACTTGCAGTATAGGTCCTCTCCTGTGGATGATCAGGTCTCGAGTGATTAATCAGATAGAAAATGGCGGTCACGCCCGCGGCGGTGCGTACCGCGACCGCCGGCGCACATCGTCATTGGCTCCTGAAACCCATAGGGTGCAATGTTAACCAATGCGGCTTCGCACCGCGGTCTTCGACCGCCTACCGCCACGGTGTGCCACGCCAGCACATTGACCTCACATCTCATTGTCACACTTCACAGGTCAGGCAGCCGCCATTTCAAAGGCCCACATGGCTTAATTTCTACTGCGTCACACAGGCCTAGGCCGTGCATTGCCACTCATACAAGCCTTTAACTGCATTGCGATTCATTTACTGTGCAAGCTGTGTGAACGAACCTGTGGGTTGCTTGACTCTGTACTCCATGTTGTCCTTCCTAGGCACCGTCCGCTGGGACTTGCGAGGAGAAGGATGAATCCTCCTGTGTACCGACCGCTGGTGGACCTGTCGACAATGGAAGAACGACATATTATACTTCGATACAGACTTGACAGAGCCACTATACATGAACTGTGTGCCCAGCTGGAGCCAGACCTGATGTCCCCCATCCGCCAACCCACAGGGATTCCCCCTCTGATGCAGGTTCTGTCAGTACTCCATTTTTTAGCAAGTGGGTCTTTTCAGACAACAGTGGCCATTTCATCAGGGATGTCTCAGCCTATGTTTTCTAAGGTATTGTCCAGAGTGTTGTCTGCCCTGATGAAATACATGCGGAGCTACAATGTTTTCCCTGAGGAGGATGATTTGGCTACAGTGAAGGGTGATTTCTATGCCCTTGGACATATCCCCAACATCATTGGTGCCATTGATGGGACCCATGTGGCTTTGGTTCCCCCCAAAGGAAGTGAGCAGGTGTACAGGAACAGAAAAAGTTATCATTCGATGAATGTCCAGGTGGTCTGTTTGGCTGACCAGTACATCTCCCATGTAAATGCCAAGTTCCCTGGGTCAGTGCATGACGCGTATGTTATGCGAAATAGCAGCATCCCATATGTGATGGAACAGCTACAGAGACACCGTGTGTGGTTATTAGGTGACTCTGGGTACCCCAACCTCTCCTGGCTATTGACCCCAGTGAGGAATCCCCGGACCAGGGCAGAGGAACGGTACAATGAGGCCCATGGGCGAACTAGGAGGATCATAGAAAGGACCTTCGGCCTCCTGAAGGCCAGGTTTAGGTGCCTGCATATGACAGGTGGATCCCTAATGTACTCACTAAAGAAGGTGTGCCATATCATCGTGGCCTGCTGTATGCTTCACAATCTTGCTTTGCGACGCCAGGTGCCTTTTGTGCAGGAGGATGGTCCAGATGGTGGTGTTGTAGCAGCTGTGGAGCCTGTGGAGAGTGAAGAGGAGGAAGATGACGGGGACGACACGGACAACAGGGATACAGTCATACAACAATATTTTCAGTAGCACACAGGTAAGAATCACCCACGCCATTTCACATTTACTTCAGGCCTCCTGCGTCTCTACTTTCTGTGTTTCCCCCCATTTCCTTTTAACTGAATTGTGACTTTCCCTTCCCTTTTCAGAGCTGTATGACCAACTGCGTGACTTCTGCTTTGTTTGCCCATGGACTACAGCTTATTGTCATTGGTATGTTGTCATCACAATGTAACAGAACATAATTGCACCATTATGTGTAATACATATTTGAAAAATACAAGCAGACTCCTGTTATTGTAAGTGCAATAAGTGATTTATTTCAAGTGCTACATATAGGTACATGATAGTAAAACGGTGATGGGTGGGGGTGGAGTAATGTCCATGGCAGAGTCCAGTTCTCAGTTTCACAGGTGCATTGTCCATATGCCTGTGGAAGGATGGAGCAGGGGCAGTTTAAGGTTGGACAGGGTGACAATGTGGGACAGTGGGATGACATCAGGGGGTATCTTATGCTGGCGGGGGTCTTGCAATCCTACTCTGTCTTCTTGTGTGATCTCAGGTTCCGCTTGCGGGGTGGTTGTTCTTCAGCAGGAGGTGGGGTTCTGGTGGCCTGTCGTCGTGTGGGGGCCTCCTGTCCACTAGCACCGGCGGACGTGGTAGGCTGTTCGTGGTCCAGGGTAGTGACAGGGGCCCTTTGGGGTGCCACATGGTCCCGCAATGTGGTGACTATCTGGTTAAGGGCCAGGACTATGGTCCCCATTGCGGAACCAATGTTCCTCAGTTCCTCTCTGAACCCCATGTACCGTTCCTCCTGCTATGCCTGGATCTCCTGGAACCTGGCCAGTACTGTCGCCATTGTCTCCTGGGAGTGGTGGTATGCTCCCATGATGGTGGAGAGGGCCTCTTGGAGAGTGGGTTCCCTGGGCCTGTCCCCCCCCCTGTCGCACAGCAGCCCTCCCAGTTCCACTGTTTCCCTGGGCCTTTGTCCCCTGGACGGTGTGCCCACTACCACTGCCCCCAGGTCCCTGTTGTTGTTGGGGTGGTGGGTCAACCTGGGTGCCCTGTAGTGGCGGACACACCGCTGATTGACGTGTCCTGGAGACAGAGGCATGGGCCCGCTGGGTGGGAGCTGTGCTGGTGTTCCCAGAGGGGGTTAGGTCTGCTGTAGCCTGTGGCTGTGTGAGGGGAACCGACTGTCCAGAGGTCCCCGATGGGCCGGGCTGGTCATCTGGGTCCAGGGAGACAGAGCTGCTGTCATCGCTGGGGGCCTCTTCTGGGGGTGGGATGGACATCTCTGTACCCTCCGTGGCGGTGTGGTGGCGTTCGGGTCCTGCAGGGGTATAAGGGTATGGTTATTGCTTCTGTGTGTGGCATTTCATGTGATGGGTGGGTGTCCGTGTACCCAAGTGCAGGCATTCCCTTGTGGGGGCTTTTGTGAGGGTGGCTTGTGGGGGTGATGTGTGTGTGCAGTGGGCATGCTTTGGTGATGGGTGTCCATGCTTTGTGGTCGCATGCAGGTCTAGGTGTTGGGATGGGTAGGTTGTGATGTGGGACATTTGCAAGGAGTTGGTGTGATGGGGGTGGGGGTGAGGGTGGGGGTGGGGTGGGAAGTAGTAGTTGGAATTGACTTACCAGAGTCCATTCCTCCAGCTACTCCTGCGAGACCCTCAGGATGCAGGATGTGCAAGACTTCCTCCTCCCATGCTGTGAATTCTGGGGAAGTAGGTGGGGGTCCGCCGCCAGTCTTCTGCACCGCAATGTTGTGCCTTGATACCATGGAACGCACCTTCCCCCGTAGGTCATTCCACCGCATCCTGATGTCATCCCGATTGCGTGGATGCTGTCCCACCGCGTTGACCCTGTCGACTATCCTTTGCCACAGCTCCATCTTCCTGGCAATTGTGGTGTGCTGCACCTGTACCCCGAATAGCTGGGGCTCTACACGTACTATTTCCTCCACTATGACCCTGAGTTCTGCGTCAGAGAACCTGGGGTGTCTTTGGGGTGCCATGGGGTGGTGTGGATGAGGTGAGGGAAGTTGTATGTGTTGTGGAGTGTGATGTGTGTGGTGGTGTATGGTGTTTTGTGCGTGGTAATTGTGTGGGTGATGTTGTGATTTGCCTCTGTGTGATGGTCTACTCTAAGCAGTGCTGTCTCTCTCAGTCCTTGAATCGCAATTGTGGCCGTAGGGGTTTGTGGGTGATGTGGGTGTGTGTTTTATATTGTATTGGGTGTGTGGGAGTGGTGTGTATATGTGTCTCAGGTGTGTGTATTTCAAATTGTCCAATGTGGTTGTGTTTTGTAAGGGTGTGTGTATTTTGACCGCGGCGGTGTGTACCGCCAATGGAATACCGCGGTTGTAAGACCGCCGCGTGGATTCGTGGGTCGTAATGGCATGGGCGTATTTCTGTTGGCGTGGCGGTGGAGGTTTGGTCATTGCCATTTTTTCGCTGACCTTTGCTGTGGCGGACTTTTGTGGTTGTCGGGTTTTTGGAGGTTTTCAGGTAGCGGGTCAGAATGACCGTGGCGGTTTACCGCGGCCGCGGCGGTGTTATGGCGGTCTTCTGACCGGCGGTAAGCGCCTTTTACCGCCGAGGTCAGAATGACCCCCTATGTGTCGGGAGACCACCTACATCAGCCATTTAGGCTTCCCTGGTTTGATGCTGGCAAGGATGAAGGATTAAACCCCCATGGTGATGCATTTTAATTCCTGATTATTCAGCTCAACTCTATGTATTTTCACTGCATATACTCACTGTTAATGTATGGCACATTTTCTACCTATCATTGTTTAACTTCTGTGAGTATTTTGACATATACGAGTGTTTCACTGCATTCAAGTTAAATGCTTATGCCCATATTTTTGTGTGCTTTTGTTTGATAACTGGGAAGTGCCTTAATAAATTAATTAATCAGACTAAGAGTGCTGTCTTCTTTGGCAATGTTTTTTTCTTAGTTTAAAGTAGAGCAACACAATGTGGAGTCACTCTGCAGGATTTTTGAAGTAAAAGATTATAAAGCAAAAATGTTTGGCAAAAAATCAAAGTCCGTTTCCTAGGTGCCAAATGACATTTCAGATAGGAAAAACAAACCTTACAATGCCCTTGCGAATTAACAGGCATGTGGTGCAGTATTAAGTGGAAATTGGGGTGCATGTCTTATAGATGCTGAACCAACTCAGGTATTAAATTGTTTGCAAAAAGGGCTCATAGATGAGGGACGGGAATCATCTCTTTTAGGCAGACAGGACTGGACCTGGTTATCTGTTTATAGAACAATGCATGAGAAATGTGTTCAGTTAGAACAAGGAAATCAGCAATTGGAGAGGCAGCTAGTTGAAGCCAAGAATAATTTGACCATGCTATCATGTCAGAATAAATTACTGCAAGATAAATTTGATACTTACCAGTCCATGGCAGAGAAGACTGCAGTGTGTGTTCCTCAGTATAGATACAAAAAGAGCAATGGAAGAGTTAATAAAAAGAAAGTTCATTTAGTCATTGCTAAAGCACGGCTGGACTGGAACCTGGATGCTTGGGATGCAAATATTTGGGATTCCACTGGCTTTTCGGATTCTGGCAAGCAGCTTTCTCAAAATAGTGGTGGTCAGAGCGAGGCAGATGAACAGAAAATTATACATGTGCAGCCCATACACAGACGAAAGTTCTAACATGGACCTCAACAACCTAGGAGGCAGCCATGGACTCTCTAGAGGATCATACATAACAGGAGATAAATGACATCATAGACAGATTTAGGTAGAGATCTGGGAAAACATTTCTTACATGGATGGTGTGATTATTTGACACCAACTTATTATTTTCTGGCAACTACATGCAGGCATTGTTCTAGTACATACAACTGTGACCCCTTTCAAGGACTGGTGCAGTGCAGTTTGGCTTTCTACCATTGCCCCATTCAGTTCCTTTGGGGTTTCTCACAAGGAGCCACGGAAAGGGAGCAGCAGCAAAGAGGCCAGATCTATAGTGGGATCCAATGTTGGGATGCTGGTTGTTTACTTCTGCCTGAGTTGGTAACGATGAGTGGTGGTGGGTACATTGCTGAACAAATGCGAGGAAGCAGGATAGTGGAGCTGGTTCCACTCAGGAGGAGATGGGATAGGCTGGCCTTGGATTTCCAGTCCTGTGTGAGGAGAAGATGTACAGCCGGGAAAAGTTCCAGCAAAAAAACCAAGACTGGTGGTTGATACTAGTCCAGAGATGGGCAATGGTGGCAAACTTCTGATGGTGGTGCTGCATGCTTGCACTGAGAATAGTGGCTACACACTGGCAACCTGCAACATTTCACAGCTGTGTTGATGATAATAAGCACATGAAACAGTCCCCTTCACTGGAACTGCAAGGAGGACTTCCTCTGGTGCACTTTGACAAAAAACTGAGGCACCTGGCTGGAGAGAGTGGCAAACTTTGGATGGGCAGTCAGATACAGCAGCCTGAACATGAGAATGGAAACTGTAGTGACAGCAAAAACATTGTTGGCAGTACTGGAGAATTGCACCATAATTCAGTTGCAAGACTAACTGAGAAGCAGGAATATGTGGATTTGAAGGCAACATAATAAGGTGTCCCATAACTATCCTTTTGGAGGGTCAGTTTGGTCTTTTGGGATGGACTGGCCCTGAATGATAACAAAGCCAAGGGGAAGGCATTAGGTCATTTGTGTTGGGCTACTGAAAATATTTTAACTATATGTGTTCTTAACCATGCTATTATTGCACTCACCTTCCCCTTCTCTACTGGGGTGATCGGCATAGTGGAACTGTTGATTGATCTCTAAAACCTTTGTAGATGCCCTGAACCACTGCTGATATGAAGTGTGTCTGCCGTCACTAGAAAGCCTCTGTGGAATATAGAACTGTGATACCTTCTACCTGATTAAGAGCTTAACCACCATTATAGTACCTGCTCTTGCTCATAGATATGATTTAACATACCAAGAAAACATAGAGACAAATACAAGCCCAAAAGAATAGAAAGCACATTTGGGTGTTTGTATGAAGTCCATTAGCACCCCAACACGTGGATGGTCAATGGTGGTGGTCTTGATTCCATTACCAATGCTATGAGACTGGCTTAGGGCACAGGAGTGACAACAGTACAGAGTGACAGAAGGAAAAAAGAACACATACCAGTGGGTTGCTGCAGTATGAATGTTACTACCCATTCCAGTATGGGTAGCTCAAACCCAAGGTTGGGGAGCAGAAAGTTTGGCGTGAAGACGTGCCCTCTGCTGACTTTTCATATTCTTTCCTAATCTCTTGTGCAATTCTGCTTGTATAGTATTGTTTTATGACTTATGAGGCTTGCTTGTGTACAGATCATTTAAATAAATAGAGAGGGGCTTCATTGTTTATCCATTTCATTAGCAGTGTGGTCATCAATGTTATTTCCATACACACTTCATCCTGAAAAGGTTGGTGGGAAGCACATTTAACAACTACAATTTTGAGCAGCAAAAGCAAGGCACTCAACATTTTATTTACATAGAGCCCATTTCGATTGGGGTTCCACCAGCAAATACAAAACCTATCACATTTAGAGAAGCTCTAAACCATGCATGACTCTGAATGCAAATTTTGAGTCTGTGAATACAGTTACAATTCTTTGTTCAGCAATGATAAAAGCTCTTTTAAGTGCAACCAGCTCAGCAGCCTGGGCACATATCACACTGGGCTAACAGCAGCTCTCAATAACCTGGCTTATAGTACAATGGGAAATCCAGCAACAAGCTCATCCTGATCATTCAAAGACATGCAAGACAATTGTGGGGTTCTCCCTCCTCACTGGTGGGCATTAGAGATGCAGAGTTTAGAGCAGGACTGAGAATCAATGTAATATGAGAGGCAGATAGCAAAAGGATCTTGTATTGGTACAATCTAGTAGGGGAAAGTGTAATGATATGTGTATTTGACCACTGACTCCATCTTGACCAATGATTCCATTTTGTGTTTAGCTTCAGGTACCGTCACAGCGGCAGCGCAGGGTTTTTCCACACCAAGCTTGTTTTCCACACAGATCGAGTTTGCGCTTTTCTCACCAGCACAGGGTTAAACAGCTCTGTCTCTGGAATGCACATTGGGGCAGGGAATGTTCACTTGCGTGTTTTCGATGCAGACCGAGTACAGCCAGCGCTTGAATTTCACAACTGATGGGGGGGATTACTGGAATCTTCTTCTTGAGTTTGTTTAAAGAATATAAGGTGGGGAAACATGGCACTGAGAAAGGAGCTCGCCTGTAAGTGGACACACTGTTCAGGGAAAAATTATGTGTTGGGAGACCACCTACCTCAGCCATTCAGGCTTCCTTGGCATGATGCTGGCAAGGATGAAGGATTAAACCCCCATGGTGATGCATTTTAATTTCTGATTATTCAGCTCAACTATATGTATTTTCACTGCATATACTCACTGTTAATGTGTGGCACATTTTCTGCCTATCATTGTTTAACTTCTGTGAGTATTTTGGCATATACGAGTGTTTCACTGCATTCAAGTTAAATGCTTATGCCCATATTTTTGTGTGCTTTTGTTTGATAACTGGGAAGCGCGTTAATAAATTAATTAATCAGACTAAGAGTGCTGTCTTCTTTGGCAATGTTTTTTTCTTAGTTTAAAGTAGAGCAACACAACGTGGAGTCACTCTGCAGGATTTTTGAAGTAAAAGATTATAAAGCAAAAATGTTTGGCAAAAAATCAAAGGCAGTTTCCTAGGTGCCAAATGACATTTCAGTTAGGAAAAACAAACCTTACAATGCCCTTGCGAATTAACAGGCAGGTGGTGCAGGATTAAGTGGAAATTGGGGTGCATGTCTTATAGATGCTGAACCAACTCAGGTATTAAATTGTTTGCAAAAAGGGCTCATAGATGAGGGACGGGAATCATCTCTTTAGGCAGACAGGGCTGGACCTGGTTATCTGTTTATAGAACAATGCATGAGAAATGCGTTCAGTTAGAACAAGGAAATCAGCAATTGGAGAGGCAGCTATTTGAAGCCAAGAATAATTCGACCATGCTATCATGTCAGAATAAATTACTGAAAGATAAATTTGATACTTACCAGTCCATGGCAGAGAAGACTGCAGTGTGCGTTCCTCAGTATAGATACAAAAAGAGCAATGGAAGAGTTAATGAAAAGAAAGTTCATTTAGTCATTGCTAAAGCAAGGCTGGACTGGAACCCGGATGCTTGGGATGCAAATATTTGGGATTCCACTGACTTTTCGGGTTCTGGCAAGCAGCTTTCTCAAAATAGTGGTGGGCAGAGCGAGGCAGAAGAACAAAAAATTATACATGTGCAGCCCATACACAGACAAAAGTTCTAACATGGACCTCAACAACCTAGAAGGCAGCCATGGACTCTATAGAGGATCATACATAACAGGAGATAAATGACATCATAGACAGATTTAGGTAGAGATCTGGGAAAACATTTCTTACATGGATGGTGTGATTATTTGACACAGGAGTGATGCTAGATGTAGGAGACACTCCGAAGGTTTGCATACTTAGTACTGATCCCACTGTACAGGAGCAGAATAGGGGCTATCAGGGTAACCGACAGATCACCTTACTGCAGTTAGCAGTCATTTAATGTAATAAAAGGTAACCTACAGAGTCAGACTGGCCACAGATTGATAAGTATTATCTTAAGTATACATTAAGAGACGCTATGCAGAGAATTAAAGAGGAGGGAATGAAAACTGCAATTTTCCTGGGAGATGCTCACCGTCTGTTAGATGGAGCACTTTTGTAATGGTGTGAAACAAAATAATTTGCTTCGCTCCTCCAGCCTCAAACTTGTGATAATGACCATAATAGTAAATCAGACAGGTAATCCCTTAAAGAAGGTGCTGGAGACAGTTTGTGGGTTAGGAGAGCTTGGAGACTAGATACAACCTGAGAGACCTTCGAGGTCTGAAGGTCACACAGATAATAACAGAGATTCTAGGATAGATATGTTTATGGCATTGTTGAAGGATGGTGTCAACAGAGAACAGATGGATGGGATAGATACTAAGAGTCTATGGGATATGTATCTCAAATGAGGGCTGAACAGGAAGGAGGGGAGCAGAAAGGTGAATAAACAGGATAACAAGCGAGTGAATCTGGTTAAGTCACAGATGCAGGAAGAAGGAAAAGAAAGGGAGAAAAATGTTTCTTCGAAGGGGATACTGACTGGTTGATTGGGGCAAACAGAGAAGGAGAGGAATATCCTCGCAGATATGAGAGCATATATCTGGAAAGTCAACAGGTTTAAATCAGATTAGGAAATAGGCCATATCCAGGTACATGAATGGGCTTGCAAAGATAATAGATCCCATATTGATTTAGAAATTCACTGGAAACATAAAAATGTTCCAAAGGTTTGACACTTGGAAGGCACCAGCGGAGGGGCCTCTTTAACATATGGAGATTTGAAAATGTTTACAGGTAAGCACTACACCATCACAGGGTTGGGTAGAAAGCAAACCCCGCAGTGCAGACTACGGTTCCAATGAAAATAGGTGGAACGCCAAAAAATAGAATCCAGTATTTTGACTGACTGTGCCCCTCTTAGAGTATATACTGGGAACTGACATTCTGAAGGGGATGACTTTATATTTGGATGATGATTGGATCAAAGTGATACATTTCAGTGGTAGCAGTGAGGATGGGTTATCTGAAAATACCCCCAGTGAAGGTGCCCCCCAGGTACCAAGGTGGTTAGTTTGAAACACTACCGAATCCCGAGAGGGCATAAGGCGAAAAGTAAGACCATACACAAATTGATAGAGATAGGTGTGGTGGCCCCAGTCACCACTGAGTGGAACAAACTTCTGTGGCCCGTATGCAAATAGGATGAGCAGTATACAATGACTACTGATTATCGAGAATTGAACAAACATACACCCCCTTTGACTGTTGTAGTCCCTGACATCATCACTTTGATTGAAAATATACAAAAACATAAAGGGACCAGGTATGCAACCATTGATATTGCTAATGCTTTCTTTTCCATACCATTGGCCCCTGAGTGTCAGGAGCAATTTGATTTTTCATGGAACTGAAGACAATTTAAGATCTTATCTTTGTCTCTGGGGTATGTACACAGCCCCACCATCTCTCACCGGCTGGTGGCAAGACACTTGGATGGAGTACCTGTCATTCCAGGGGTGCAGTTGTCTCATTATATCAATGATGTGATGATTCAGGGAAAAACACAAGAACAGGTGCAGACTCAGTTGGACAGGGTTGTGGAACCTCTGCAAAGGGTGGATGATCAATCCAGATAGGACGCAAGGACCCTCTCAAAAGGTGAAATTTCTAAGAATTCAGGGAATCGGGGACATAGGGAGGTGTTGCCACTGGCAAGATAAAAGATACTAGAATTTGCCACAACCCGTAGTAAGCAGGATACTCAGCACTTCATTGGATTGTTTGGTTTTTGGAGACAGCATATCCCTCACTTGAGTCAGATTTTGGACCCTTTGCAAAAAGTGACTCAAAAGAAACATGAATTTGAATGGAGAGACCAGCAGCAGTGTACATTTGAATTAGCAGAGGAGGTGATTCAACAGGCGTTAGACTTATGGCCAGTACAGGAAGGAGACATTGAGTTACATGTAACCGTTCAGGGGCAATATGCAAATTAGAGTGCGTGGCAAAAACAGGAAAGAAAGAGGGTGCCCTTCAGTGTCTTGACCAAAAAGCTACCAGATGCAAGAGAGACATACACTCCCTTCGAGGAACAGTTACTAGAGTGCTATTGGGCTCTAGTGGATAGTGAGCAAATTACTATATGGCAGTGGTTCCCAAACTGTGCGCCGCGGCACCCTGGTGCGCCGTTAAAAGTTGCCAGGGGCGCCACGCACATTTTGGAAACATGATATGAACATTTAAAAAAAGATTTATGTGTGCAGTTTATTACGAGTTAAAAGTATTTTGTGGCCGAGTAACTCTTTAGCATTTTATGTGGGGGAGTTACATAAGCCCCACCTGTCAAGGTCTTGCCCTCTGCAGCATGGTTTCACCAAACGTGATTAGTTCTTAAATAAAAGCCTTCGTCATTGCCAGCCGTCGGAAATTCAGAAGAGAGCACTGGAATGTTATTGCTCCCGTGGGATCCTCTTGAAGTGCGCACATAGGACGTGTTCCTTGTTGAGTTTACAATAATCAGGTAATTAGAATTATTATTATTAGGATTTCTAAACTAGGGTGAGAGAGAGGGCACGGCAGGACCGGAGATCACAGGAATGTGCAGGAAATTCTCCTAAGCAGCGCTGATATAGTAATTATAGTATTATTAATAACTAATGTTCTGTTTTTAAAACAGATGGATATTTCCCAGGGGCGAGCACAAGGCCCCTGTGTAGTTTCCGGACGGGAGAAAACTGCTAACAGCTTGATTCAGCACACGCACAGAAGTTGAGTTCGTTTATTTAGGTTAGAAGACATTATTAGAATTATTAGTTCCTTGTTGATGACAAGTCCAGGGGAAAATTGCAGCATTTCTGCTTTGTGAAAGATTAACCTTCCACCCTTTTCTTATTATTAAGCACACCTTTCCTTTTTTTTCCCCATTTGTGTTTACTAAATGCTAGTAAATTGTTAAAAATAAATTATAGGACCACAGTCCTCTCACTTGCATGCCCAAATCAGATTACTTACTGAGTCTTACTGCCAGGGGAAGGCAATTTTCGTTGGGATGCCAGAAAAACGGCTATGGGAGGTACAGACCAAGTGGAACTTGGAAAGCACAGTTATCAAAAGCTGAAGCCTTTGAAATAATTTAACGCAGCGGTGCCTCCTAAATTCTCAAGAAACTGCAGAGTGGGAGTGTGAACGGCAGTGCTTAATTTGTAAATAAAAACGTGCCGGTGCCCAAAGTCCTCCTTTTAAACATGTGGCTGCTGCAACTAAATGTGTGAAAATTGTATACTGAGGCAGTGTAATACCGAAGCCATCTCAGGCCTCTTCAATGATTTTAAAGCCACTCCCTGCCCCTTCAGCTCACTCTTGCAGCTTTCTGTTTTCTCCCATTGTGACACTATTTAGTTTTTCTCTTCCTTGCTTAGCACCGGAAACAACAAGCACAAATTAAGCACTGGTGAATGATCAAGTACTGTTAAGTAGTTTTAGAGGAGAAAGAGTCCAGATTGAAGGCAGAATGTGTGCACCAAAGGTGAGGTGTGAGATGTGTGTGTGGTCAAGGCAATGTAATGACGTTGTAAACAAAGAAGAAAATACGTGCATGGAGGGTAGCAAGTGTGACACGGGGGGAGATGTGGCTAAATTTTTTAGACGTTTAAGAATGAGAGGTTGAATTGGAGGAGATGTGGTCTAGCAGGGAGGAGGAAACATACAAAACATCCATGTTATGCTTGTTGATATAATTAAAGTACTCCCGAAGCTGGGCTTACATCGCCCACCCGAAAAGAAAAAAAAAGTAACATAATGGGGAGCCGCGGGCAATGGCAAATATAGGTGAAGGGAGCCGCGGGTCGAAAAAGTTTGGGAACCACTGCTATGGGGCATAATGTGATTCTGAGACCCGAGATTCCAATAATGCAGTGGGTGATGAGTTCACCAAAAACTCACGAATAGGACATGCACAAGAAGCAAATGGCATTAAGTGGAAATGGTACATATAGGACAGGGCACGAGTGGGACCAGCAGGAACAGAGGCCCTACATGGACAGGTAGTACAGGCCCCTGTGCAGGATAATGAGATGGTGCAGGAGGTGCCAGAGGTAAAAGAGTCACACGTAAGGTGGGGTGAGCCATTTGAATCCTTGTCTCCTGAGGACAGGGAGCATGTATGGTTCACCGATAGTTCAGCCAAGTATGTGGGGGCCAAAAGACATTGAAAGACAGGGTAATATAACACAGTAACCAAGAAGCTGCTGTCCACTCCAGGGAAGACGACAAATATGCAGAATTTATAATGACTCTTGGTTCACCACCGATGGGCTAGCTACTTGGCTTCCCACATGGCATGCACATAACTGGCAAATAGATTTCAAGGAGGTGTGGGGCAAATAATTGTGGCAGGAAATTTGGGAAATGCTGGAGCAAAGTACTGTTACTGTATGTCATGTAGATGCCCACTGTCCCACCGATTCACTAGAATGATGGTTCAATTCCTTTGCAGACATCAAAGTCAAAATCTCAGAGGCAGAAGTAACAACACAGGATTCTGACTTAGTTCAGATGGATAAATGGGCGCAATAAAAATGTTGACACCTGGGAGAGAAGACCACTAACAGGTGGGCAGAGATTATAGGGAAACACATTCCACTAGATATGATAAAAACTGTCATAACGCAGTGTCCCATTTGTCTATAAACAAAAAAGAGATCTGTCCCGTAAACTATTGGAGGTCAGTTGGGAAGAGGGAAGTTGCCAGGGCAGATATGGCAAATCAATTACATTGGCCCACTATCGAATAGTCGCGGGTGTATGTACGCATGCACGGTGGTGGATACTTACTCTGGATATTTGATTGCGTTTCTATGTAAACGTGGTACTCAATTCAACACCATCAAAATGCTGGGCTTGTTAATGTTGTATTATGGAGTCCCACTGCAAGTTCAGAGTTACAATGGGTCACCTTTTAAAGGTAAATTGGTGCAAGAGTATTGTTCACAACACAATATTGAATAGATTTAGAATATCCCATAAAACCCACACGCTGCAGGATTGGCTGAGAGAATGAACGGCTTATTAAAAGCTCATTTACAAAAATTAGCAGACCGTACCTTGAGAAATTGGGGAGATTATTTGAAAGAGGCCTTGTTGATACTTAACAATAGACCCTTGACACATGCAGAAACACCATTAATGTGAATGTTAACCCCGGGCATTACAGATACAACCCCATGTTGCATCAAATACTGTCATGTATTGGGCAACAAAAACATGAGCCTTGGCTCCATACTGAGCCACACCAGAATCTGCAGGTCTTGTGTTGCATGCTTTGAACATGTACAGATTGAAGCTAAGAGACATGGCACCTATTCAAATAGGTGTTGGAATACAAATTCCCTTGGAGCATTTCGGGTTGATTGCTCCTTGATATGGGTTGGCAGTCAAAGGTATTCAGGTCTTGCGGGGAGTGATTGATGCAGACTACCAAGGAGAAATGAAGGTAATTTTACTGAACAGTGGAGACACTGATTTGATAATACAACATGGAGACAGATTGTTATCATTCCAATGAATGGAGGAATTGTTAAAAAGGGAACTGCCCAAACCCTTCTTAGAGTACGTGGGGAGGGAGGTTTTGGTTCAACTGAGAAAAATCCTGGTGCTAAGGTGTGTGTAGAATCCCCAAATCGTCCTCCTGAACCAGCAGAAATTAAAGCAAGAGACAAGAATAATGTGTTGATAGTCATGAACCCAGAACATGAGATATGGGAGTATGTACCAGCTGATAAATGTTATTTGCAGGAATGATCATACTTGTCTCTTTTACAGATCATACTACAAGGAGTCTTTGTGTTAGCTGCTCTGCGTGGTCTCCCTTCGGGCATGTGAGAGTGGTGTTGTGAGGGATTGAATGCTCCCAGTCCTGATGTGATTGACCGGCTGCGCCGATCGACATCTCTAATGTACCAACCTCATCAATTGGATTACTGCATAATGACTTTACACTCTACGAACACTGCCAGTTTTGCCAAGAGACAACAGATGAAAAATGGGATATTCTAATACACATGATTACTTACAATATTACTACCGGTGATGTCTGCTACAACTTAACTAGTGACAATTACAAAATCAGAAAATGTGCTCAAATGTGCTTTGAAGCAACAACGGAGTCTCCTCAAGAGATCCCGTGAGAACAACGAGTACTATGTCAGCAAAGAAACGATAAAATGTGTAAAAATATGAACAACAGCATGTCTTGTAAACACATAGTGACTGTCGCTAGTCACATCAAGCATGTCAAATTACCAGTTGGGTGGTTGTTTTCTTGTGGAAATACAATCTATACGTACATTACTGGTAATATAACCAGAGGACTGTGTGCTTTTACGCCATTAGGACATATGATGTTTCCATTTCACTCCGTATTACATACTCGACACACAAAGGAAGCAGTTCAATTAAGTGAAGACTGTGACTCTGAAATCCAGTTATTATCGAAGTCAGAATATGTAAGCTTGAATCTTTCTGTAGTGGGAGTTCCAGGATTAGCTGTTTACAATACTTGAATTATTAACAAATTAGCATGTTTGATTGTCGAGAACATTAATAACACCTCTAACACTTTAGCAGAGTTATTATTAGATATACGGGGCACTAGAAAAGCTCCATTGCAAAACAGGGCAGCCATTGACTATTTACTGTTGAAGCATGATGATGGCTGCTCAGAATTCGAGGGTATGTGTGGCTTTAACCTGTTTGATCACTCTAAATCCAGCCAAACTCACATTGAAGCCTTGCATGAATCGGTGAAGGGAGGGAAGCAAGATGTAGACAAAGGGTGGTGGGACCGGTTATTTAGCTGGCTTCCTGATTTAGGTCAACTTAGGTCCATTTTAAGTGGGATATTTGTAGTAATGTGTATTATGATAATGATATGTTGTATACAATGCATGCCTAACCTAGTTACTATGTATAGGAAGTTGGCTCTTTATATTCTACTTTCAAGTAAGAAATAGTGTGCACAGAGTCCAAGGGTTCCCCTTAGAGGTAAGATAGTGGCAAAAGTAGATAATTCTAATGCTCTATTTTGTGGTAGTGTGGGCGAGCAGTAGGCTTATCAGAGGGTAGTGTTAAGCATTTGTTGTAAACACACAGGCAATAAATGAGGAACACACACTCAAAAACGTACTCCAGGCCAATAGGTTTTTATACTGAAAATATATATTTTCTTAGTTTATTTTAAGAACCACAGGTTCAAGATTTACAGTTAATACCTTAAATGTAAGGTACTTCACTTAGATACTTTAGGAACTTTGAATGAAAACAATATCATGTACAGTCTTTAAAAATAGCTTATTGCCATTTTTACAAAGTGGACACTGCAAAAATCAACAGTTCCTGGGGAGGTAGGTAAAGGTTAGATTAGGAGGTAAGTAAAACACTTACAAGTCTCAGTCCTGGGGCATAGGCAGCCCATCGTTGGGGGTTCAAGGCAACCCCAAAGTTACCACACCAGCAGCTCAGGGCCGGTCAGGTGCAGAGGTCAAAGAGGTGCCCAAAACACATAGGCGCCTATGGAGAACAGGGGTGCTCCGGTTCCAGTCTGCCAGCAGGTAAGTACCTGCGTCCTCGGGGGCAGACCAGGGGGGTTTTGTAGAGCACTGGGGGGGGACACAAGTAGGCACACAAAACACACCATCAGCGGCACAGGGGTGGCCTGGTGCAGTGTGCAAAGCAGGTGTTGGGTTTTGTATAGGTTTCAATGGAGGGACCCGGGGGTCACTCTAGTGGTGCAGGCAGGTACAGGGGGGGTGCTTCTCGGGACAGCTACCACCTGGGTGAGGCAGAGGGTCACCTGGGGGTCACTCCTGCATCAAAGTTCGGTTCCTTCAGGTCCTAGGGTGCAGTGTTGGTTCCAGGCGTTGGGTCCCTTGTTACAGGTAGTCGCGGTCAGGAGGAGCCTACAGATTCTCTCTGCAGGCTTCGCTATGGGGGCTCAGGGGGGTCGTCTCTGGTTACTCACTGGGAAACTCGTTTCTCAGCAGCAGGCTGGCACAGACCAGTCAGTCCTACACTGAAGGATAGGGTAAAATACAGGGGGCATCTCTAAGATGCCCTCTGTGTGCATTTTTTAATAAATCCAACACTGGCATCAGTGTGGGTTTAGTATTCTGAGAAATTTGATACCAAACTTCCCAGTATTCAGTGTAGCAAATATGGAGCTGTGGAGTTCGTTTTTGACAAACTCTTAGACCATATACTTAATATGGCCACACTATACTTACAATGTCTAAGAATAGACTTAGACACTGTAGGGGCATATTGCTCATGCAGCTATGCCCTCACCTGTGGTGTAGTGCGCCCTGTCTTAGGGCTGTAAGGCCTGCTAGAGGGGTGACTTTCCTATGCCACAGGCAGTATTTTGTGGGCAAGGCATCCTGACGGGGTTGCCATGTCGACTTTGCCTTTTTCTCCCCACCAACACACACAATCTACAATGTCAGTGTGCATGTGTTAGGTGAGGGGTCTGTTAGGGTGGCACAACATATGCTGCAGCCCTTAGGGACCTTCCCTGGTCACAGGGCCCTTGGTATCACTGGTACCTTTTACAAGGGACTTATCTGTGTACCAGGGGTGTGCCAATTGTGGAAACAATGGTACATTTTAAGTGAAAGAACACTGTTGCTGGGGCCTGGTTGGCAGGGTCCCAGCACACTTCTCAGTCAAGTGAGCATCAATATCAGGAAAAAAGTGGGGGGTAACTGCAACAGGAAGCCATTTTCCTACACTATGTTTGGACCAAAAAGTGTGACTTTTAGACTAGTATGCTATGAGAGTCATTGTTCAAAGGGTGGAGTGTAATGCTCTGTGTATTTGACCACCGACTCATTCTTAACCACTGACTCCATTTTGTGCTTAGCTTCAGGTGCCATTACAGCAGCGATGCTGTGTTTTTCCACACCAAGCTCGTTTTCCACACAGAAAGTGTTTGTGCTTTTCTCACCAGCAGAGGGTTACACCATGCTGGAACACAACAGAGGGGATGTGGAGGGTAGACGTCATGAGAGAGTCTCAGCCTGGGAATGTTTTCATCAAGGAAAAGTACAGATATGTCTCTAGAATGTGCATTGGGGCATGGCCCGTTCTTTTGTGCGTTTTCAACGCAGACCGAGTACAGCCAGCACTTGAATTTCACAACTGAAGGGAGGGAGGGTTACTAGAATCGTCCTCTTGAGTTTTTTTTAAGCTATATTAAGTGGGCAAACTTGGCACTGGGGAAGGAGCTCGCCTGAAAGTGAACTCACTGTTCAGGGAAAAATCCCATGTTGGGAAGACCTTCTGCCTCAGCCGTTCGGGGTTCCTCCGCTTGATGCTGGCAATGATGAAGGATTTAATCCCCATGTTGATGCATTTTAATTCTCAATTAGTTAGCTTGACTACATACATTTTCACTGCATATATTCACTGTTGATGTATTGGGAAGTGCTTTAATAAATTCATTACTGACTATGATTGCTACATTCTTTGGCATTGTTTCCTCTTAGTTTAAAGTAGAGCAACACAGAGAGGTGTCAGTCGTGGTTGTGAAGAAGACAGCAGCAAAAGAATGAGGAACGGTCACAAACAAAATAAAACTCAATGCACTGTTTTCAGGGGCCTTGAAAATGTGGGGAGCAGAGGCATGGAGCTAGCCTCCCAGGTGTGATGTTTAAAGCAAAGGAATATAATGGTATAGGCTTTTTCTGATCACCATGATCCTGCATCAGTAGTCCAGGGACAATCCATCTCATTCATGACAATACATAGTGTGTAACCAGGGTTTCCAATGGTGTGTGCATAAGTGAGGGCTTGTTTTATTTGTGTAGATTCATTTTCAGCTTCTTATACCATTGCAAGCATCCAGGGGTGTCCCTTTCAATATAATTTTACAAAGGTGTTGTCATAGGGCATACCCAGGGATCCACTCTCTACCATACTCAGTCATACCAAAGAACTATGGTTCTTTGGAAATGGTTACTGAACCTGACAACTTGGGGATGCCCTCAATCCATTTTGTTGATAGATGGTGCTTTCCCATGGAGATTTCATGACCTAGATACCGTAACCAGACAAGGCAAAATTACAGTATGTCTTTGGAAACCTTATGCCCTTTCTTAGCCAAATAGATGGGGAGGTCAAAGGAACCACCTTTACATTGGTCTAAAGTAAAAGAGGCAAGATCCACCACAGTCAACTATTGGTCATTAACAGAGACACAAAAAAGGATGGCAGCAGGCTTGAAAATCACAGGGAAGCTAATGATAATCACATGATTAATGGCTCTCATATCCTGAACAAATATGTACACATATTGGTCTAGCCTGCCTTTTTAAAAGGGAGAACAGGAATATCGCATCATACAACAACATGGTACCAAAACACCTTGCTTGATCAGGTCTGTGATGAAAGGTCAAATTCTAGCTCCAGCCCCCGGCTTCAAAGAATACTATGAAAAACGGGGCCACTTTTTCATTGGATTTATATTTACTTTTAGAGGGTCAACAGAAAGTATGCACCTCACATCATTAAGTCCTGAAGTCCAAAAAGCAGAGGGCACATGCAAATAACTCTGAGAGACCTGTAGATATTTCATTAGTATCAGTAAGAGGTTGAAAATGTATTCCACACAGCAAGGCAACAATCTTCCTTGCTCTGTAGTACACTGAGGTAGACTCTCTGTCTAGTGTAGAAAGCAGTTCTATTAACACAAAACACCAGGACCCAAGAGATTGGCAGAGAAAATAGGGATAACAAGAAAAGCATGGTTGTCTGTCATTAGACTAAGAGTTCTAATATGATGTGATTTGAAATACTGACTGTGTCTATGGACAACCCGAAGAGAGGTATTGAAGTAAATTGAGAGGTTTCTAGGGCAGATCAACCTGCACCAGTGTCAATAAGGCAAACAATGGATTCTCTATTTATCATACAATCAACATGAAGCCCGTTCTGATCTATGGGAATCAAAGTGTTCAGGATACAGTTGGAATCTCTCGGTCTTTCCTGGTAGTCAGGATATGGATTTTATGTGATTAAACGCCAGTGAGTCATATCAACGAGGTACATTAGAAACACCATTAGCACAAAACCTTTTCAAATGTCCAATTGCATAAAAGCAAAACATGATCCCCACCCCAGTTCGCTCTCATCCCAGCACCAATCCTTTTCCTCTCTTGGGGGTACTCTCTGGCCCCTCCCTTTTACACTATACAGCATATTTTGTCATTCTAAAGACATCAGTTAAAATGTTGCCATTTCTTCCGTTCCTGAGACACAACACAATGATTTGCTACAGTTACTAGTGAGACAGCTTTTTAGTTAGCAACCCAATGAAAATATTCACTTCAGTTTAGACTTTCTGTGACAATCCCTGCACAAAAGCAGCGCCTACAGCTTCCTAAGCCATCTATGACATGGGCTGGTTGTTCGTAACACAGAACTTGCGCGTTACCTCCTTATACTCCTTCCAACGGCGATACCCCTGTATTAATGGCCCTGATGATCTTCGCTATCCTTCTCTTTTTTTGTGGCTCAGTGGTCTGGGGTATTGGTACATACAAAGGACGTAGGGCAGTAGGAGCACAACAACCCCTTACTTTGTTCCTAAGGAGGATCACTTGACATTCCGGTCTCTTGTGAGTCCATTCCATACCACGGACTTGAGATTTATGGTTTGCGTTTATTTGCTTGCTCATACCAATTCAAAGCTGCTGGCCTTTGTTCTGCACCTTTTTTTTATTTTTAGGATTCTTCAATTTCTTATTCAAAAGACAGAAGTCCAATGTAAGCTGTGAGGAAAGGATTTCTTCCCTTCTTTGTTAGTGAGTCACACCCACTCTTTCAAGAATTGTTCACACTCCTTTACCGTACTAATGGTATATAGAGTGGGCAGGGGTCCCTTTCCGTGGGGATTCATTATATTTAGTTTTTTTCTGACCTCACAATGCCTCTTTCACTCATCTACTGAAACCTAGAAAAGGTCTGCCGGCCCTGAACGTAGTTCATCAAGTGGAGGAGGGCAAAAAAGAGAATGAAGGATATAGGGGTAGAGAGGGTGTGGGGGAGGGGGTGTCCCTCAACTAATTTCTTCTACCTGATCTCATGGAAGGAGGGAGGAAAGGTATCATTCATTCACTCACAAAAGATTCCCTTGCTTTCAGCCGGTCTGCTGTTGTTCAGCTAGAGGGTGTTGGAAAGGGACTGGTGTGGCTGTGACCTACAGCCTCTATTTCTTGCACACATTCATCCTTTAAGGGGTGGTGCTTTGTGAACTGACATTCATGGCCATCTTCCATGTATCTGCACTACTGCCTAGAGTGTCTCACTCTATACCACTGATTACACACAAACTCTCGTATGTGGAACTCCTCACATTCCTATGTACTCAACCAGTCTATGTTCCCATTGTTTCCTACCTAGACAACATATTGGTGCATCTTTAGCACTTAACATGCAAAGAAATTATGCAAAGTAACAAATAATTAACATGAACAGACTTCACCTTTTTTTAGTTCAGAGTGATTACACTGTCCAGCTAGTTAACCAGGACTTGTGCTTGACTGTGTTGCACACCAGTACCCCATTGATAAACCTCTCCCTTTCTTAGGGTCATCATGTGGAGTCTGAGCCAGCGCCTAACTGCTGGTGCCCAAGATAAGATACCTTTGGGCACACAATGAACTAGGTTTTGTGGAAGAAAAGAAACACTATCACACTGAAGTCAAATACTTGTTTAATCTAAAAATATAGCTGTTGTGGTCAAAGATACGAAGTCGCGCAAAGTAGGAACAATCTTCACGTTTATTTCATCATAACAAAGAACCACCTCCATAATATGTCCCCGGCACCACACCAACCGCCTTCTCCTCACAGCCGCACCTCCCGCATTCCATCCCTCGAGGTCCCATTCCAAACCCCACATTCTACACACGAGCCCACCCATTCGGCTCAACAACCCGCAAGCCAAACTCTAGATAAACAATACACAACATACCATCTCTCCCTTTTTTTAAAAAAAAAAAAAAACAATAAAATAACACCCACAAAAATAATAACTCCCAGGGAGAAAAACATTAACACTAAAAATACATTATTGATCAACTCTTAATTTCCATGGCAAAAACCTTACACGGGAAGATCTGCGTGGAGAATTTCCATACAATGTAAGGCCGACTTTTGTGTATCTGAGTCATGGAAACTTTGAACATGTAACAATGGGCTTCCACTCATGCACCTGTCAACGTCACTACAGAAACTCAAATCAGAACCATCAGATAGCTTTACCACTCTGGAAAGATTCCACCAGCGACCATCTTCAACCATAATTGCACTCCCACAAACTTTCTTCACCCTGACAGGCTTCTCAAAACCGTCATCACCTTTTTTTACAGACCCACATTTTTTAATACGCACCAAATCTCCAGGGCGAACCCTGCATAGCTTAGTAGCATTGATCATATCATATCTCCTCTTCATACGTTCTTGACCTGACCACACCTTTTCCCACTCCAATCCCTTTTTACTACCACACAGTCCTTTGCTGTTCAGCGAACTTACCAACCAAGAAGGGAAGAGAACAGTGGTTGGTTTACACCCCTTTAAAGCTTCAAAAGGTGATACATTAGTTAATGAATGGGGTGTGGAATGATAAACCCACAACATGGTGCTCACCGCTTCTAATATGTCGTAATTATTGTGTCTAGCCCACTTTATACAGTCACCAACCACCCTGTTCATCCTTTCAACCAAACCATTAGTCTGGGGGTGATATAATGAACTTTTCAAGTGCCTAACCCCAGATTGCTTTAAAAAACTCTCTACTTTAGAATTTACAAATTGTACACCATTATCAGAAATAATGATTTCAGGAAAACCCTCACGCAAAAAGACCTCCTTAAGAAAATTCACAGCAGTAGACGCTGAAGGAACTGCATAAAAGCGAACCTCTGGCCATCTACTGTGATAATCCATAAGGACAAATGCATACCGTAAATTGTGAGGGAGAAAATTAAATGGGCCAATCATATCAATCCCCAGCTTAGACCACGGTCTTGCAGGAATTTCAATAGGATGCAATGGCGGAGTAGATACTTTCAATCCCTTCTCCGCCGAATTGCAAACAAGACACCCCTTGATGACCATATCAACCTCTTTGTCCATAGATGGCCACCAATAACTCTCCCTTAACCTCCTTTTTGTCATAGTCGCTCCAAAATGTCCTTCATGCGCTAAATTAATCAGACCCGAACGTAAATCATGCGGGGGAATACACCTTTCACCCCTCAACAATAACTGATCTTCTATTGAAATCTCACTCGCAACCTTACAAAATGGTTGCAACGGTAAGAGGACACTTTTCTCTTGGCCACCCATTAACTACATACTCTTTAACCTGGGTCAAAATGGGATCCTTTGCAAAAGCTACCTCCCAATCATTTTTGTTATAGGCTCTGGACATCGGCAGATCCACCGAAGCAATAAAACAATCCTCTCTATCATCCTCAGCATCAACACCCTCCAACTCATCCATAGGTAATCTAGAAAGAAAATCTGCTCACACATTGAGCTTCCCCGGCAAAAACTTAACCTCCATATTATACTGCAGCAACTTAGTGGTAAGACGGGCAATGCATGGGGTAGTGTAATTGGTTTTATCCCCACTGAGAATGTTAACCAAAGGTTTATGATCTGTCACAATGGCAAATCTTCTGCCCCATATGTAACTCCTAAATTTTTCACTTGCCCAGAC
The DNA here is from genome assembly GCF_031143425.1 of Pleurodeles waltl. NCBI lineage: Eukaryota > Metazoa > Chordata > Amphibia > Caudata > Salamandridae > Pleurodeles > Pleurodeles waltl. The sequence goes on along the minus strand of NC_090445.1, from coordinate 1,149,136,986 downwards.
ACAAGCCAACAATTCTTTCTCTATTACCGAATAATTGACTTCAGCCTCCCTCAACACCCTAGAAGCATAGCTGATAGTGACTTCACCATGTTCCGTGTCCTGGACTAGAACCGCCCCCTAATCCATATTTGCTGGCATCAACCATAATTTTACAAGTTAATGCAGGATCATAGGAACGTAATGCTCTAGCATCAGTCATTTCAGTTTTTACCAACTCAAACGTATCCTGAGAGTCCTTGTCCCATTTGAATTCAAAACTCTTCTTTAACATATTTGACAGACATTTCATCTTGGAGGCATAGTTTGGAATAAACCTAGAATAAAATTCACATAATCCTACAAAAGAGCGTAACTCATCCTTATTCTTAGAGGGAAGACAATGGCGAACAGCATCCACTAACCCAGGTCTCGGTTTGACTCCCTCCGATGAAACAACATGTCCCAAAAATTCAATTTCTTTTCTCCAAAATTCACACTTTTCCTCCTTTACAACAACACCATTCTCCTCAAAAATCTGTAATACCATCTTGAGCACAATGTTGTGATCTATTAACTGTTTGGCAAAAATCAAAACATCATCCTGAAAAACCAATACCCCCTCGACATCTTTCAGCAGAAATGACATGATACTTTGGAAAACTGAAGCAGCCGAAGCAAGACCGAAGGGCATTCTACGAAATTGGAAGGTACCAAACGGAGTGTTGAAAGCTGTTAAATGTCTAGAATCCTCTTCAAGGACAACCTGGTGGTAAGCTGAGGCCAAATCAATTTTTGAAAACCAGACCGCGCCATTAAGCTTCTCAAGAAGATCACAAATTCTAGGTAAAGGAAAAGAATCTACCCAAATTTCTTTGTTGAGACTTCTTAAGTCAATACATAAGCGGATCTCACCATTGCGTTTACGAGCAACCACAATGGGAGACAACCATAAACTAGATTCAACCGGTTCAATTACACCAGAGGATTGTAACTTTTCCAATTCTGATTTAAGGTCCTCCCTCAGACTAAATGGGATCGCTCTTAACTTGTGCTTTATCGGGATAGCATTATTTTTAACTTTGCTAGTATGCTTAAATCCTTTGATACATCCTAATATTTTCTCAAATACCCTAGGGAACATCGAATGAAGAGTAGCCAAATTCATGTCACAACCGTCTCTAACCACCATTACCTGCTCAGTGGTACCTGGTCTCAATACCATCCTGAATAGGCCTTGGTGGAACCACCCTAAGATGTTAAGACCCTTGACAGCCACATACACCTTACCACGGATCTTGCGCCCCTTAAACTCCAAAACATCTTCGATGAAACCCTCCAATTCAATCCTCCTTCCTTCATAGGAAGCAGGAGCTCTGTCAGGTGGAAACAATTTCCTATGACCCCACGTTCTCTTAAACAAGTCTAAAGTTATGATAGTAATGCGTGCCCCTGAATCCACAAGTAAATGAAGTGTTTTACCACCCACACAAATATCCACATACGGGTCCACACACTTCTCAAAATCATTCAATGAGATTTGTTCATCTGTGACAACCACAAACATGTCACGGAACTCGCTTTCCAAACATTGATTGGACCCTTCAGAGATATCGGACACACTGCTGATTTTAACATTCTTGTCACTCTTGACACTCTGACACACTCTAGCAAAGTGGCCCGTGCGGACGCATTTGTGACAGATAACATTCTTAGCAGGACAGCCTTTCGAGTCTTTCAAATGTGGAACATTCCCGCATCTGAAACAAATATTGCTGCGTTTGAAAAACTGATTATTGGTGGTCTTGAATTCTTTGCGTGAGGAGACGACATTGACACAAACTTTCTCATCCTCCTTGCGTTGATAGGAAAGTTCCTTAAGAGAAACTTGGGCCAATTCAATGCTTTTTGCCTGCTTTATGACCTCCTCAAGTGAAGGATCACCCATTGTAAGTAGTCTTTGTTGAATATGTCTGTCATAACAATTCCCAATGAGCTGGTCCCTGACTAGTTGATCACGGAATGCACCAAATTGACATTGGGCACACAACTTACGAAGCACACTAACAAAGTCATCAACCGATTCACTTTGTAGCTGGACCCTCTTGAAAAATTTGTGGCGCAGTACAACAAGACTAGGTTGTTTATCAAACCTCAAGATAAGTTTTTTTACTGTTTCCTGATATTCATCCAATTCTTCATTATCTGTCACTTCAATTTCAGGAGGGTGTTTCAAATTCTCTCAGTCTTCAAATCCCAGCGAATGTAATAATAAAAACTTTCTCCTTTCAGGTCTGTATCGTGATGCCCCAATGGCTCCTAAATAAGTTTCAAAAGCATCAAACCATTGAGACCAAGACACCGGTGGTTCACCAAGTGTTTCTAGAAATGGAGGAGGGGCCGAAACTGTTTGTATTCTTATCAAATAAAATTAGACCGTCAAAATAAAGAAAAGAATATGAATGACACTCACAGAAACTTCTAATGTAGTTCTTGACAAAGTATGTTCAAAATTCTAGTACGTAGCCTGTGCTGGAGCAATAAAGCTCTAGTGAACAAAACTTGACTAATTTGCAGGAGAAGGAAAAAAAATATTTCAATACATATACAGACGCTAGTTGCAACCTCCTCATTTAGCAATGTTCGAACCACCAGTCCGTTTTCTAAAGGAAGTTCACCTTCCTTTCCCCTTTTTTTTTTTTTATACCGTTGAACGAGTACACATTCACAAGGAGAATCGAAGATAACAGTGGTAAGTATATATTTCACTAAATCATCTAACGAAACGTCCTGAATAATATGTCCTTGAAGAAGTGCGCTGTAACACCAACACGCGCCGCACAGGCAGTTGCAGGAGAGGACGCGCTAACCACAGAAGAGCGCGTGAGGAAATGGAGCGAGAAAACGCTCGTGGCCAGGTAACAAATATAAACAATTCGTTTTTAAGATGAACGCGCTGCACGCCAAATGTCTTTCAATGCTTGTATACAAATAAATCAGCGCTCCAACAGCAAGTTGCCCAAAAATCTCTCCACGAATATCTTTCAACGATTAAATCAATCTCACCCTCACGGAGATCCGCCGACAATGCTGCGTCCGCCTGAAAGAGGTTCACTTTGCGTAGGGTCGGAGGTGGTTCTCCTCGTCGCCAATATTATGTTGTGGTCAAAGATACAAAGTTTATTTCATCATAACAAAGAACCACCTCCATAATATGTCCCCGGCACCACACCAACTGCCTTCTCCTCACAGCCGCACCTCCCGCATTCCATCCCTCGAGGCCCCATTCCAAACCCCACATTCTACACACGAGCCCCCCCATTCGGCTCAACAACCCGCAAGCCATACTCTAGATAAACAATACACAACAATAGCTAGCAGCTAAAATATTCTACGTGCGAATTTGCAACTTCAGCGCACCAGTGCTTTGCCATATCAGTCACTGGACTATAAAATGCTAAATTCACTTCAGTTTAAAGTTTCTTTAATACATTTTCTATAATGCAGCAAGCTAAGAATAGACCACATGGTGCACTGTGAAATTCAAGATGGCTGCTAATACGCAGTTACTTAGCTCTTCTGTTGGAAATAATATAAGGAGATCTTGAAAAGTAGACACAGTGGGCTATTGCAGTAAGCAGACTTCTTTAAATCTAAATAAGTTTCTTACTTAGCTATGGCAGCTTCAGAAGAAATCTACACATAGTCGAGCGCTTATGCTAAAAGTGCAATGTACAACAGTGGAGCATGAAATGGCAGTTAATTTAAAATGTATGTTGAAGTGCAACAGCGCAAATACATTGATAGTACTTTAATCAGGAATAAAAACAATTTCACAGCTCTCATGCCAAAGGAACCTGCAAGATGTGCTGCCACCAGAAACTCCCCTAATGCTATGTGCACTGCTACAGGTGAATTGCTCCTGAACACATGGTCCATCAACCTCAACATCACATGGTATGTGGTCATAATGGACATTGGTGGTGGTGTTGGACAGAATCTCAATGACATTTTTCGAGATCGAAGAGAAAGGGCTTCATTGCAAGGTGTGTCGCAGGCATCTACTGCACGGTTATGTACAGGCACTGATCAAAGCAGACTAAAAGCACTGCACTGTCAGGTTGACCGGAGGGACACCTAAGCTCTGGGAGGAGGCATTTGTGACCAATTTAGACTATACTGGTGCAGATCTGAAAGAAGACCCATCTTTAAGTTGGTGAGACACATGCACCAGTGCAGATCTGGCAGGAATGACATGAAGCTCTGCAGCTAAGCCAGGAGGTTCAGTTGTATTGGAGCCACTGCATTCTCAGGCCCTCAGCTGCCATTTGGCACTAACAGGAATTAAGCGGCCTTCATGACGTGTTGGTTGTGCATGCCTGGGAACTGCATCTACAGACAGAAACCCTCAAATCTTCCTAATATCCCCAATCATTTGAGGAGAAGTAAAGGTCTTCATGCAGTACATGTCCAGTACCATTACCATGACGATCAGCGTGGCAGTAAGATGGGATGTCCAGGTGTTCGTGGTGGAGCACAATTCAGGTAGGGGGATTGTAGTGCACTGAAGAGGTTCTTTGATCAGCACCAAAGACCCGTCTTTAATAAGCCAGCCATCCAAATACAGAAAGTCATGGACTCCTGACGTTCATAGTTAAGCAGCCACCACTGCCAGTACTTTTGTGAAAAAAACAAGGGTGTTCGTCAGGCCAAATGATAGCACCAGGAACTCATAGTGCTGTGACACCGGTCAACCTTGGATATCGTCTTTGGGCAGAGGGAAAGGGAAGATGAATATAGGAATCCTAGGCGCCTGGGATACCAGCTAATCCCATGCATTAAGGGCCAGCATGTCTTGGCTCAAGACAATCTTGAACTTGTCCTGTCGAATTAACAGGTTTAAGAGGCAAATATCAAGTATATGTCTCATATCTCCATCCATCTTATGAGCCATAAAGTAAAGGTAGTAGAAACATGTAACCATCTCCTGTAGAGGCTCCACTTCTATAGCTCCTTTGTTCAGCAGGGCAAGACCTTTTACCTCCAATATCAAAGCTTGTCTCAGATAGAAGAAGGAAAGTCTAGCGAGTGGGACAGAAAGGGTAGGGCATAGCCCAAGTAGATTAGCAGGCTAACCAAGGAATTAATTGCATCTGCACATTTACTGTATGAATCGGCTTTAGGCTGATGCTGCCTGGACTGCTGTGCCCTGGATTTGCTTTGAAATTTCCTATATTGTTGGGGATAGTTGTTAGACTTGTCAGCCTCAGGGTGGTCTTCCCCCAAGCATTTTGCCTTCACTACCCTTATTTTGCAGAATTTGTTTTATGTTTGCCTTAAGGCTTTGCACACTTACCACTGCTAACTAGGGCTAAAGTGCTTGAGCTGTTTCCTTTAAACACAGTAAAACTGGCTTACACACAGTTGCCATATTTAATGTACTTGTAAGTCCCTAGTATAGTGGTGCTACAAGTACTCAGCCCTGTATATTAAATGCTGCTAGTGCGCCTGCAGCACTGATTGTGCAACTCACTTAATTAGCTGTTAAAATATGCCCCAGGCCTGCCACTGCAGCCTATGTTTGCTGTTTTAAACATGCAGAATAAACCTTTTGCCAAACTCAAACCTCCCTTTTTAATACATATGTCACTCCTCGGCTGGGACCTAACCAGCCCAGGTAGAATGGTGCATTGTACTTAAAAAGTTGGACATGTATATTTGAGGTTTTACATGTCCTGGTAGTAAAAAAAAATACTATCAACTTCGTTTTTCACTATTGCAAGGCCTACTCTCCCATAGGGTAACTAGTAATAAGTGATAGCTTTTGAATGGGAGCAGATAGGGGAAAGTCATTGTTGGTATATGATGAATGGTAATGTAAAACCCTCCTAAATGGTAAAATCATATTTTAAGTCACAGTTCTTAAAATGCCACTTTTAGAAAGTTGACATGTTATTGTCCTAACAATTTGGTGCCTGTAACCTGGGTCACAGGACTACCTGAAGTTAGCAGTTGGCCCTTGTGTATTCCTCCCAGAGCTTCAGAACAGAGGGTCTGGGTGTTGGCAGGATGGGGGGCGGCACATCTGTCACTTACCACAATTGCACTTCATAGGCACTGGCCCAGCTCACATACATAGGACTTCACACTAGCCTAGTGTACACCCAGAAAGAATGAGACCAGGGCAGGGAGGCAGGAAATTCCAAACACCGCTGTGGGGGAGTGGGGAAGGGGAGGGGGGGAGGGGGGGCACTCCAAAAGATTCTAACCCTACAAATCAGGCACCAGGTATATATATATTGGACCCTTAGACCCAAATCTTAAGATCACTTTTGGACCTGTGGAAAACTAAGACAAAAGACTGCTCTGCTGTCATGCTGTTTTTCTGCAAGAGGAAGAAGGACTGAGTGTAAAAACGTGAACCCAGGACCACCAGTGTGTCTTCAGGGGCTACTTAGCTGGCCTTCTATTCTGAGCTACAGCCTCTTCTGCACTGACAATTGTCCCAGATCGAGGCCAGACTGCACATCGCAGCTTCTGATCAGTGCCTCTGCAAGAACCGACCAAGTGTGACACCTCTTGATGCTGAAAACCAGGCCAGCTCGTTGTACATCGTTACAGCACCAAAACATCTCAACGCAAGTCATCGCAGTACCAGAGCAACACAGGCTTCCATTGACGTTCCATCGACCTCAACTCAGCGTGACACATCTCAATGCAGAACCTCAGACCACAGAGCCCATAGATGACTCCTCGAGTCCTGTTCAGGCCAACACAAGGACTCGGCATCTCAACGCACCAGAAAACACTGAACTCAGTCTTGTATCTGGCCAGCACTCCATCACACTTAGTGACTGTAGGAAAGTACCATCTTGCCTGGCATGTTACCCCCATTTTTCACTGTATATATGTTGTTTTAGTTGTATGTGTCACTGGGACCCTGTCATCCAGGGCCCCAGTGCTCATAAGTGTGCCTGAATGTGTTACCTGTGTAGTGACTAACTGTCTCACTGAGGCTCTGCTAATCAGAACCTCAGTGGTTATGCTCTCTCATTTCTTTCAAATTGTCACTAACAGGCTAGTGACCAATTTACATTGGCTACTGGAACACCCTTATAATTCCCTAGTATATGGTACTGAGGTACCCAGGGTATTGGGGTTCCAGGAGATCCCTATGGGCTGCAGCATTTCTATTGCCACCCATAGAGAGCTCTGACAATTCTTACACAGGCCTGCCACTGCAGCCTGAGTGAAATAACATCCACGTTATTTCACAGCCATTTTACACTGCACTTAAGTAACTTATAAGTCACCTATATGTCTAACCTTTACCTGGTAAAAGTTAGGTGCAAAGTTACTTAGTGTGAGGGCACCCAGGCACTAGCCAAGGTGCCCCCACATTGTTCAGGGCCAATTCCCCGGACTTTGTGAGTGCGGGGACACCATTACACGTGTGCACTACATATAGGTCACTACCTATATGTAGCTTCACAATGGTAACTCCGAATATGGCCATGTAACATGTCTATGATCATGGAATTGCCCCCTCTATGCCATCCTGGCATAGTTGGCACAATCCCATGATCCCAGTGGTCTGTAGCACAGACCCTGGTACTGCCAAACTGCCTTTCCTGGGGTTTCACTGCAGCTGCTGCTGCTGCCAACCCCTCAGACAGGTTTCTGTCCTCCTGGGGTCAAGCCAGGCTTGTCCCAGGATGGCAGAACAAAGGACTTCCTCTGAGAGAGGGTGTTACACCCTCTCCCTTTGGAAAATGGTGTGAAGGCAGGGGAGGAGTAGCCTCCCCCAGCCTCTGGAAATGCTTTCATGGGCAGAGATGTGCCCAATTCTGCATAAGCCAGTCTACACCGGTTCAGGGACCCCTTAGCCCTGCTCTGGCACGAAACTGGACAAAGGAAAGGGGAGTGACCACTCCCCTGACCTGCACCTCCCCTGGGAGGTGTCCAGAGCTCCTCCAGTGTGCTCCAGACCTCTGCCATCTTGGAAACAGAGGTGCTGCTGGCACACTGGACTGCTCTGAGTGGCCAGTGCCACCAGGTGCCGTCAGAGACTCCTTCTGATAGGCTCCTTCAGGTGTTGCTAGCCTATCGTCTCTCCTAGGTAGCCAAACCCTCTTTTCTGGCTATTTAGGGTCTCTGTCTCTGGGGAAACTTTAGATAACGAATGCATGAGCTCATCAGAGTTCCTCTGCATCTCTCTCTTCACCTTCTGCCAAGGAATCGACTGCTGACCGCGCTGGAAGCCTGCAAAACTGCAACAAAGTAGCTAAGACGACTACTGCAACTCTGTAACGCTGATCCTGCCGCCTTCTCGACTGTTTTCCTGGTGGTGCATGCTGTGGGGGTAGTCTGCCTCCTCTCTGCACTAGAAGCTCCGAAGAAATCTCCCGTGGGTCGACGGAATCTTCCCCCTGCAACCGCAGGCACCAAAGACCTGCATCACCGGTCCCTTGGGTCTCCTCTCAGCACGACGAGCGAGGGGTCCCTTGAATCCAGCAACTGTGTCCAAGTGACTCCCACAGGCCAGTGACTCTTCAGTCCAAGTTTGGTGGAGGTAAGTCCTTGCCTCCCCACGCCAGACTGCATTGCTGGGAACCGCGACTTTTGCAGCTACTCCGGCCTCTGTGCACTTCCGGCAGAAATCCTTTGTGCACAGCCAAGCCTGGGTCCACGGCACTCTAACCTGCATTGCACGACTTTCTAAGTTGGTCTCCGGCGACGTGGGACTCCTTTGTGTAACTTCGGGTGAGCACCGTTTCACGCATCCTCGTAGTGCCTGTTTCTGGCACTTCTCCGGGTGCTACCTGCTGCTGAGAGGGCTCCTTGTCTTGCTCGACGCCCCCTCTGTCTCCTGACGCAATTTGCGACATCCTGGTCCCTCCTGGGCCACAGCAGCATCCAAAAACACTAACCGCATGATTTGCAGCTAGCAAGGCTTGTTGGTGGTCTTTCGGCAGGAAAACACTTCTGCACGACTCTCCACGGCGTGAGGGATCCGTCCTCCAAAGGGGAAGTCTCTAGCCCTTGTCGTTCCTGCAGAAACCTAAGCTTCTCCTGTCCAGTAGAAGCTTCTTTGCACCCACAGCTGGCATTTCCTGGGCATCTGCCCATCTCCGACTTGCTTGTGACTTTTGGACTTGGTCCCCTTGTTCCACAGGTACCCTCGACTGGAAATCCATCGTTGTTGCATTGCTGGTTTGTGTCTTTCCTGCAGAATTCCCCTATCACGACTTCTATGTCCTTTGGGGAACTTTAGTGCACTTTGCACTCACTTTTCAGGGTCTTGGGGTAGGCTATTTTTCTAACCCTCACTATTTTCTAATAGTCCCAGCGACCCTCTACAAGGTCACATAGGTTTGGGGTCCATTCGTGGTTCGCATTCCACTTTTGGAGTATATGGTTTGTGTTGCCCCCATCCCTATGTGTCCCCATTGCATCCTATTGTAACTATACATTGTTTGCACTGTTTTCTAAGACTATACTGCATATTTTTGGTATTGTGTACATATATCTTGTGTATATTTGCTATCCTCATACTGAGGGTGCACTCTGAGATACTTTGGCATATTGTCATAAAAATAAAGTACCTTTATTTTTAGTATATCTGTGTATTGTGTTTTCTTATGATATTGTGCAAGTGACACTTGTGGTACTGTAGGAGCTTCACTCGTCTCCTAGTTCAGCCTAAGCTGCTCTGCTAAGCTACCATTATCTATCAGCCTATGCTGCTAGACACCCTATACACTAATAAGGGATAACTGGGCCTGGTGCAAGGTGCAAGTACCCCTTGGTACTCACTACAAGCCAGTCCAGCCTCCTACAGTGACCTGGACTAAGTCCACCGCGACCAGATAAACTGGAGCTTTCTGCCTTCAAGCACTATTTTTAACTTCATTTTTAAAATTACATATCTACGGTTTTCTTGATTGGATTTTTGCTTCCTTGGTGTCAAATAATTTATTAAATTTTAATATATTTGTCTAAATTGGTGTGGTATTTTTCTTGTGCTGTGTTTTCACTTATTTACTGCTTGTGTGCCGCATAAATACTTTACACATTGTCTCTAGGTTAAGCCTGACTGCTATTGTCTGAAGCTACCCGAGAGTTTAGCACTGGTTAACTTAGTGACTTTTGTGGTTCCTCCTGACAAGGAGTGTGGCTGTTGTTTGGGAAAGGCTCACAGACCCTCAATTAACAACCCAATGTCCCAGAGTACTGATTTGCATGTGAGGCTAAGCCCAGCGACTGGGTTATGGTTCTATTATTCTTGAAGTGTTCCAGAGAGGAATCGCACTTATTGCCACACAGCCGCTTGCCATCAATGCCATTGTCCATGAGTGTGGCTTGGGCATCTTGGGAGAAACCCGTGGAATGCATCCAAGTGTGACAGCGTGAGTTGAACCCATGAATCAAGCAACAGTGTCTGCAGAATGTAGTCTACACTTCATGATTTATTTGCAAGTATCCAAATCATTAATGACGTGAAGGTTTTTTTTTATATGTTCTGGGAGACTGAAAACAGTCAGTTTTGCAAAGTCCTACAATGCATGGACATAGTTGCTTGGAAGGCACGTGGTATTCATAGGGTGAGGCTGCTAGAAGACTTTTCAGCATGCAGTGGGGAAGGTGCTTGGGTTCAAATTTGCTAGAAGGGTTTTGGATCACAATACTTTCCATTGACCGCTTGACAACATTTGGATCACATGGAGCAGGTCTATTTCATATAGCTGTTTTGCCTGCGGACTGCTGAGCCCGAAAGGGTAGTCCCAAGCATGCAAGACAAGATCCAATAGAGCCTTACTATATGGGTCCAAGACTTCAAGATCTCTGCCTAAATGCAAGATTTTGACTTTGCAGATGGCAGAGTGAGCTTTCTTAGCTCACTCTGCTGCTTTCCATATTGCCAGAGTCAACAAAATCTGAAGGGGGGCTGAGGAAAAAGAATATCCTCTTCTAGAGAGCTAGCCAACCCACTTGATTTTTTAACTCAAGTTAACAGTCAGCATTAAGGTTGTGTGAAAAAGTGTATCAGACTCTGAGACATCGTTTTCTGGCAGTAATTATCCCTGTCAGACTTGGTAAGCGCATTGAGTTGTGAAAATATGAAGTAAGTTGTTCGCATCTGTCTCCTTTTTTCAAACTCCGTGATAAATATCAAATAGTCTGACCTACGCAACTAAGTATGTGGTATAACCAGTGTCTTACCCAGACTCTATCTCTAAAAAGACATGGGCGGTGACAGAATATTAGAATCCCAAAGACATCAGAGACATGAACTCTTTAGAACCCAACAGACGGAATAAGTAGGAAAAATTGTCAGTTCACTTATGATAATAACATTGCATAACTAATATTCTTCCTGGTTGTTGGATAACTTACGTTTTTTTTTTTCCTAAGGTTTTAATCGTATATTGTAATGTCATTTAGGGGTGGAATAGCTCAAATATATGGTGCTGACAAATTGTGCTAATGGAATCTTCATACTATTGGTATTATATGAATAAAAATTGAAAGATCACAGTTAGTGGGACAGACCACTAGAAAATAACACTTTCAAACTGTTTTGCATTTTTTGCCCACATGAGCTATTTTATTTATTACTCTATTTCTGTATTTCTAAGAGTGCAATGTAGCTGAGCAGTACCTGTATTTGACAAATATTTATGATACATTAGGTACCAATGGATTCCAGTAATCGACGAAACGTAGTCACCTGATACGGGCATAGGCGTTTGTACTTTAAATGCAGTGTGTAATGGAAAGCGTTTGCTATCGTTGATCATGTGTCGCTTGTTCTGTGAAATCAGAATGCAGCAGCCTTTAACAGAGGGAAAAAATGGTTTCAGCTAGGCATGACATCAGCCCCGTGAGTGGGACATTGTACTGCATCGAGGACATCTTTTATTTTGAAGAAGGCAGACGGCGCTGTAGCAGGGAGAGCCCGGGAAAAGTAGAGAGGAGCCGGAGGCTGTTGCGTCATCACTGTACTCTGCTGCAAGGCCCTTAGCAAAGGCCTTTTATCCCACACTGAAATGAATAGACAGCACACGCCATAATTGTGGTAGACAAGAACCACGAGGTGCGGGCCTCGCCCCTATTTATCACACGCCCCTTGCACGTGACAGGCCAAACCATGACTTCGCCCATGCACAGGGGTTTGTCAAAAAACACCTATAGGAAAAACAAAAAAGTGAGACCAACCCGGGTCCAACGTAAAATTCCTCCTTAACTCTGACGAAAAACAAAGACATCAACGAACAATGCAAAACTCAAAAAAAGAACAACTTAAACATACACCCCCACTTAACACAGATCCGAGTCCGGTCATAACAGCAACCACACAGTTCAAGGCTCCAAACTCAGTGAAAAGTACCAGCACAAAACACCGTATCAATCAGCATCACTTCAGCGCAAAATCTTTTAATCTGCAACCCCTATTGATGAACCACAAGACTGGTGTCACTCGGCTGTACTTGTAGCATGTCTCTTCCATATGCAGCCTCATTCACATGACCTCATGTGCTGTTCTCTGGACGACCAAATGAGAGGTAAACCGGACACAGACTGCAGGATCCCGCCAGACGTTCACAGCCATCTTCAATGGGACTCTGCCTAGACTCCAACGATATGTCCTCCTCATCCCTAGTATTATCCAACTGGGACAACGGCTGACCAGCACCTGACATCAGCCACAGAGAAATGTACCTTTTAAAGAAAACCACATTCCTGGTGACAACTTAATCTTTTCCTTCTGTTGTGATTATCGACTCTCACCACTCTGACCTTCAATGGATCAACTTGAAAAGGTAGACAAAACTTGCTATCCGGATGTTGATCTCGGACAAGTACCAGGTCACCTACTTGCCGATTTCTCGAACATGTCTTCACCTTCACCGATAATTTGTCAATTTGACCTTTGCATTAGAGCAGTGCATAGACCACTCCGTCTCTGGTAACAGACGGCTCCATGATGTGAGGAATGATGTCACCCTCATCCTATTCATGCCTAATGTGCTGGGGCTGACTCTTGTGGTGGCATGTGGTGTGAATCAGTACTCCTGAGGGAACGAGTGCAGGGCACATTCCAGGTTCTGGTTGTCAGCTAATGCAATCCTTATCACCTTATTGAGTGTTCTCATTTAGCGTTCAGCCGCTCCATTTACCTGCGGCCACCTGGGAGTTACCTTGCGGTGGGAAATACCTCTTGACCTTAGATATTTGATGAACTCTAGCTGGGGAATGGAGATCCATTGTCGGTACAGAGTTCACTCAGCAGTCCATGAGTAGGCATGATTTTCTCCAAATGGGGCACAGTTTGGGCAGTGGTCATAGAGTAAAGGATTTCCACTTTGGGATATTTTGAAAAATCATCAATGACGACCAGCATATGCCGACCACCAGGCAAACGTCACAAAATCACCACCTGCCCTGTTCCATGGAAAAAGAGTGATCAATTCAATAATAATAGTTGCAGGTGGATCTGCAGGTCCAGTGGCTCGGCATAGTGGGAAGTGTCACACTGTCTGTTCAACCTGGTCATCCAGCCCGGGGAACCTAACTTTGCAAAGGACTCAAGACTTGGGGCCATATGTACGAAAGCTTTTTCCCATAGGCACAGAATGGGTAAAATCCTTTCGTACATCTGGCCCTTAATCTTGACCAGATTTTGGTGAGCAGCATGAACCAGATCCACCACCTGCTGTTGTAAACATCCAGGAATTACCAACCTTGGTAAGTCCCCTCTACAAACAACCTTCCACAGAGGCTGCCAATTCATGTTGGACCTGATACAGTGGCAGCAAAGTCTGTCAAGCCTCCACAGTTCAATGGGACAAATCTTGTGTCAACATTTTCCGATTCCTTGACACCACTGCTGACCAGGCTAACTCAAGACATTTGTCCACCCATGTAGCATCTACGATCTCTTCTAGGTTCTCACATTGGTCTTGGTCAGCTCTGTAAGCAGGCTGGTGAGGGTGGTAAATAAAGCAACCACAATAAGTCACCATCCATTGGAAGCTGCATATTCCCATGATACTGGTAGGGGCTGGGGCTGACATGGAAGTCTTTGACCTTCGCAGGATCCTGCATAACACTGTTTTCAGAAAAATGGTATCCAAAGAAACAGATTTCTCCCTGGAGGAAAGCACACCTCTCACAATGAAGTATGAAGCTGTTAGGAAATGGCTCCCTGTTGCAGTTAACCCCCACTTTTTGCCTGATACTGATGCTGACTTGATTGAGAAGTGTGCTGGGACCCTGCTAACCGGGCCCCAGCACCAGTGTTCTTTCACCTAAAATGTACCACTGTTTCCACAATTGGCACACCCCTGGCACACAGAAAAGTCCCTTGTAAAAGGAACCAGTGGTACCAAGGGCCCTGTGACCAGGGAAGGTCCCTAAAGGGTGCAGCATATGTTGTGCCATCCTAAGGGACCCCTCACCGAACACATGCACACTGCCATTGCAGATTGTGTGTGCTGGTGGGGAGAGAAAGGCAAAATCGACATGGCATCCCCCTCCGGATGCCATGCACACAAAATACTGCCTGTGGCATAGGTAAATCACCCCTCTAGCAGGCCTTACAGCCCTAAGGCAGGGTGCACCATACCACAAGTGAGGGCATAGCTGCATGAGCAATATGCCCCTACAGTCTCTAAATCTATTCTTAGACATTGTCAGTACAGTTGTGGCCATATATGGTCTGGGAGTTTGTCAAAAACGAACTCCACAGCTCCATAATGGCTACACTGAATACTGGGAAGTTTGGTATCAAACTTCTCAGAATAATAAACCCACACTGATGCCAGTGTTGGATTTATTAAAAAATGCACACAGAGGGCGTCTTAGAGATGCCCCCTGTATTCTACCCAATTGTTCAGTGCAGGACTGACTGGTTCCGTGCCAGCTTGCTGCTGAGAGACAAGTTTTTGACCCGATGTGGTGAGGGCCTTTGTGCTCTCTGTGGACAGAAACAAAAGCCTGCTCTGGGTGGAGGTGCTTCACACCTCCCCCCTGCAGGAACTGTAACACCTAGCAGTGAGCCTCAAAGACTCAGGCTTCGTGTTACAATGCCCCAGGGCACTCCAGCTAGTGGAGATGCCCGCCCCCCTAGACACAGCCCCCACTTTTGGCGGCAAGTCCAGGGGAGATAATGAGAAAAACAAGGAGTCGTCACCCACCAGTCAGGACAGCCCCTAAGGTGTCCTGAGCTGAGGTGACCCCTGCCTTTAGAAATCCTCCATCTTGATTTTGGAGGATTCCCCCAATAGGAATAGGGATGTGTCCCCCTCCCCTCAGGGAGGAGGCACAAAGAGGGTGTAGCCACCCTCAAGGACAGTAGCCATTGGCTACTGCCCTCCCAGACCTAAACAACCCCCTAAATTCAGTATTTAGGGGCTCCCCAGAACCTAGGAAACTAGATTCCTGCAACCTGAAGTCGAAGAAGGACTGCTGACCTGAAGCCCTACAGAGAAGACGGAGACACCAACTGCTTTGGCCCCAGCCCTACCGGCCTGTCTCCCCACTTCAAGAAAAACTGCAACAGCGACGCGTCCCCCAGGGTCCAGCGACCTCTGAAGCCTCAGAGGACTACCCTGCATCTAAAAGGACCAAGAACTCCAGAGGACAGCGGCCCTGTTCCAAAGAACCTGCAACTTTGCAACAAAGAAGCAACTTTTAAAGACCACGCGTTTCCTGCCAGAAGCGTGAGACTTTCCAGTCTGCACCCGACTCCCCCGGCTCGACCTGCAGAAAACTAACTCTACAGGGAGGACTCCCCGGCGACTGCGAGCCCGTGAGTAGCCAGAGTTGGCCCCCCTGAGCCCCCACAGCGATACCTGCAGAGGGAATCCAGAGGCTCCTCCTGACCGCGACTGCCTGCTTCAAGGAACTCGACGCCTGGTAAAGACACTGAACCTGCAGCCCCCAGGACCTGAAGGAACCGAACCCCAGTGCAGGAGCGACCCCCAGGAGGCCCTCTTCCTAGCCCAGGTGGTGGCTACCCGAGGAGCGCCCCCTTGCCTGCCTGCATCGCTGAAGAGACCCCTAGGTTTCCCATTGATACCTTTTGCGAACCGGATGCCTGTTTGCACACTGCACCCGGCTTCCCCTGTGCCGCTGAGGGTGTACTTTCTGTGCTGACTTGTGTCCCCTCCGGTGCCCTACAAAACCCCCCTGGTCTGCCCTCTGAAGTCGCGGGTACTTTCCTGCTGGCAGACTGGAACCGGGGCACCCCTATTTCCATTGAAGCCTATGTGTTTTGTGCACCACTTTGACCTCTGCACCTGACTGGCCCTGAGCTACTGGTGTGGCAACTTTGGGGTTGCCTTGGACCCCCAACGGTGGGCTACATTGGACCCAACTTTGAACCCTGTAAGTGCTTTACTTACCTGTGAACCTAACAAATACTTACCTCCCCCAGGAACTGTTGAATTTTGCACTGTGTCCAATTTTAAAATAGCTTATTGCCATTTTTGCCAAAACTGTACATGCTATTGTGATGATTCAAAGTTCCCAAGATACCTGAGTGAAATACCTTTCATTTAAAGTATTGTTTGTAAATCTTGAACCTGTGGTTCTTAAAATAAACTAAGAAAAAATATTTTTTCTATATAAAAACCTATTGGCCGGGAATTGTCTTTGATTGTGTGTTCCTCATTTATTGCCTGTGTGTGTACAACAAATGCTTAACACTACCCTCTGATAAGCCTACTGCTCGACCACACTACCACAAAATACAGCATTAGAATTATTTATTTTTGCCACTATCTTACCTCTAAGGGGAACCCTTGGACTCTGTGCATGCTATTTCTTACTTTGAAATAGTACATACAGAGCCAACTTCCTACATAAGCCATTCTCGGCCAGCTGCTGAAGCGTGGCCCTCAGACTGTTTAGGTGTTCTTCAAGCATGGGAGAATGCACCATTATGTCATCCCTGGCATTTATGACATCGGGAAGACCTGCAAGCACTTCACTGACCGTATCCTTGAATACTTCTGCAGCACTAGACACCTCAAAGCTGAAGCATCTGTATCTCAGCAAACCCACATGGTTGAAAAACATAATGATTGCTCTCGATTCAGGCACTAGCATTAGCTGCTGATATCCAGCCCTCAGGTCCATTTTAGAGAAGTACTTCAACCCAGTAACGTCTGCCACAGTATCATCTGCTTTGGGTGTTAAATGTTTCCCAGGCCTGATTGTAATATTGGGTAGTTGCATATCCAAACAAATTCTGACTTCCCGGTTGCTTAGGTTTCTGGGCTGCGACTATTTGGATCCCTATTGAGTGAGACCTTCAACCATCTTGATAATGTCAGCTAGGTGGACCATGCAGCCCTTCAGGCACCCAATGCCCTCAAACAGAGGTTCAAACTCTTCCAACAGGGCCTCCATGTGGAATGAGTGGTCAATGAAAATGAAAGTCACAAGTTGGGGGCGTTCTGCATTGTGGCAACTGATCAACATTTCCGACCCCTCCTTTGTGACATAGACCAAGGCTCAGATTGTTTGGGCCCATAGGTCACATCTGTGGTAAACACACCAGCCAGTGGAAGGGGCAATTTCGAGCCATAGGCAATACCCTGCGTCGCCATGGGGCAGAGGATGGACTACTGTGGGAGTGTCTGCAGGATAGTCTGTGCCATAATGTTTATGGAAGCACCAGTATCAATCAGAGTGGTAATTTGGTGGCCCTCGAATGCAATCACGCAACAAAGCACGCCTGTGGGTCTCCCCAGGTTGCATGGCGTGTATGACATGCACCACCCCATCCACATCATCATCATACATATCCTCATCCTCGTCCTTGGTGGCCAGAATGACCATGGCATTAACTGATTTTTGTCTGTTTTCTCGGATGCGGTGGAGCGGCAGACTCTAGAGAAATGGTTGAGTTTGCTGCAGGCGGAGCACCTTTTTCCTTGAGCAGGACTGTCACCTTGATGTAGATAGGAGCCTCCACACCAGTGTCACGTCTTAAGGGTGTACCTAGGACAAACTTTCTTCTTGTCCGTACCAGCTTCTGCAAGCAAATAGACGGGTTATGTTTTGATGGGCCATTGGAGTGCCACAGGTTTTTGAGAGTTCTTTCAATCGGCCTTGGTGGACATTCCAGGAACTTGGAGAATCTGTTCCCGTAGTCTGGCGGAGGAATATCCCTGGATGAATTGTGCTGTTTGTCTCATCATCGATGTTCAACAGTGTGTCTGTCCTGGTCAAATCTTTTAGACAGGCGTAGAAGACCAATTATTCTTCCAGTTGTTGCCTGGCCTGGTGTAAGAGGGATAGCTCATGATCAGGGGTTGCGATAGGTTCAAAGTTGTCAGATAAGGCTTGTTTCAGGATATTGTAAGTTAAAGGTGGACTAGCTTCTACAATTGTTCTCACAATCTTTAAAATTATAGCACCTGCCAAATGTAAAAGCATGGGGCATGTTAGGTCATTGTCCAACCCTACAGCAGCAAAGTAAGTTCCCAGTCGGTCTACCTAGGCCTTCCATTTCGCTGCCTGTGATGATGGAGCGTCTTCCACGACACGTGGCTCAAGGGCAGGGACTGACGTCATGGTCTCTCACAGTGGTCATCAAATGCACTGGATATCACTGAGCATGAAAAAATGGGCATAGCAGCAATCATCTGGGGCACACGCTGAGGGTGGAGGGGAATTCATATGACCACATAGCTGAGGTCGGGCAGCCAGATGTAGTATTCTGCATCTCTTTCTGCGCAAGGCTGACTGAGGATGGACAGGCATAAAGCGAGATCATCAGCAAAAGTCCTGCACGGTCTCACACCAGGAGGAGACTAGAAGTCCTGCACAGTCTCACACCATGGGGAGACCAAAGGGCTCCCCTCCCTCAAAAGTGCAGGAAGGAAGTCATGTGGCAATGTGAGACAGAAGAAGATAGGCCAGAAGGAGTATGCACTGGAGGGCCTGCAGCAGGTGGTGGTGGCACTGAAACCGTTCGCCACTGGATGGCAGTGCTGCACGCTGGAAATGTTCCCCCAGGGCAGGCTGTTTCATGAATGCTCACTTTCAGGTTTCTGCTGATGCTTCACAGCAGAAGCCACCAGCACCTGCACGCCACAGGGACACAACAAGCAGGGCCAAGGTGGGTGGGGCCAGACACCACCAGCAGCGGGCACTCACAGGCCCCCTCCTGGGGAACCGGAACAGCTGAAATTGTCGGGCAGGCTCAGGTGTTGGGGCACAACCTCACGGGGAGATGTCGACACAGATGGGAAATAGAGAGAGCCACACACACTGGAGCACTGTATGGACTTTGAAAGCTCGCCCCAGCCTTGTGGCACCGGCTGGAGTCGTCGTGCGGTGCTGCAGCTGAACAGGGAGATGGCAAATCCCCCTGGCAGCGCAGGCCGATCTAGAGCAGGTAAGCAGTGGGCACAAGGTTAAAACACATGCTCTTGTCACCAGTCTGTTGCATTGTCATAGGCCCTTAGCAGAGGCTTTTTATTCACACTCAAATGGATGAACACCACACACTGTATTTGGGATGGAAAAGAACCATGAGGTCTGGGCCTCACCTCTATTTATTACACAGCCCCTGCATGTAACAGGCGGAACCAATGCCTTGTCTGTGCAGAGGGATTTGTAACAAATTACCAGTAGGGGCCTGCAGGTTAAAAATATGGTGGGGCACGATGGCGCCAAACTGACCATATTTCAGACTCTCCCCGGTGCTGCACTTCTCTCCTGTGTCCACAAGCAGGAGCTGAAGGACTTCCTTCTTGATCAGTAAAATGGGATTGCAACCAATCCTGGTGCTTCTCTCATGCTGTTTTCAGCACGAGAGAAGCTCCAGGACTGGTGGGAGCAAGCTAACCCTGGGGGCATGTGCCAGCAAACCCCTGGCTGTTTGACGGCCAGGGATTGCTGGGTCTACAGTGTGCACGTTGGGCTGGCTGTAGCTTGACAGCCGGCCAACCAGACAAGTGCATTTTGAGAGGAAGCAGTGTTCCTATACTTGCAGGATTCAGCCCTGCCCCATTCCCTCACGCTCATGCTGTACACAGCGTGAAGGCAAAATAAAATGGTATTTAATATGCTATTGTTTTATATTTGCCTTCTGCACTCGCTGCATGCGGGCCAATGCTCCTCTGCTGATAAGGAGGAACCACCCCCTGCAAATTACCCTTGGGACAAACACAGTAAGACCAACCTGGTCCTAACATAACAGAGGCCATAACAAGAGCCTTTTGCACCAGTAGAGGATTGCAAAAATAGACAGACCAGCCGTTAATCTGGGTGATATTTACCCAAAGAAAGATAGGCCTTGATCAGTAAAGAGCAAGTGCAGCCCAAACAGATCTGACCATCACAGAGTGAGAAAGGAATCCAGTACATTCTAAGGACAGGCAAGAGATTCACACGTTTTGGTGGTGCTAGAATGCCGGGTTCCATGTTGGGTGCACTAAAGTGCATCTCTGTAGGCAAGCAGGGGGAAGGGAGTGGTTGGGAAATAAGGATCCTGAAAGTTCTGTAAAAAAAGGGCCTGTACCAGCTGTTAGACATGGCAGCCTTAGGGTGGTCATCACCCAACTTTTTGCCTGCCTCACTCCACTTTCCTGACATTGTTTTTGCTGGTTTTAGGACTCTGTGCACTTTACCACTGCTAACCAGTGCTAAAGTGCATATGCTCTCTCACTTAAACATGGTAACATTGCTTCATCCCCAATTGGCATATTTGATTTACTTATAAGTCCCTAGTAAAGCGCAGCACATATGCCCAGGGCCTGTACATTAAATGCTACCAACGGGGCCTGCAGCACTCATTTCGCCATCTACATAAGTAACCTCTTAATCGTGTCTCAGGCCTGCCATTGCAAGGTGTGTGCAGTTTCACTGCCACTTCGACCTGGCATCTAAAAGTACTTGCCCAGCCTTAAATTCCCCTTTTTCTATATATACTTCATCCCTAAGGTAGGCCCTAGGTAACCCGTAGGGCAGGGTGCTATGTAGGTAAAAGGCAGGACATGTACATATGTTTGTTATTTGTCCTGGTAGTGGAAAACTCCTAACTTCATTTTCCAGTACTGTGAGGGCTGCTCCTTTCATAGAATAGCATTAGGCCTGACCTCACATACTTTTTGAGTGGTAAATTCTGATCTGAAAGGGGTAACCAGGTCATATTTAGTATGGCCAGAATGGTAATAGAAAATCCTGCTGATTGGTGAGGTTGGATTTTATATTACTATTTTAGAAATGCCACTTTTAGAACATGAGCATTTCTCTGCACTTAAAAGCACCTGTGCCTTACATCCGGTCTCCAATCAACGTCTGGTCTGTGCTGGTTGACAGCTCCCTTGTGCATTTCACTCAGACAACCACAAACACAGGACACCTTCATCTCCATATTGGATCAGCCTTCCTTGGCTGGAAGGGTGGAGGACCCGACACTTATATTTCAAAGGCCATTGGCTTGCCCTCACACAAAGGACTGTATTGAATTAAATTTATTTACGACCGCATCCGCACCAGTACGTGCATTAGGAAACTTCATAAGTGCGAGCACAGCCGAGTCAATTGCGCAAGTCAGGATGGCACAAGGTGGCCACTGTGAACTGCATATAGCAGCACAGCAACGCGAAGGAGCAGGACGAACGGGAACTAACAGTCTTGTGGACTTGTTCCTGAGCCCAGCACAGCTTCTTTCGGTTCTCGATCAAGCAGGCGATGCAGCAGTGCGTGTATCTGAGAGGATCTTGACCAGCTCCGGGAGGGCTGATCATAGTAATACACAAAGGACTATTCTTCAAACCAAATTAATAAAAATAAACGAAGGACTGCCGTTTAAATCAAGACTCAACTGATAAAAAATAAACAAAAGACTGACGTTTCATGCTAAGTGGAATGCAAACTTTTAAATCAGCCAAAAAAAAAAGAAAAGAAAACTTACTAAAGAATAAAATGTGTATAATATTTAAACTAGTTAATATATTACTAAACTAGTATTTGTAAACAAAAGTGAACCAATTTAATACTTTTAAAGTGATATTTTAAACGGAGGCTTTCTAGTAGACGTCTATGTTTTCAAAAGGAGTGACTCAGGAAGCTGCTAGTATTTAATAGGATACATAGGTATTGCAAGATATAAAAGGTGTTATAAAGTGCTTAGAAAACTACAGCAATCTAAAAAAATATATATATATATTTGCAGTTAATATTTTACAGTTCGTTATTTACATCACAGAATTAGCATTATTGGTATTTAAGGCTACTTCAAGAGAAAAAGAAATGGCAGAACAATCTATGTTTCCACCACCACCATTCCTGTCAACATCTGGGAATCCACCAATTCCTTGGAAACAATGAAAAAATATTTTTACAACATATTTGTTGGCAATTGGAGGAGACCGTTATGGACTACCCGATGAGAAGCCATTTTATTACATTATTTAGGAATTGAAGGCAGGAGGATTTATGAAGACTTACCAGAGCTATCACTAGGAATGGGTGATGGTCATCCTACCAATGTATTTGATATGTCAATGCAAATGTTAGACATTCAGTTTACTCCGAAAACAAATTTAGTTCTGGAACAGCATACATTTGTTTCAAGAATACGAAGGGAGGATGAAAATACTGCATCATATGTAGCAGCATTGAGAGGCTGTGTACTATCTTGTCAATTTGAACACTTAACTGATTCTTTAACAAGAGAGATCAAATTGTAAGGTGTGCATACAGAAAGAAGTTAAAAGAGAAATTATTAAGGAAAGACCCCAAATTGGAAGAAGCTATAGTAATAGCTAAAGGAATGGAACATATGGCTGTGTGGTTACAAGAAATAGACAAGACTGATGATGAGAAAAAAATATGATGCAATAAATGTAATTAAAAATGACAATAGCAAAGAAACAACTATAGAAAGGCAAAGGAAAACACAGAAACAACCAAGGCTGGAATACAATTGAAGCCAAAAAACTCTGGCTGGAGGGAAGTGAAATGTTTTCGCTGTGGTGCCCCGGTCATTTTGCATCTAGTAGAATGTGTGCGGAAAAAAATGTAATTTGTAGAAACTGTAGCAAAAGAGGGCATTTTGCCAAAGTGTGCAAAACACAAGTTGACTGAAGAGATAATAGAAGGCTATAACTAGTCGACCAGGAAGATCAAGATGAGTGTAAAGGTGTTCATGAGGTGATTCTAATTGTTGATCACTCAAATGAAATTGATCAATGTAAACAAAAGATGACTATAGATCTGCAAGGAGTTAAACCAGAGAGTACTGACAAATTGACAAAACCCCATTGTCAAGTTTATTTTTAATGGTATACCGACTAAGGTATAAATAGAGTCAGGAAGCCTATTTACCCTTATATAAAAGGAAACATATTAAGGAACTTGGGTGGGGATGGATAATGAACAGTTAATTAAAGCAGATATAAGGGCTGCAGGATTTGCAGGAAAGAAAATAACAATTTTAGGAATGATATGGATGACAATTACTTTCAAGAACCGATCTGTACATGGAAGAATATATATTACGGATCAGTTTGTTCGGGTGGCGTCATCAGAAGGATTTAGGTTTAATAATAAACCCAAATGCAAAAGAACCAGTTATGTTAGCAGAGAAAGAGACAATAGGAGAAGTGGCTGAAGGTTGTAGTGACAAAGTGGATGACAAATATCCAAAAGTATTTTCTAACAGTCTGGGGTTGTTGAAGGGGTTTTCTCATAAAATAATATTAAAGGGAGAAGCAAAGCCAGTAATCCACAAAATAAGAAATATTCCTAATTTGATGAGAGAACCTTAAAAACAAGAATTGGTTAAACTGCTGAAACAAGACATTATTGAACCCATTGAAGCCTCTGAATGGCTTGCACTAGTTGTAATTGTGCCAAAAGAGGGAGGTAAAATTTGGCTATGTGTAACCTTAGAAGTCGCAATAAAAACATTTGGGTGGACAGGCAACCATTTCCTAATATATCTCAAATGTTAGCAATGATGGGAAAAGGAAAGATATTTAGTGTTCTCGACATGTCATTTGCATATCATCAAGTAAAGTTATGTGAATAATCTAGGCATCTTACCTCCTTTGTAACAGCGCTAGAAGCATTTTGTTACAAAAGAATGCCTTATGGATTAACCTCTGCGGTATTCTAAAAAATAATGGACAATACCTTTGGAGATATGAAGCAAGTACTTTGATTTCAAGATGATATATTGATTGCGGGAACCAGTGTGAATGAACATGATTTGTTATTCAGGGAAGACGCTTGAGAAACACGAATTAACTATAAATAAAGAGAAGTGTCAAATTAGGAAATGTGAGATAACCTATTTGGGTTATGTTGTAAATGGTGATGGAATTAGACCAAGTAAAAACATAGTAGAAGCGATAGAGAAAGCACCAAAACCTGGGACCAAAAATGAGCTGAAGTAATTTTTCGGACAGAGTATTGTTCAAAGTTTGTACAAACCTTTACTGAAAGTGTGGAGCCTCTAAGAAGGTTAATGAAGAAAGGGACAGAGTTTGTTTGGAATGAGGAGTGTGAATATGACTTTGGAGAAATAAATACAAATTGTAATTCAGGCGCCCATATTGGGCCATTTTGATGATATGGCAATCAATCAAAGATATTTATAGAGCGCGCTACTCACCCGTGAGGGTCTTGAAGGGGGGTGGGAGAGGGGTATGGGGCTGGGTGGATCACTGTTCGAAAAGCCAGGTCTTGAGGCTCTTCCTGAAAAGTAGTAGGTTTTGGGTCTTGCGGAGGTGGGTAGGGAGGGAGTTCCAGGCTTTGGGGGCAAGATAGGAGAAGGATCTGACTCCGGCAGTGGTGTGTTTGATGCGGGGGACAGAGGCGAGAGAGAGGTCGGTGGAGCGGAGGTGGCGTGTGGAAGGTCACTCTTTCGTTAAGGTAGGCAGGGCCGGTGTTGTGGAGTGATTTGTGTGCGAGGATGAGGATCTTAAAGGTGATTCTTTTGTCTATGGGGAGCCATTGGAGGGATTTGAGGTGTGGTGAGATGTGTTTGTGTCGGGGGAGGTCAAGGATGAGTCGTGCCGCTGAGTTCTGGATACGTTGTAGTTTGTGCTTGAGTTTTAGTGTGGTGCCAGCGTAGAGGGCGTTTCCGTAGTCAAGTCTGCTGCTGATGAGTGCGTGAGTGACTGTCTTTCTGGTCTCTGGGATCCACTTGAATGTTTTTTTCAGTATGCGGAGAGTGTTGAAGCATGAGGAGGTGAGAGCGTTGATTTGTTGGGTCATCGAGAGGGAGGAGTCCAGGATGATGCTGAGGTTGCGTGAATGGTTAGCGGGGGTGGGTGCGGGGCCTAGCGTGGTGGGGCACCATGAGGGGTCCCAAGTGTTTTTGTGTGGGCCAAAGAGGATTATTTTGGTTTTGTTGGAGTTGAGTTTTAGGTGGTTGGCTGTCATCCATGCGGCGGTGTCGAGGAGTGCATTGTGTAGGTTGGATTTGGCGGTGTTGGGGTTGCGGGTGAGGGAGAGGATGAGTTGAGTGTCATCAGCGTATGAGAGGATGGTGATTCCGTGGGGTTTGATGATGTTGGCAAGTGGGGTCATGTAGATGTTAAATACTGTGGGGCTGAGGGAGGAGCCTTGGGGGACTCCGCAGGTGATTTTGGTGGCGGGAGATTGGAAGGGGGGGAGACGGACTTTTTGGGTTCTGTTGGCGAGGAAGGAGGTGAGCCAATCCAGGGCTTTGTGTCTTATCCCTGCGTCGTGAAGGCGTGTGCTGAGTGTGTGGTGGCAGACAGTGTCAAAGGCTGCGGAGAGATCCAGGAGTATGAGTGCTATGGTTTCGCCCATGTCGACCCTGGATCTGATTTCATCGGTGCATGCTATGAGAGCGGTTTCTATGCCGTGGTTCTTGCAGAACCGAGATTGGGAAGGGTTGAGTGTGTTGTTTGTCTCGAGGAAGTGGGATAGGCAGGAGTTGACTATTTTTTCCGTAACCTTGGCTGGGAATGGGAGGAGGGAGATGGGGCAGTATTTGAAGAGGTCGTCTGGGTCGGCTTTGTTTTTTTTTTTTAGGAGCGCGGTGACTTCCGCGTTTTTCCAAAGGTCTGGGAAGGTGGCTGTTTCGAAAGAGCTGTTGATTGTGGCTCGGAGTATGGGGGCGATGGCGGGCTGGCTCTGTTGTATATACGGTGGGGGCATGGGCCGGAAGAGGAGCCAGAGTGAATGGAGTTCATAGTGGTTTCAGTTTCTTCGTCGGTGGTGGGGGCCGAGGTGGTGAGTAGGTTGTGGGGTGAGTGTGGTGTGTTTGTGTTTGGGGGGTGCGTGGTGTGTGTGGAGGATGTGTGCGGTGTGAAGCTGTTGTGTATGTCTAGGATTTTGCAGTGGAAGTGATCTGAGAGGGAGTCGCAGAGGGTTTGTGTGTGCGTGGGGTCTAGTTTGCTGGCCTTGGGTTTGGAGAGCTCTTTGATGATGGTAAAGAGTTCCTTGCTACTATGGGAGTTGTTGTCAATGCGTTCCTTGTAGTGTGCTCTTTTGGCGGTGCGTATGAGTTGGTGGTGGATGCGTGTGGTGGTTTTGAGGGTGGTGAAGTTAGTGGTGGTGGGTTCTTGTCTCCAGATTTTCTCTGCTTTGCGGCGTTTGCGTTTGGATTTGTGGAGTTCAGTTGTGAACTATGGTGCGTTCTTGATATTACGGGTGGTGATGTTTTTTCTGAGGGGCGCGAGATTGTCGGCACAGGTAGTGATCCATTCATTGAGGTTATGAGCGGCGGTGTCGGGGTCGGTTATGTTGGCGGGGGGGGTTTGTGTCAGTTGGTAGATTAGGCGCTCCGTGGGGATTTTGATGGTGGTGGTGTTTGGGAGGTTTGTTGTAGGAGAAGTGGATGCATTGGTGATCCGTCCATTGGAGTTTGGTGGTGTGGGTGTAGGTGAAGTGTTGGCTTGAGGAAAAAATGCGTCAAGTGTGTGTCCGGGAGAGTGGGTGGGGTTGGGACCAGTTGTTTGAGTCCTAGGTTTGAAAGGTTGTCTAGGAGGGAAGAGGAGTTGTCATCGTGAGGGTTTTCAAGGTGAAAGTTGAAGTCGCCGAGGAGTATGTAGTCTGTGGAGGTGAGAGCGTGCATGCTGATGGTGTCCGCAATGGTGTCACAGAATGGGGGCGTGGTCCCGGGGGTCTGTATATGAGTGTGCCTCTGAGGGTGGAGGTGGTGTTAACGTGGATGAGGAAGTGCATGTGTTCTGCGTTGTTGAGGGTGTTGGTGGTGACCTTGATGGTGTCTCTGTGAAGGATGGCGATGCCGCCTCCTTGTTTGTTTGGGCGGTCTCTGCATTGGAGTTTGTAGCCTTCTGGGGTGGCTATGGCTATGTCTGGCTCGGATGTGGGGTTTGTCCATGTTTCAGTGAGGAAGACGATGTCGGGTGAGTGTGATGTGATGAGGTCCCAGAGTTCTATGGCATGTTTGTGTAGGGACCGGGTGTTCAGTAGTAGGCAGTAGAGGTGGTTGCGGGTGGTGTGGTTGTTGTGGTGTGTGATAGTGTTTGCGGGGATGTTTGTGGTGTTGTTGAAAGTAGAGGTGGCCTTGGCGTGGGGCTTGTGTAGGTTGTGGGGTGTGTTGGTAGGTGCGGGGGTTGCTGTGTGGGGGCTGCAGTGTTTGGTGTTGGAGTGGGGTGCGTTGGGGGTGGAGTAGGAGAATAGGCAGGTGCGGCAGGAGAAGGGGCCTTGTGTGTGTGTGGGGGTGGTTTGGAAGCAGTTGGGGCGGACTCCGGGGTTGAGGGAGAGGAGAGTGGGGGTAGTAGTGTAGCCTGGGGGGCTTTTGGCTGGCAGGGCCAGGGGGACTGGCGATTGCCACGGTCCGGGCGCAGATGGGCTTGCCTCTGGCGAGGCGCATCCGCTACACGGCCGCACAGTGACTGCCATTAAGAGGGGGAGGTGGGAGGGAGGGGCAGCTGGGAGGTGGGCGGGAACGGGAGAGCGAATGGGGGCTGGAGGGGGCGGGGAGTAAACAGAGCAGGGGGATCGCACAAGGGTCTAGATGGCCCGGCGAGGTGGAAACAGTGGGAAAAGCTGAAAGTACAAGAAATAATGCACAAAAGAGCAACGGAAGGTAAGAGGATACAGGAGGGATAAAATCAGAAACAGTGGGAGGGCACAGTCACAACAGAGACGCTAAGAATGGCAGAGCAAGGAGGAAAACAGAAAGTGCAGAATCAAAGGGAAAAGCGCAAAAATAAAGGCACAGAGACGCCAAGAATGGCAGAGCAAGGCAGAAGACAGAAAGTGCAGAATCAAAGAGAAAAGCACAAAAATAAAGGCACAGAGACGCCGAGAATGGCAGAGCAAGGCCGAAGACAGAAAGTGCAGAATCAAAGGGAAAAGCGCAAAAATAAAGGCACAGAGATGCCGAGAATGGCAGAGCAAAGCGGAAAATAGAAGGTGGAGGGATCAGACAGAGGGCACAAATAGCAAAGGCACAGAGCACTGGGTGGGCACTTACCAGCGACGCTGGACACCAGGGAAGAGGAGGGGGGCTTTGAACTCGCGATCGGAGCGTAGGCGGGGATGGGGAGAGGCGTCGCAACAAGGTGGAGCTGTCGGCGCAGGGGAGCGAGCTCCGGCCGAAAGGTCAGGGTTCTCTCACCTGCGTCGCGCAGCGTCCGCCATTAAGAGGGGGAGGTGGGAGGCGAGGGGCAGCTGGGAGGCGGGTGGGAACGGGAGAGCGAATGGGTGCGGGAGGGGGCGGGGAGTAAACAGAGCAGGGGGATCGCACAAGGGTCTAGATGGCCCGGCGAGGTGGAAACAGTGGGAAAAGCTGAAAGTACAAGAAATAATGCACAAAAGAGCAACGGAAGGTAAGAGGATACAGGAGGGATAAAATCAGAAACAGTGGGAGGGCACAGTCACAACAAACAGACGCTAAGAATGGCAGAGCACGGCGGAAGACAGAAAGTGCAGAATCAAAGGGAAAAGCGCAAAAAAAAAGGCACAGAGACACCGAGAATGGCAGAGCAAGGCGGAAGTCAGAAAGTGCAGAATCAGAGGGAAAAGCGCAAAAATAAAGGCACAGAGATGCCGAGAATGGCAGAGCAAAGCGGAAAATAGAAGGTGGAGGGATCGGACAGAGGTCACAAATAGCAAAGGCACAGAGCACTGGGTGGGCACTTACCAGTGACGCTGGACACCAGGGAAGAGGAGGGGGGCTTTGAACTCGCGATCGGTCGCGTGGGCGGGGATGGGGAGAGGCGTCGCAGCAAGGTGGAGCTGTCGGCGCAGGGGAGCGAGCTTCGGCCGAAAGGTCAGGGTTCTCTCACCTGCGTCGTGCAGCGACCGCCATTAAGAGGGGGAGGTGGGAGGGAGGGGCCGCTGGGAGGCGGGCGGGAACGGGAGAGCGAATGGGGGCGGGGAGTAAACAGAGCAGGGGGATCGCAAAAGGGTCTAGATGGCCCGGCGAGGTGGAAACAGTGGGAAAAGCTGAAAGTACAAGAAATAATGCACAAAAGAGCAACGGAAGGTAAGAGGATACAGGAGGGATAAAATCAGAAACAGTGGGAGGGCACAGTCACAACAAACAGACGCTAAGAATGGCATAGCAAGGCGGAAGACAGAAAGTGCAGAATCAAAGGGAAAAGCGCAAAAACAAAGGCTCAGAGACGCCGAGAATGGCAGAGCAAGGCGGAAGACAAAAAGTGCAGAATCAAAGGGAAAAGCGCAAAAATAAAGGCACAGAGACGCCGAGAATGGCAGAGCAAGGCCGAAGACAGAAAGTGCAGAATCAAAGGGAAAAGCGCAAAAATAAAGGCACAGAGATGCCGAGAATGGCAGAGCAAAGCGTAAAATAGAAGGTGGAGGGATCGGACAGAGGGCACAAATAGCAAAGGCACAGAGCAGTGGGTGGGCACTTACCAGCGACGCTGGACACCAGGGAAGAGGAGGGGGGCTTCGAACTCACGATCGGTCGCGTGGGCGGGGATGGGGAGAGGCGTCGCAGCAAGGTGGAGCTGTCGGCGCAGGGGAGCGAGCTCCGGCCAAAAGGTCAGGGTTCTCTCACCTGCGTCGCGCAGCGACCGCCATTAAGAGGGGGAGGTGGGACGTGGGCGGGAACGGGAGAGCGAATGGGGGCGGGAGGGGGCGGGGAGTAAACAGAGCAGGGGGATCGCACAAGGGTCTAGATGGCCCGGCGAGGTGGAAACAGTGGGAAAAGCTGAAAGTACAAGAAATAATGCACAAAAGAGCA
Source organism: Pleurodeles waltl (assembly GCF_031143425.1). Taxonomy (NCBI): domain Eukaryota; kingdom Metazoa; phylum Chordata; class Amphibia; order Caudata; family Salamandridae; genus Pleurodeles; species Pleurodeles waltl. Next base: position 1,149,106,820 of record NC_090445.1, on the reverse strand, counting down.
ACGGAAGGTAAGAGGATACAGGAGGGATAAAATCAGAAACAGTGGGAGGGCACAGTCACAACAAACAGAGACGCTAAGAATGGCAGAGCAAGGCGGAAGACAGAAACTGCAGAATTAAAGGGAAAAGCGCAAAAATAAAGGCACAGAGATGCCAAGAATGGCAGAGCAAGGCGGAAGACAGAAAGTGCAGAATCAAAGGGAAAAGCGCAAAAATAAAGGCACAGAGATGCCAAGAATGGCAGAGCAAAGCGGAAAATTGAAGGTGGAGGGATCGGACAGAGGGCACAAATAGCAAAGGCACAGAGCACTGGGGGGGAACTTACCAGTGACGCTGGACACCAGGGAAGAGGAGGGGGGCTTAGAACTCGCAATCGTCGCGTGGGCGGGGATGGGGAGAGGCGTCGCAGCAAGGTGGAGCTGTCGGCGCAGGGGAGCGAGCTCCGGCCGAAAGGTCAGTGTTCTGTCACCTGCGTTGCGCAGCGACCGCCATTAAGAGGGGGAGGTGGGAGGGAGGGGAAGCTGGGAGGCGGGAGGGAACGGGAGAGTGAATGGGGGCGGGAGGGGGAGGGGAGTAAACAGAGCAGGGGGATCGCACAAGGGTCTAGATGGCCCGGCGAGGTGGAAACAGTGGGAAAAGCTGAAAGTACAAGAAATAATGCACAAAAGAGCAACGGAAGGTAAAAGGATACAGGAGGGATAAAATCAGAAAGAAACAGTGGGAGGGCACAGTCACAACAAACAGACGCTAAGAATGGCAGAGCAAGGCGGAAGACAGAAAGTGCAGAATCAAAGGGAAAAACGCATAAATAAAGGCACAGAGACACCGAGAATGGCAGAGCAAGGCGGAAGACTGAAAGTGCAGAATCAAAGGGAAAAGCACAAAAATAAAGGCACAGAGATGCCGAGAATGGCAGAGCAAAGCGGAAAATAGAAGGTGGAGGGATCGGACAGAGGGCAAAAATAGCAAAGGCACAGAGCACTGGGTGGGCACTTACCAGCGACACTGGACACCAGGGAAGAGGAGGGGGGCTTCGAACTTGCGATCGGTCGCGGGGATGGGGAGAGGCGTCGCAGCAAGGTGGAGCTGTCGGCGCAGGGGAGGCAGCTCTGGCGAAAGGCAAGAATGGCAAGAACATACATAACCACGGCTGCCAGCAATGTTGGCATTGGCGCAGTTTTGACCCAAAAGAAGGATGATAAGGAGTATGTAGTTGGGTTTGCGTCCAGAAGGTTACAAGGAGCTTGTTGTTGGGGAATTAACCATTTTAAGTTCTATGTATGGGGTTTACCTTTCAAGGTAAGAACTGATCATAAACCCTTGATATATGTTTTTAAAGAGGGAAGAGGATAGGAAGGGAATGTTACTCCATGCATTTCAAGATGGTTGTATGTTATGGATTATATCTTTGAGGGTGAATTTGTTAAGGGTAGTAAGAATGTGGTAGCAGAATACTTATCGAGAATGCCAGGTGATGCGGAAGAAGTTGTAGATTATGTAACTGTGTGTGAAGAGGAAATGAAGGAAGAGTATCTTGAGCAGGGGACTGTAAGTGTTGAAGAATGGAAGGGGCAATCGTATTGGTGGCCTGGAATGGATCAGGAAGTGGAAGAGAGGGTAAGGAATTGTGTTGCATGTGCAAACAGTGATAAGATCAAAATAGTAAGACAACCCCCATTATCTGTTATGGAATTTCCAAAAAAACAGTGGGAGAAGTTGGCCATCGATTTTATGGGTCCAATATTTAGGTAGGAGTAAGGCATAAGTATATAGTAGTGTTAGTGGATTATCACACTAAATGGTTTGTGGTAAAAACAATGGCACATGTAAATACAGCAGGAGTGATTGAATTTTTGTAAGACGTTTTTGTGGAGGAAGGAATACTGAAGACAATTGTGTCAGATAATGGAGTACAGTTTGTATCTAGGGTATAAATGATTATTTGAATAGGATGGGAATAATATATGGAAGGGTAGCTTTAAGACCTCCACAGGCAAATGGATTAGTATAGGGGAAATACTTGACATCTCCAGCTGAGCTCCTCTGCTCTCCAACACTCGTCACTCTGACCTCCACATTCCATCCCATGTCATAACTACCTCACTACATTCTAACATCATTATTCTACTGAATATATCTTGTGTGTGTGTGTGTGTGTATATATATATATATATATATATATATATTTGTTTATATAGCCCAAACTATGTACTGGAGTACTTCACATGAGCACCAGTTACATTACACAAGGCCACATTAACTTTTTAGGCATGGGGAGATTAAGTGATTTGTCCAGAATCACAGGATGTTGAGACAACGCCGAGTCTTGAACCAAATTCACGGCAGGTCCCAAAGTCAGCAGCTCTAACAATTGTTACTGACAGGAACTATACCTTCGAGGGCACGAGAAAGAAATGAGTTTCACTGAAGAGCGTGCATTGGACAAATGTATATTAAATGTACAGGGCTTTGGAGACACCTGTAACAAAGCATGCTTTGTAAAGATGCCAATAACAGTAATGCAGGGGTTCCAAATGGACCAGCACTGCCCTCCTAAGTGCACCATTCCTATTTGAGGTATTATCAGGCAGGCATTGGCAGCCTGTTGCGGGTTAAATTTGGTTTAAATTTAAAATTATGACCCAAATAGCAGTGTCAGTCCTTAATTAGAGAGATCTGATGCAGACTGTGCCATGGAAATACAAAAAGGGCACCGCAAAAGACTGGATGCTCTCTAACGCTAAGCAAACAAGTGACACTCACTCTCTGCACAGCACATTGATTACCAGCATGATCTTTGCTTAAATACAGCTCCTCACAGAGCGCGTCTTGTGGGATGATCAGGACGACTATAAATGCGTGACTAATGCATTTTAGTGCTGTAATGCAGACACCAGCACTAAAACGCATTAGTCTAACCTCGATGCGTGATATTTGGAAGGCTGTATGTAAATAATACTCTGGATGCGAGATGAACCACAGTGGCATGAGCCCTACACCCCCGCGGGGCACATGATTTACAAATAATACACAGTTCAACAATGCACATGATATGGAAGTTTTAAACTGTACTTACAAGCTGCCTTAACATAATGGGAGTGGGGTGAGATCTCACTGGACAGCGACCTAGAGGGAATGAGGGGTGACAAGACAGATGCTAGCTATAAATAAATGCAGGAATAGAAACAACATCTTGCTTTAGTTGCTTGGCGAGACTTTACTTCACCCTGTACCTTTCATCAGTAACACAGTCATACTACGGAATAGAGGGTTCTGCTAGTGTCTCCCTATTATATATATTGGCTTTGGGGTAAAGGTGGGATCTGCTCTCAGAGCTGGGAAGTGGCACTGCAATTTGTTAAAAATTTAATTCCCAGGGCAACTCTTAAAAAAAAAAAATACACATCCTATCCGATGGAAAGACGGCATATGTAGCAATAATAACAAGCACACAAATCTGTTCTTCAACTTCAAATGACATCTGAAGGCAGCAGAGATGCATGTGTAATCCGTTAAAAAGGATGTTTCTGATTATCAGGGCGAGAGGAAGGCTTAGACATCAAGACAATACTACAGACTATGCAAAAAAGTCTCTTCTCCATTGACAGTAAAATAGATATAGAGACCACCAGTGTTGAGCACATGTCAACTAAATGAGATAGACAAAAAAAAGTCTGACAGAAGCCCTACAACGTATCTCCAAAACTGAAAATGACCAGCAGCAAAAGAATGAAAAAATTCTAAATATGTGAACGTTTCTCACACTAACCAAGCAAAGAAGTACAATTTGGAGGCAAGATCTCGTTGAAATAATAGATGCATTTTAGGAATTCCTAAATCAGATAATATGACAAAGCTTGAGGACTATGCAGAAACCCTATAGATAAGACTATTTGGAGAGGAGTCTTTTTCCCAAACTGTTTTGGTGGCGTGAGCTTACCGCTGTTTAGTCCTGTGGCCCCTGACAGGTGCACCAGCACGTCCAATCATCGCAAAAGTACTTAGCTTTAGAGACAGGGACACAGTGTTAGGGTTTGTAATATGCCTAAGTAGTTATATGTCAGAAATTCGACTATGCAATACTGAAGACATGCAAAGATTCCCCCTGGTGGTCTTTGCTGTTGGGTGAAAGAGTTTCACTTGGCACAATTGGAGGTACTCTAGGGAAATACCCTGTGGAATCTTAAGATCACTAGAGAATGGAAGTATTGAGTGGGGAAGAAATTTGAGAAAGGGATTGGGATGGTAGGTTACTGCTGGCAAAGTTGGGAACCTAGAGTCTGTGGGGGGATGGATGGATGTTGGAGGCTGTTCTAACATGACCATCACCAATTGTACACCGAGATTAGGTGAATTGTCATATTGGCACACACTCTATAAGATAAGACGTATGCGCATCCCAAATGTACTACAGAATACTAAACTAGATACTAGAGTTGTACAACTCATTACAAGGAATAATAGGGGCCTATATAACACAGGAAAACATGACCAGTTTTGACTTGTCTGGATATATATGGAAAAAATAGTGCTACAAGAATCACAGTTCTCTAAGCCAACAGCAGCAACCATTGCATAGAAGGGGAAATCATATTGTTAAGTATCATTCTATTTATCATACTTCAGAGGAGTACTTCTCCTGATAAAGAAAGGCACAACTTTTAGGCTGATCAACTCAATTTTAGAGGACCAGGGAAGAAACATAACTGTGCAAGGGATGCTACGTGGTAAATATATGACTAATAACAACATGGGAGGACACAGGACGTTTGGCTCCTGCTGACTAAAACACTCTCTGATCACTCACCTGTTCTGCTGAACTTAGAACCTTCTACAGACCACCATGTGCCCTTTTCGTGGCAAATCAATTCCAATGTGCTTAATTCTGATGTGTTTAGAAATTAAATGAAAGACCAAATCCCTCAATATTTCTAAAATAATGATAATTCAGAGCAAAAAAGGATCACGGCCTGGGAAGCGTTCAATGTGGTTATTGAGGGGACATGTATGTCCAAACAAAATTATATTCTAAAGACAACGGGAGGCATTATGATAGAGCGAGAATTGGACATGCATCCCCTTGAGAAGCAAGAGATGGTGAACCCAAAAACTGCTGTTTGGACAGATATCAAGAAGAAAATATCGGACTAAAATAAAAAAACATACAGGAAGTTCAACTACCTATTGAAACTGTGAGTGCTTGCCGCAATGGGGAAGGTGAGGGACGAGGAAATCTCTGGCTGACTTGCTGAAAAGACTATGGGTGTGACAGGACATAAATTTGTTCAAGGCAGTATATAGCTGTGAGCTATGTCAGTATTCAAAGATTCTATGCAGATCTTTATGCCTATTGGGACTATACAGAGGAAGAATAGAGAGGAGAAATTCTGGAAGACCTTGTACTTTCATAGTTGGGGAGGGGACGTCAAGAATTGTTATTGCAGCCTATCATGGTAGAGGAAACTGTATTGACAACCAAAGGCCTCCCTGGCTGTAAAGCTCCTAGAATAGATGGCCTGCTAAATTCATTTTTATAAAGAATACTCTGCAATATTTGCACCACATCTCTTAGCAGAGAACCCTGAGGAACAGGAAAAAGGGAGAACTTCCAATAACTAAGAGAAAGGCCCTTTTAATCTCTATTGTTACACTGGATATATCACTGCAATATTGTGACTCTTACAGACTACTATCATTAAAAACAAAATAGCAATCAGTCTACTGCCACTAATGATGAATTTGGTATTGCCAGATCACTTAAGCTTTGTTCCTTAACCTGGTTGACTGCACATAATGTGCATATTATGTTCACACTATAACATCAGTTGGAGCCAGGAGTCAGAGGTAGTGGCGGTGCTGTTAGATACCACGAAGGTCTTTGAATCACTTGAATGGGACGGTTTGTTTTAAATTTCACTGAGAATTGGGATGTCCACCCCTTATATACAATGGATTCAACTATTGCATAATAAACACACCACACAAGTGCGGATAAAGAGCCTGGTCTGCATGGCAGAGATGCACCCTGTCCCTAATGGTATTTTCCCTGGCAATGGAACCGCTGGCCTGCTGGCTATGGCAGCACATTTTTATCAGAATGCTGAACTTTGCAGTCAGAAAGCTGCTCTTCTTGCTTTATGCAGATGATAAATTAGTCCATGTCAGAAACCCCAAAGAAAATCTGTCCCCTTTTATTCAAGAATATATATTTTTTATTTCTTGGGGTTGCAGACACATTGGAATAAATGTATTATATTTCCTTTAACTCAGGCTAGTGAAAGATGTAATGTTAAGAACTCATTAGAATGGGCTATGGAACCAGTGAAATACTTAGGGTCTCTAGATGGAGATTGACCGTGATTGTTAGGGAAAACTATGAGAAAGCGATGTATACATTTGAAGTTCAGTAGAAAGATAACTCACACTATCGCTATCTCTGGCTGGCAGAATACGTTTTGTGAAAATGACCATTCTACCAAAGTTTCTATACATTTGCAATGATATCCCAGTGTCACTAAATAGGCAACTTCTCAAAATGCTGATACCTCTCCAAATTAAGCTGGCCAGGGCATTTAAGATTCTGAGGAAGAGTTGGGAGATACTCACCTAACCTTAACTGCAAAATTAATAGGGCATGACACAACTGTGAAACCTCCTGGTAATGGGCAACTGGAAAGTCTTGGTAAAGTAAACGGAGAATCCCCTTTACCTGTATTAACTGCTAATTGGTGGCCATCCTTCAATGCCTTTTGATTATACAACCCTTGGCACACTGAGTGAGACAAGTTGATCCCTTGATTTTAGATGTGTTAAGTATACATGCGCTCCCTTCTGATTTTTTGGCCAATGCTAGCAGACTTTGAGCCCTCCACATGGACCTCAATCCGAATCTTGGGTTTTCAGATGGATGAGGATTTGTCACTAAAGTCATGTAAATAACTGTGATTCTCTTCCTTTTCGCTGCTGCAAGTGCTACAAAAATGTGTTCCACTCCTTCCGCATCATACTCAACACTTGGTAGTACATTTGATCATCATTAGCAGGCTAGATTATTGCAATGCATTATTTTTGGGTTCTCCAGTGTACATCTTGAAGCTGCTCTATCGCATTCAAACTGCTGCTGCCAGGCCAGATTAGCTTTACAATGTCCACCTCACTCCTCAGCATCTGGTGCTTAAGACAATCTACATTGGTTGCCTGTATCTAGGAGAGTAATGTTTAAAGCTCTCTGCAGTGTTTATGAGATAATTCATAGGCTAGGCCCTTTGTATTTTCAGCACAAGTTCAAGCGATACCCACCATGCGCTCTGCTGGTGCAAAGCTAGCATTTAATCCGGTCTGACGAGAACAGATGGTGCTGTAGTGTTGCACCTAGTGACGTAACTGAGGCACAGGGGGCTACCATCCAGACCACAAAGTTAAGGGGAGCCGAAGGATACAACCATGCCCCTCACTGCCATATAGTTTACCCCTAAGGACCACATGGGCGAGTAAATAAAGATGGGTGTGCCCGATAAGCAGGATCAGCAGCAGTGTAGCGGGACCTGCTATGCGACACACCAAAAACATACCTACCGCGTCCTGCGAATTATTTGTTGTGCTGCGTGCACTGCCCGCACACTAGTGTAAGTGCTATCACCAAAATCAATGACCTTTCAGGTGGGGGAGGGGTAGAGACATTTCATTGTAGGCTGCCTTTCTGTGTAATAGCTTCCCACACCTTGTACTCTTCACATGACCTGTTAACTTTCAGACAGGCGTTAAAACTCAGTCTTTACACACTTGAGTCTCCCGCGGTGAACACTGATTTTGGCCTTTATCAGCATAGGGACACCTCTATAGGTATCAGCAGCACTCTATAAATTGATTATTAATATTGTTATAATCATCAATAATAATAATAATAAATATATATGTATGGGTCTGAACCACTAGACATATTTGTTTCTGGTCTGTTTGGGAGCTTTTGGTTCTTTACTCCATTTAGCCACCACCTTTTCAGTAGTTGCATATTTTCTAAAGGTCTTATGGTTTCTTATATTGAATCCCTCTGTAACCAAGTGATCGTTCACAAAGACCTGAACTGTAATAAGATTTACACAAATTGGTAACACAGTAAAGCAGCAAGGTGATTAAAGACTAAGCATTTATGCTATTTTTAGTTAAGCAAATAAGCAAAATTAAACGGAATATGATATATCCAATGGGACGAAGCCTATGCTCTGCAAACAGGGGGTGTAGGAGGCTGGCCTGGTGTGTGGTGGACCCTATGGTGTTAGCACCTTACACCAGGTCCAGGCAACCCTTATCGGTAAGTGTTACAGTGTCTAGGAAGCCAGGGCTCTCTAGTGGTAGCTGTGGTGAGCAGCCAAGACTTATCTGGGAGAAATGTGAAGCACTTGCAATACCATAGAAGTCACACAGTAACTTATCACACATAAAAGGAACCACACAGTGTTGTAAAAATAAAGGTACTTTATTGTAGTAACACAAAACTAGAATACTATAGGCAATCCCCCCTTTTTGGAGGTAAGTACACACAAAACATGCACAGATAAGTACTAGGAGTTAGCGTAAAAACATTAGAAATAGCAAAAAAATAGCAGGGGGGACAAACCACATACTAAAATAGTGGAATGCGGGGATAGGGGATATGGAGTAGTTAACCAAGGGCTGGGAGAGTACGGAACCCCAAAAGGTGAGTATCTGGAAGACCCACAGTGACCAGGAGAGCAGAAGTAAGTTACCTGGTCGTCTGGTAGGCTAACATGGGGAATTGGAACAATGCAAGAACAGGACCAGTCAGGTGGAACTCAGTGGTGGATTCTAGATGAAGAGGACCTATAAAAGAAGGGGACGGGGCAGGAGGCAATGCCCAACCTTCTCTGGGTGAAGATCTGGGTAGACGGTGGTGGATGAAGGCCAGCAGTGGAGTCCAGGAGCTGCAAAGGAGTCCCTGAAGTCACCTAGGAGATGGTAGATTTAGCCCTTGTAGAATGGGCTCTTATCTCTGCTGGAGGGTTCTTCTCTGCCAAAGCAAAGCAGTTTTTAATAGAGGATGATCCATCTTGAAAGGGCTCTTTTCTGCACTGCTTTACTGTTTTTGGCGACACAGTACCAAAAGAGCTGGTCATTTAGTCTTATGTTCTTGGTACCGTCCAGATAGCAGTTAACCAACAGCCTTGGATCCAATCGATGCAACCGCTCCTCCTCATCATTAGGATATGACAGTAGGTAAAGAGTTGGGAGAGTAATGGACTGACCCAGATGGAAGGTCGTCACCACTTTTGGAAGGAAAGCAGTCCTGGTTCGCAAAACTGAAGTGGCAGGGTAAAAAATGGTGAAAGAGCTTTTAACTTGCTCATCCTTCTGGCTGAAGAAGTAGCCACCAAAAAATGGTTTGTAGGATCAAGATTCGCAAGGGACAGCTAGGAAGGTGTTCATACAGAGTCCCAATATGAAAGTCAAAAACAAATTAAGATCCCACTGGGGCACAACAAATGGGGTTGGAGGATACATATTTGTCTACCCTTTTTAAAAATGGTTAACAATGGAGGACTTGAAAAGGGACAGCTGGTCCAGCAGACAGAGGAATGCAGACAGCACAGCCAACTATCCCTTGACAGTAGCTATTATAAAATCTCTCTGAACAAAGCACAGTGCATATTGCAGGACCTCTGGCCTTGCAAGGGGTCCATATTATTGTCTGTACACCGTGCAACAAAGTTGTTCCATCTGCTAGGACAAGCGGATCTGTCACAAGGACTATGAAACCAACTCTGTGACTTCTTCCTCAAGATATCTAACATTTACAGGAACGTCAACCCTCAACCACACCTTACCTCACTTCCAACATCCACCACATAGGTCACCCTACTCAAGGAGTGGACCCTGAAAACCCACAGAGACACCGTGGCTATAATGGCATCCATCCACTTGGAGCCCCATGGACCTATGTTCCCAGCGATTTTACAACCTAGGGAGACCAATAATGAGCACGGCACTCACCTCCATCGCTCAAGCTACTTTCCCGGACGTCTGGAAACATGCAGGTGACACCCTGCTCCTCAAGACAACCCAAAGTCCTCAGCGACTACTGACTCATCTCTCTGCTCCCCTTCCCAACCTAGGTCATAGGAAAGGCCGTCAACAAGTCAGCACTCCCACTACCTTGAACACCTCAAACTGCTCGCAATAAGGTTTCTGCAGCAACCACAGCACTGAGGTAGCCCTCATCGCAGCTTCAGACAACATTTTCACCATACTCGATTGAAGCCACACTGCTGCACTCATCCTCCTGGAACTTCCCGCCCCCTTCTACGTAGTCTCCCACAACACACATCTTCAGATTCCACGAAACTGGAGGCCAAGTGTCAGCCATCAAGTGGATAACCTCATTCCTGACCGGAAGAACACAACGGGTCAAGCTCCTTCCCTTCACCTCAAAACCAAAAAACCTCTTCTGCTGAGTCCTGAAAGGCTCTTCACTCAGCCAGACTCTCTTCAACGTATACAAGACTCCTCTAGCAAGCACCATTCAGACCCACGGCCTAGACATCTTTTACGCTGACAATACCTAACTCATAACCTAGCCTTCTCAGAAGGCACCAACACCACCAAAAGTAATTTCAAAATGTGCATGTCCAACATGGCCATCAGGATGAGAGACAACTTCCTCAAACTCAACGCAGGCAAGACGGAAGTGCTGATATTCGGCAACAATAACTCACCCTAGAATTCCACCTGGCGACCCACAGAACTAGGCCCCACCTCCAACCATGTCAGATACCTTGGCTTCATTCCGAATACATCATCACCATGAGACATCAAATCAATGCCGTCACCTCTGCATGTTTTCACATACTTTGCATACTCAAAAAAATGTACAATGGCTCCCTCCTAAAACCAGAAAGACCATCAACCAGGCTCTCATCACAAGCAGACTGGATTATGCCAACACCCTCTACTAAAGCATTTCCGCAAAATCAGCTACACAAGCTGCAAACCATCCAAAACGTTGCCAGACTAATCCACAACCTTCCTTACTGCACGTTACTCTTTCCAAAACTACACTGGCTCCCCATTCAGAAACGCTGCCAGTTCAAGATGCTGATGCATGCCTACAAGGCACTTCACAATCAGGGTCCTACCCACCTCAACTGTCTACACTTTTACCAACCAACCAGGAACTTCACTTGCACTCGCCCACAACTCTCATATTAACAGAAGCTAGACAGGGGGTAGGTTTTTCTCGTAGCTGGGAGCCAAATCCTGGACCAACCTCCCCCAGTACATCAGGACATTCATGTCACTTATGAATTTTTGCAAGAAACTGAAAGCTCTTCAACTGATCCTACTTGAAAACCCACACCTACTCAGTGCCTGGATACCTTCACAGGTGACAAGATTTGTGCTTTACAAAACCATGTTATATTACATTACTTGGACAAAGTGCTGACACAAGAAGCTGAAAGTAAGTAACTCAGATTTCCCAGCTCAATCTCCAAGCATGAAGTTGGAGCCCTCAGAGACTAGGGTGGAGAGTAATTCCCCTGACTGGGAGAGAAGGACTGGCCTTAATGGTAGAGACAGCTCAGGATGTGTGTAGAAGTGGAGAAGGTCTACATACCACACCTTCCAGGCCACTTATCTGAATTTGTAATTTCAGCTACGCCCTATGTAACCACAGTGAAGAACAGCCAATGTATACCAGAACTACCTCTTAGGGAAGTGAGCCATACTGGTTGAGTGGTAGGAGTTGCATGGAGCCTGTATATGTTTCCTGCAGGACAAATTCGGGCTTACCAGCTTTGACATTTTGAATTAGGAGAAAGAATGAAAAATTTTCTAGCTTACGCGCTAAGAATTTTCAATTCTATTAAGGACACGGAGGCGAGGATTATGCTTTCTCTTTCTTTACTGAAAATCACAGCAGCCAATTAAAACACGATTAAACAAAAAACAACATTTCCCAAAGTGCTCTAGTGTATAAGTCACATGCACCAATCAACCATAGTGACCTTAGTCCATAAAGTCCATAACCTCTAACGTCATATCCTCTTTCTTTGCTTCAACCAAAAACTGTAACTTCTTTCTCACGATCTCAAAGTCTTTAGATGATACCAACTCTCATCTAGGAAGGAAGAAACCAACGAAGGAGACCAGACTGAACATCAAGTCGGTTTTCCAATAACGTAGACATCTGGATGGAAGGAACTTCAGGAATTCTTCTGAGCAGTTCCTAAGAAATAAAAAATAAAAAACCAGCCGGTAATATCTTCAAAATAATGGTAAAAACCTTTTAATATCTTTCACGTCTTATTATATGATATAAACAGTGGGAGGGTAACAATGAATACAAATTTTTTAAGAGCAATAAAATTATCAATATTCATGAACGGGTGGGATAATCCTCGCCTCCGTGTCCTTAATAGAATTGAAAATTCTTAGCGCGTAAGCTAGAAAATTTTTCATTCTATATCAGGACCGGAGGCTCGGATTATGCTAGTTCAAAGCTGACCCATAACAACAGAGGCCACATCCAAAACAGGCTTAAAGTAAAACTTACGAAAAGTACTTTCAGACGACCAGTCTGCAGATTTCATAATATCCGCTAAACTGGAACCTAGTGTAAAAGACTTAGAAGCCATTGCTCCCCTTACTGAATGAGCTCCAAAATGACTAGTATCAATGCCTGCTTCATTCATAAGCCATCTTAACCATCTCGCAAGAGTGGCCGAAGCAACTGGTTTAAAGGGTTTCTGAAGCGCAATTAATACTTGCCCATTCAAGTCCTGTCTATGTTCTTCGGTGGATATTTCATAATCTTTAAAACATTGTACCACACATAATATTGGATTATCTGGAAACCAAGGGTACGATACTGACCTGCAATTGCTCTTAGTTCTTCTGGAAATACTAAAGGTTACTCCCTCCGGAGAATAAAGTCTCCCCGATAGATCTAGGGCTCTCACGTCTGAGACTCTCTTGCATGAGACTAAGCATAGTAACATAGTTAATTTAGCTGACAGTTGTTTCCGGGACAGGTATTTGTTACAAGGCCAAGAATCCAAAAATCTTAACACAACATTCACATCCCAAAGTACAGAGTACTTAGGCTGAGGAGGATTCGAAAATCTGATACCCCTCAACAGTTTACATACTAGCGGATGTTCACCTACCTGCTTGCCTTCAATAGGAGGATGACCTGCAGAAATTGCCGATCTAAAGTTATTGATAGTTCTATAGGCCAAACCTTAAGAGGCTAACTCAGCCAGAAAATTAATAATCATGTCAATACCTGACCCCATGGGATTAAGATCTCTTCCATTGCACCAACTAACCCATTTACGCCATGCCGAAGCATATCTCTTGTGGGTACTCTTTGCCCATGCTCGCTTGATAAAGCCTTCAGCCTGTTGCGAAATTCCCGGGGCTTTCCATCTTGCCCTGAAACCATCCAAGCCATCAGAGTTAGAGTCCCCGAAACAATTAAGGGATGTTGATGGCCCTCCGGACTGAGCAAGAGGTCCGGACGAGGAGGAATTAGCAGTGGAGGAGCACATGCTAATTGAAGGGCAATAGGGAACCACGGCTGAGACCTCCACAACGGGGTCACTAGAATCAGTTCTGCCTTCTGTCTCCTCACTTGAGCCAGGACTCTGGGTATCAATAGGAACGGCGGGAATGCATAACACTGGAACGAGTTCCAATTCTGTAGAAATGCATCCGTTGCCGAGGCCTGAGGATCCGGTCTCCAACTGAAAAATTTTGGAACCTGATTGTTGAGGCGAGACGCAAAAAGGTCTATCTCGCAGAAACCCCAAGCCCGGATAATTTGTCGAAATATCTGTGGATCCAGCTTCCAATCGCTGGGATCCGTCAGATATCTGGAGTTCCAGTCTGCTACTAAGTTCTGATCTCCCGGAAGATACTCCGCCAACACCACTAGTCTGTGTTTCAGGCAATAATGCCAAAATTCCTTGGCAATTTCCGCTAAAATTCTGGATTGCGTTCCCCCCAGTTTGTTCACATATCGTACCGCTGATATATTGTCCATCCTCAGAAGAATGCAACAATCTGTCCTGATCGGGGATAAACTCTTTATTGCAAATGACCCCGCCAAGAGCTCCAAGCAATTTATGTGCAAATCTTTCTCTGTTGATGACCAACGACCCCCCGTTGTCATTGAGCCACAACGAGCTCCCCAGCCCCACTGACTGGCGTCCGATTCTATGACAACCTCTGGGTGAGATCCGAAAAAGGCCCTGCCATTCCACGCTTCCATGTGGTGAAGCCACCACTGAATCTCTTCCTTGACCTCTGAAGTCAGAGGAACCTGGGCTGAGTAACTCAGCCCTTGCCTCAAATATTGAATCTTCAATCTCTGGAGGGCCCGATAGTGTAAGGGGGCAGGAAAAATTGCTTGAATGGATGAGGCTAACAGACCCACTAGTCGAGCAATGCTCCTTAGGGAAATATTCGGGCTGAGCAATGTCGCTCTCAATTCTCGTTTGATATTGCGAATTTTTGCAGCTGGAAGTATCAATAGGGAGAGAATGGAATCTATCCTGAAACCCAAAAACTCTATCGTTTGGGACGGTTTCAACAATGACTTCTGCACATTGATAAGGAAACCTAATTCCTGCAGTAACGTGACTGTCCAATTCAGATGTGTCAGTAGCGTTGTTGCAGCCTGCGCCATCAGTAAGATGTCGTCCAGATATATGATAAGACGAACTCCCTTGGTTCTCAACCATTCCACTACCGGTCTCAATAGCTTTGTGAAGCACCAGGGGGCCGAGGATAGGCCGAATGGGAGAGCCTCTAGATCTATAAAATTCTGATTTGATTGGGAAAAACACATGTTTATCGGAGGAGCATGCTGACACGGAGTGCTGAGGAACTCCAGGTGAAAGCCTGACACTGTCTGAATAACCCAAGGATCTCCTGAAATCTTGCACAAACAGACTGACTCTTCCCCCAAGAAAAACCTGTGAATGTAGAATAATTCTTACCGGTAAAGGAGGCGTCTTGTATAGCTCCTTGCTGGCCTCTACGGAAACCTCTGCGGAACCTGGGTCTTCCTCCACGGGGCTGTGAAGGGTAGAAAGTGGTGTCTGCTTGATCTCCAGACCAGTTACCTCTACCCCTCGGGTAGTAATTTTGGGGACTGACAAAGTTACCTCGGTCGGGCATTCGTCCGCCGTAACGCCCGGCCCTGACAAAAAGGCCCCTTCGAAAAACCTTTTTAAGGGACAGTTGAGCCTTGTCCAAGGTTGAAAAAGTAGAGCAAAATTTGGCCAGTTCCTTAATGAAGGATGAGCCAAAGAGGAGACCTTCAGCAGCTGGTCCCGCTTCGGAAGAAGCCAAGTCTACTAGCTTAGAATCCATCTGCATCAGTATAGATTTCCTGCGTTCAGTGGAGATAGCACAGTTTGTATTGCCTAAAAGGCAGACCGATCTCTGGGCCCATCCCAATAAAACATCAGTGTTCACTGGGGTGCCTGATTCCTTGGATGTGGTAGCCAGATCTAAAATTTTTGTCAATGGGCCTGCCATATCTAGTAATTTGTCCTGGCAAAGGCGCCAGGATCTGTCTAGGCCCTTTTTGGGATCTTTCCCGTATTTCTTCATGAAGGTAATCAATGTGGGATCAATTTCTGGAGTTTCTGCCACATTATTATCTAACTCCGGTCTGGGGCATTCCGCCTTGAGCCTGGAACGCACCTCTTTATCGAAACCTTTCCTTAAGTTTGCGTGAACGTAAAGTGCTACCTCAGGAGTTGGGAGCCAACTCGAAGATCTAGGGTGTATAATCTCTGATGGGTTAAAATCTAAAATTTGAGGTGTAGTGGAGGTAGTTTTTGATTTTTTACTAAGGTTTAGGGTGGTAATGTCATCAGAATCTGGATCATCGGAGTCTCCCGATGAAGAGGAATTACGTTGGGAGCTATAATTGTGCTCTGCGCTTCTTTTCTTGCGCAATCTTTCAAACATGTCTGCGTGTAACTCTCCAGCCGAGTCTTCCTGTGAGATATTCTTAGATTTTGATTTAGATTTTTTGGGAACAGGTGTAGCAGTGTCTGTGGAGGAGGAGGAGGGGGAGGGGTCCCCAGTCATCCAGCCCTGCGCTTGGGCATATTCTAATAATTGGCCTGAAAATGGGCCAAGAGCTCTAGCCAGAGCATCATCAACCGACTGTTGCACTCTTGAATCTAGTACTTCAACCAAATTTATCTCTAGTTGGTTGTCGGTATCATCAGGGTAGAACCCTGCATCCTGGTCACTCCATTGGGCCATATTGCGGTAAAATATATGACCAGATGACAATAATAATAACAGGGGGAGTGAAAAAAAAAAAAAATAAATAAAAAAAAAACCCCAACAGGAGCACTAGCAGGTCAAAATTAAATATATATATATATATATATATATACTTAAAGCCACACCTAATGAGAGATAAGTATATATATATACAACAATAATAAAACACTGAGAAGGATGCCTGCAGTAATAATTATTTCACTCTAGGCCCAGCCTGTGTATACATTTTTACAACCCAGTAAGTGTTCTCCTTATCTGGGCGTGGGGAGGAGTTGAGCAGTTGCTTCAGGCAAGCTCCGATGCCTCACGCGCTGGCAGAGAATAAACGAACCGATCTCATGTAAGGGCACAGGGGAATGAGATCGGTTCGTAAAAGACCTGCGCATTTGGCAACACCTGTTGCCAGAGAAAACAGACTGCGCTTCTAATGCGCAGCCCTCTCCCGTGTTCCCTTCACAAGGGAAATTCAATTAAATGACACTCGGTAAACTGAAAGCGTGCTCGGCATTCTTTACAAAAATAAATAACTCAGAGAGATTCCCTCCACGAAGAACTTCAATACAATTAGTACAAGTGAAAAGTTACTTATCTGCTGCGAAGCAGCAAAGAAAGAGGATATGACGTTACAGGTTATGGACTTTATGGACTAAGGTCACTATGGTTGATTGGTGCATGTGACTTATACACTAGAGCACTTTGGGAAATGTTGTTTTTTGTTTAATCGTGTTTTAATTGGCTGCTGTGATTTTCAGTAAAGAAAGAGAAAGCATAATCCGAGCCTCCGGTCCTGATATAGAATTGGCAATGTTCTCTGGATACAATTAAACTCATTTGATCAACAAACTATGTTGAAAGAGAGAACTGTATCAATATCTGTGATAGGTGTTTGCACAATCCTAATCTACCCTTAAAATGTATGCTCAATGTGTACCTCTGTTGTCTTCCCTCGGGGGGGGGGGGAAGGCAGGCTCCAAGATTATATCTTGGAACAGTATAACTAACTATACCAAATAATACTGCTGTAAAATTCCAAGATGGCTGATAAAGTTCTATCTCATTCCAAAACGGTGAACATATTGGAAGTATAGAAAGTAGCATTCCAAGGTGACCACTATTGGCTTTGCCATTGTTTTCAATATAATTTAACAATCGTCAGCAAAGCCAATAGCAGCGGTGGTGGATGCCAGGCACCAACATTGTTCTTGAGGGAGCGAGAAGGGGAGTACAGACAGGTGGAATGGGAAGAGAAAAGCGGCGGGAAGGAAGGGGAAGTGAAATAAATATTGAGCAGCGGCTGTGCTTGTGTTGGTGGGGCTCCCATGCTACAGAAAAACACAAAAAATGGGGGTGGTGTGAGGGGGAAGGCTTTAATCATGAGCAAGGAACTGAAACAGACAGGAAATCATACAATCACGATGAGCAAGCATTAGACCTAAAGCCCATTATAACTGTCTATGATGAAGTACAGGACACAGTGCAGTCCGCAATACAAAGCTAAAACGTTCAAGAGAAAATGAAATACAAATTCCAAAAGGGATTTACTTTATTTTTTGTATAAGGTTACGTTCCCTATATCATCCCTAAGTGGTCACTCGTGTGGAGACGTTTTAAGGTAAGAGCAAAGTGGGCTTTGGCCCTGGTCCCCATCTTTCAAGGGGCCCCATCCGGCTACTAATTAATAAAAGCACAAAGTGTTACGTCATTTACTTACAGAGTATTTCTGTGGGTCAGCCAGCCCACCTCAGCGGCCCCTGTCTGTCTTGTCCTGTGTCACACCAGGTTAAAAAATCAACACAGGCAGTTTCCTAGTTGAATTGAGCATGCATATTACATTTCTGAAACCTGCGCGTGATCAGCTCATTCAAACGTGTCTTTTTAAATTGCTTTGCTTGTTGTCTTGTGAGGCACCCGGACTTGTCACGTCACCTTGAAAGTGCAGAGGAACTGTATGGAGGGGGAGCCAGTAAGTATTCTCTTGGTAGGCCCTCGAAGGTGAGTACGGGTCAGCGTAACGTTCTCAGTTTTCTCCTGACCTTCCTGCTCAGCCGCATCTTCTCCCATTTCGTTAGAGATGACTAATGCATTGAATGAGTGTATACGAGGATGACGTCTTTGGCACCTGTCTAGAAAATAAACATGGCCAAATATGCCTCTGCTAAACTTACCCTGCAGTTATTTTCCGGATCTTCAGACAGGTGGTGTTGGCTCTCCCACCACCTAATTAGGTCAGGGCACAGAAATATAAATACATCAGCACTGACGAGGTACCTCATAACGGCCCAGTTAAAGACTGTACAATTTAAATGAACCCACTATATGATAACATTGGGCTTAATCGTTAATACTTTTTTTTTTACTAAGAATCTAGTCTCTCTCCCACACATATAGCTGTGTGACTGAAGTGAAATGGCTGGCTAGGCAGTGTTACAAACCATGTCTATGTTCGCCGAAAAGGTAGACACCACATCCTCTCTGTTAAATGAGTGGGAGGCTTTCAAGCTGGTGATCAGGGGGGCAGCTATAGGATTGATAATAGGGGCCCACCACATAGTAATTCAGGATCTTAGCCGAGTTGAAAATAGCCGTGGGGATTTAGAAAGAGAAGCAACAAACAATTGCCGAAACTGCAAACGGCAAGAAACGAATATGCAGAAGCCTAAGAGCAACTACGAGTCATAGATTATAGGACATACATGCAGCAAACACACACCCAACCAGATAAATCAGGCACAGTCTTAGCTCAAATGATTAGAGAAACATCTTCCCCCATTCCTATACTACGTATTATCACCCCTAACAGATCAATGCAGACACAACTTGATAGCAACACAGGGTTCTGGGAATTTTACACAACACTTTATTCGGCCCCTCGATCGGCGAGTCTTGAGGAGATCCAAGCATTACTCGGGGACCTAACATTACCTTCTATACAAGCTAATGACAAAGCAACCCTAGAGGCCCAAATATTAGCGAAAGACTTAGCGGGTAATAGGTCTCCAGGAATGGATGGCATTCCAATCAAACTTTATGCCACCTATATTACACGGCTTGTTCCCAAATTGGAAAAAACTATATCAGGCCTCTGTAGACGAGGGACTGTTACCCCGACAACCCAAGAGGTGCTAGAGACGTCAATGCAAAACCTGGAAAATCCCCAACAGATATGTCGCCTACAGAACCCTATCACTATTAAATACCGAATACAAAATCTTAGCCAATGTTCTAGTATGCAGACTTCTTCTCCTACTTCCTAAAATAGTACAAACAGACCAGTCTGGATTTGTCCCAAACCGCAGTATTTCCCTCAATATTCAGAGATTATATTATATAATGAAGTCATCCCGTGAAGCATATGCAAAGCCAGGTTGCCTTTCTCTTCATTTCAGTTAAGCCTTTGACACCCTAGGATAGTAATATATGCTTGTGAAGCCTGATAGATTTGGGGTCCTCCATTTTATGTGAAGTGGGTTAGACTATTCTATGATTCTCCTACTCAGAGAGCACGTACTGGAGCCCACATCTCAGAGTAGTACCCTATATTTTGCGGCACTGGAAAGGGGTGCCCATTGTGACCTCTTATTTGTGATCACGTTGGAACCCCTAGCACAGCACATTAGACAAGGAGCCAAGATTGTGGGAATCCAAACAGGCCCAACGGTGCACTCTATTTTGCTATATGCAGATTATATAATCCTATATGTGAGAGACCTATGTTGGAATTTAACCAAGGTAGCCCGGATTTTTACAAATTTTGATACCCTGTCAGGCCTTATAATTAATGGCAGAAAGTTTTATGCCTTTTCCTTTATGGGTGTAGTCTCCGCGAAGACCTTCCCCTTCAGAGAAGTGAATATACCCGTAGCCCCTACTACCTTTAGATATTTAGGGATACAAATATATCAAACCCCACTAGATCTCCTGGAAGGGAACTTACAGAAATCAATAAATTCCCTCAGATCACAGATACAATTTTGAATACATTACCTTTATCTGAGGCCGGTCGTTTAGCACTTGCTGAAATGGTGATGTTGTTGGGTATCCTTTATTACTCTGTAAATTTACCAGTGGCAGTTCCAGCTAGCACTTTTAAAGCATTGAACACACTACTTATAGATCTGATTTGGGGCACTAGCAGACGACGGGTGAGCTTAGTTAAACTACAAATGCCCTCGGGAGAGAGAGGAAGAGGAACTCTAGATTTTAGGGCTTACTGTATAGCAGGGCAGCTGCAATGGCTCTCCTACTGACTAGTAGGATGGGACCTCCACGAAATAGGCTACTTGCATTAATTATTGAACAGAGGCAGACTCCACAGCCTGGTTTGCCGGAGATCCACTACATCCAAAACAGCACCACTGCTGTTGAGCATTGCCCTCACAAACAGGAGGATGGCCTTGCAGTGCACGGCTACAACAGTGCCTTAGGCCCCGAACATACCACTGTTGGGACTCCCTACAGCTCTTGGAAATCTCTTGCATCTTAGACTGCACCTCTGGGAACAGAGAGGAGTGACAATGGTGGGAGCGTTGTTTGGAGATCATATGCTGTTGAATCATAATGATTTAGTAAATTAGCTAAATATGGCGAACTCACTGTTCTTGACACACATATACAACTCACTACATTAAACGGCACTGGTCCCCAGATAAAGAACCCCCACCACACAAGTTTATACAGACAATGTATACCATCAGACACGGCAGACATCTGATACAATGGTTTTACAGAGGTCTTCGAGAACATTTATTACCACCACTAATACCTTTGAGGACTAAACGGGTAGCAGATTTGAGACGGGATATACAAGATAAGGAATGTGAATTCATGCTGATGTACCCTAAGACTATATCTCGTAATTCTAGATTTTAATTCATACAATACTCGAGATTGCATAAAGCATATCTTACACCACAAATATTACATATCCTATACCCTACTGCCTCTCCACAATGTCCTAGATGTATAAGGGAGGATGTTCCATTATTGCGTATGCTCTGGAGATGTCCTGGTATATCTCCGTACTGGACACAGATCGGAGATATGCTATTTGAACTATTTGAGAGAGATTATTGGTGCACAATTTAATCCTGAATATTAGGGATATACCCCCGACCTAGGGGTATGAAAGTGATGACAATATTGGCTGATTTGTCCCTACTACTAGCTAAATGACTATTGACTAGGCGGTGGAAAGCTGCAGCAGCACCAGATGTGATAGAGTGGAGGGAGGAGGAATGATGGGGATTGGCAGAGTTTTGCTTTACGCAGACAGGAGTACATGGACCGGCGAAAGAAACTGATTGCAATGGAATGAGTCGCATTCCTGTAATCATTTAAAACACTAGACTCTGCTGATCATACTGAATGATAAATGCGCCAAAAGACCCAGAGACTAGTATAGATTGCAGCCCCCAGGAAGTGATCAGTGCCGCACTGGTGTAAGTGGAATAGTGTGGACCCCTGAGGGAGCCTTGAGTATTGGACTCCAGGACATTAACAGGATTCTCTGGTAACATAAGACCTCGAAACGCTGTTACGTGTGTCAAATACTGCCGGAATAAACAAACACATGCCTCATTGTGATTATGAGTATTGGGAAGATGCCCAGTTGGGGGAAGGGGAGAATGGGGTGTTATGATAACGTATCTTGTATAATATGACAGACAACAAGATATGTAACGAGTGGACAGCTAATTGTATGGTCTTGTGACCTTGATCCTGCGGACCCAAGGAACAGCTATGTTCAACTCCTTGTAAGAACTATTCACTCTCTTGCAATGACTGTCTGTATCACAAGAACAATTTCTTTTAAAAGCAATCTTTGTATTAAAAAAAAAACCGCACAGCAATGTCTATATTACCATCTAGTCAATGATCTCAGTTGGGTGAACGTCTGATGCTGAAATGATAATACATCTTCTGATGGGGCAGCAAGCGTAAGTACCACATATGTAAAAAACAGAAGGTCAGAGTTTCTTATTCTTTTGGCTGACTAAGCCCTTCTCTCGTTCAGAGATGATAAAAAATTAATCCTGCTGGGTTGTGTGCCAGTAATGCAAGATATTTGCATTACTAGGAAGTTACTTTCCCACACCAGAAGGCTCAGGTTGTCTGAATAAGCTTTAGGTGTTTTATGGCTCTTGTGATACCCTAGTGAAACTAATTTGCTTAATCAAATGAAAATGTGTAAATATACACACTTGTTTAAACATTGGTTTTAATATGATATTGTGTTCAGCTAGAAATGTTATTTAAAACCAAAAATAATAATTTGCACAGTGCCCTCCAGTGTATTAAATAATGGTCATAAGTGAGGTGAGGCGAACTTAACTAGATGCTTGAACACTTAGGACATCATCACAAGTAATCAGTGCAGGGATGTTATTTCAGCATCTCAAGACCTAATGATAGCAAGGTCCTGCTAATTTTGAAGGTGCAGAATTGATAATGATTCCAGGTTTAAGCCTAAATTATGGGGAATTACTGGAAAAACTGGTACTTCTGGGTTTGATTCCCCCAGTAATTCATAATTCTTCCTTGCAGATTCCACCATTATTTTGGCAGCTTGAAGCAGCCAGCATCTCCAGGGGAAACACAACGAAGTCTCTAGGGACTTTGTAATTCCCAATGGGAATTCCAGATGTGTTCAGCAACTTACCAGCTCCACCAAGAATGCTGGTACACTTCAGTGCTTCAAATGGGGTTTTGAAAGAGTAGATACTCACTATCCTGGACTACATGTGGCTTCTGAGATGTGACAGTACTCGCCCACTAAAGGCATTCGCCTTCTGCTGAGAAGTGAAGTATCCCTTCCTTTAGAATCAAAGTAATGCAGGCACTCAGTATCTGACAGTGCTTTCACTTATAATGAGACCCTTAGCAGCTAATTAGCAGATAATCTCAAGTGCTCAGGAATAAAACTGTAATGGAAATCTGAACAGAACTAGCATATCTGTGTTACTAGGACACAACCTGCCCATTCTTGGGCTTTTCTGTTAAATAAATCACAATAAAAGCAGCAGAGGTATCCACATTATATCTATCTATATCTGTTTCACTCGCCGCCAAACCGCTGCTGCACCTCTGACACAGCAGGTGCTCTGATAGGTGAGGATGGCCTCACCAATATCTCTGTTTCGCTAGGTCAAAGTTGGGCACTCACAGTAGGTATCCACAAGTCAATGCTGCTTAATGAAATGTATTTATTAGGCCATACCTGTAGCAAATGGCAGACGCGTTTCGGGTACCTAGCCTTTCTCAATGTCAACCATTCCAAATATTTAGCAGTTGTATTCATAGACAAAGGCGGTAAATGTCATTGACGCCTAAACACTTGATCAAAATAGTAGATGGACTAACTTGCAGATTACACATTCATATAAAATGGCGACCATCTTGTAACATGTTAAAGATCCGTTAGTGGCAATCCATAAAACAGCTACAGGAATCAAACATATGAACCTCATTCATTCCAATAGTCAATAACAGCAATTCGTAAAGAAATAAAAAATTAATTCAAGTGATCCCTATATATATTGCCGCTCAAATCAATTCTCCGTGTTATTGGTCAAACTCCATCCATCAATCTTAATTGTTATAGCTACATAGTTTCAGAAAATATTTGACGTGCAACTGTGTACACAATTTGAATAAGCTTATTCCATGAAAAGAAAATTTAAAGAATAAGAAAACATATTAAAAAAATATGAAAATACTGTGACATCAATGCAAAAAGTGAAAAAACATATTCCACTTCCAATTCCTTCACTTAAATTATGAATAAGTGCAGATGATCTATCCACCCAGATGTTTCCGGAGAGGTACACTAAACAACCATCTAGCCCTGAATGGGCAATCACTGTGACCTAGATATCCTTCACATCTCCTCATTCATGTTAAGTCCCCATAGTTTCCATTTCTATGATATAAAGGGATTCCAGCTGTCTCAGTTGGCGTACCCTGCCACCACCTTGTTCATTTTGGGGACCTGATCCACACAGAGGAATTGTAATAAATTTCTATTCCACCCTGTTTCAATTGAAAATGCCGACCATGTTGCAATATTGGATATGATTGATGAATTGAGTCTGACCAATGCAATGGAGAATTGATTTGTGCAGCAATATATAGGGGTGTGTTTTGAATTATTTATTATTTCTTTATGAATTTGTGTTACTGACTATTGGAATGAGTGAGGTTCATATGTTTGATTCTTATACCCGTTTTAGGATTGCCAAAAAAATAGATCTTTAACATGTTACAAGATGGCCATTTTCCATGAATGTGTAATCTGCAAGTTAGTCTGTCTACTATTTTGATCAAGTGTATAGGTGCCAATGATGTTTACTGCGTTTGTGTATGAATAGTACTGGTAAATATTTGGAATGGTTGACACAAGAGAGGCTAGATAGCAGAAATGCGTCTGTTGTTTGCTACAAGTGTGGTCTAGTAAATACATTTTGCTAAGCAACATTGTCTTGTGAATACCTTCTGTGGGTGCCAGATAAATGGAAATATATATATATATATAGCTATAGATAGGTACCATAATAATATCTATCTTTAGGTACAAAAAAAACGACAAAGGTTAAAGTGACATTATAGTTAGGTTTTAACAGAAAAAACACTTAAATTCACCAGTTAGACTTTACTGAGCTAACTATAACTTACGCCTGCCATGTACTGCTCATGACCTCACATATCATCACCTTTGACCCAGCATGGCATAGAGATGCCTGTGACCAGGCCCTGCACTCAAAACCTCCACTGGCAGCCCATCCCCTACTCCATGTTAGTTTTTAAAAAAACAATTACGGCTTACGTGGGAGTTCACGAGGGCTGGGTTGGGGGTTGGGGGAATCTCATGTTGGGTTTTGTGGGAGTCTTGTGAGACCTACTGGTACCCACTCACAAGGGGTTAGGGTTTCAGGGTATCCCTACCATGCCCCCTTATATAGGTTTTTCTCTTATTTGTCAGGATTCTTGGATGGGTCCAGATACCTGAAATGACAACCACAACATTTCTCTTCATGTTGTAACCAGCCAAGCAGCTCCTTTGTCCCCGCAGGACCAGCCAATCAAAATGCAATTTCCCCCGCAACAGTCTTGTAGTACTAGATAACTCTTTTTTAACCCTAAACTACACTCTAGCCCACTTTAATATTATCATAAGTGATAGTTTGAGTTTCTGAGACTCCCAATTGGAGATCGTGGCCTAGGCACAACTATGGAAATCCACTAATCTGTTTGCCCCTGGCTGTGGATTTAAGAAATGTAATTACTGCAGAATTTCATGTGTCTTCTTTCTGTCATTGTTTCTGACATTTTTAATGTACTATTCATTATCGCGTGGTGTCGCACAGATTTGAATTTGCTGACATTGATAATGAATCAAAAGTTATTGCGAAGAGGGGCCCCCAAAATATGCTTGGCCCAGGGTTCCCAAATCCTTCAGATGTCCGGTGACTCGAGCACCACATTCACTGGGTTCACCGAAGGCGATCGTTGTCTTACACTAGACTTACCGCTGCTTGCTTCGCTAGTCAACAAATTCATGATTATAAAAAGCGCATTACATTTGGGTGTCTCCGGCGGAAGAAAATATGAATAAAACAGAGACTGAAAGCTCTTTCTCGAAAATGTGCTTTATTTCAGTAACGTATAGCTTAACCAACAACCGGAGTCAATTTTTCAGATTAGCCGTTATTAAAATGCAGCATAAAAGAGGCTCGAGGTGGAGATCTCGAGAAGTGCAAACATCTAACATATCGGGCTCAGCATAAGGCTACAGCAGAAGTACCTGCTTATTTTACGCACAAACACAACCTTCAAAAACCAAGGTAATATGGAGGAAGACATGCAATGGTACAAAAAAGTGGAAAATAAGGAGGCATGGGAAAGATAAATTGTAATTAACGAACCAAGTGAAAAGCCTGTACAAGAGTATGTTACTTTAGGCAGAGATTGATCCTAAGAATTTAGTGTCTTTGATTCATCCGGCTCTGTTGCTATGTTAATATACACTGGAAATAAATGTTTTTTTTTCCATCACCCAAATTTGCATCACTCTCAAAGTCATTGAAGTAATCCAACGCTGTCCAGGTTGGTCCATCTCTCTCCCTCTGGAAGTTACACTGCCATCAAGTATTATTATAGTACCACAAAAGGCTCCGGAAGAAAGGGGATACAATTAAATATAGTGTCAATCGGCATTTTTTTAACACAGTGTGCCAAAAGAATGATAACTAGCATTGTTTTAACAACGAAACCTTCCCTGCAACTTGTTGGCAGGGTTTTCTATGAAGAGACAACACGATACATTTCCATTGATAGTCTGCTTTGAAGAGGCTGAGACCTATGAGGATGCACATAGTACCCCAACAAGAAGCACACCTTTTTGATAGCTCACAACTGTTGACTTTGCATACTTTTTGGGCTTTACGAGAGATACCTGAATGGCTCTCAATCTAGGCACAGGCACTGCCCCTCAGACGGTGATGGTTATGTTGTTCCTTAGCTATTCGTAGTAGGATTCCAAATGGCCGATATAATTTTCAGTGACACAATCTGCA
This sequence comes from Pleurodeles waltl, assembly GCF_031143425.1. Classification (NCBI taxonomy): domain Eukaryota; kingdom Metazoa; phylum Chordata; class Amphibia; order Caudata; family Salamandridae; genus Pleurodeles; species Pleurodeles waltl. Next base: position 1,149,079,925 of record NC_090445.1, on the reverse strand, counting down.
AGCCCTATTTTATATTCAGAATTAATGCGTTTCTCCACAACCAAAATGATGAACTAAGCCAGAACTCAAAATAAGGCATCAACATTGATTGTATTAGCTAGACACAATTGCGTCTTTCTGCAGAATTTATGCCTGGTTATCCAAACAGACAGCAACGTGAGACGACCTTTCGTGAATTAATAGGTAGGTAGACAACAAAAACAAAAAAGCTAGAAATACGCTGACAATTAAAACAAAGGGAAAAAAGAAAATAGATAACCACACAAATTGTATCAGAGGCAGCAGAGCTTCAAATTAAGAACGATAATGCCCAAAAGAAATAAAAGATCACTATGAGAATACAACATAAAAATGAACCAGAAGGAAGCAGGTGAACCACAGAGAACAGAATGATGAGAATCAGCAGTCACACAGCACAGAATATAACCACATTTGAGAACTTTGAGCAAAAGGTGACCATTACCTTTAGGAAAGCGACACGTACTAGCATAGAAAAGCTGAGATGGAAATTCGGATGAACTACCAGCATGAAGAAAGTCAAAATTGATAATCACGAAACAAGATTACACATGTTCAAAGACAGACACAAAGGAGGTATCAGATGCAAACAGAACAATCAAGTAGAGATAATTGTGGGCAGCAACGATCTGGAGAAAAATCAAGGTCAAAGCAAGGGCTAACTGATTTATCTTAAAACATATCCTTTCTCAAAAGCCTTCTAACTGCCAATCCAAAACAATTCAAAGTTTAACTCTAGGGGCGAATGATCATAAATGGAAAATGTCAAGTAATGATTAGTGAATTCTGGGAAGGGGCGAAGAGGCAGGGTTGGGGAGTCTGACTGGCCCACTTGGAAGAAGGGAAGTCAAGCATGATGCTTACACTGGCAAACCACACACCTCACACCCATATACATCAAAAGCGCTCACAACGTTTTACAGAACCAAGCAAGTCATTACCTATCCACAAGAGTACTGCCAGTGTGAAACTAGTGCCTTCTCAATAGTGGTGAATGGCTTTTTCCAAATATAGAGTATGGTGGCCTGCTTGAGAATTAGAGATGCGATTGGCAATTCAATGACTAAGCCCAAGGATAACATCTTCAAAGTACATATTGCATCCCTCTCCATCAGTACGCTCTTTTTTTCCCATGATACATGCCTCCTGTAATGACATTAAACACCAAGCTTGGTGGCCAGAGTCATGATGATTTTCAAGATGGGCATGAAGCTGGATATCTCACTGAAATTGCTGCTGCTGACCACTTGAGTGTGCACAAATAGACCGTGCTGATAATTGCGATCTTCAATGCAGTGGGCGATTTCATGAAGTCCAGAAAGAATACGAGGCGACAACTGTAAAGAGGAGGAAAAAGGTCAGTCAAGATAAAACCAATCATGTGTGTTAAAATGGACCGCAAAACAGGAAAAAAATAGGAATCCGGATAACTCCGGATTTCAGATAATAAATGGACAATTCACATTTGCCATGCCTTTGAACTTTTGTTAAATTACAGGTTTTTGTGCTCCTTACTCTTCCCAAAACCCGGATATGTACATAAAACATACACTGGCCAAGCCAATAGGTGTGGCTTTGTTAGGCCCCTGCTACATACAGCATTAACTTCTTAGACAATTAAAACTACTGTTTCCTACACATAAAATACACAAAGAGCGGGATTTAGTCCAGCCTCTTGGTTTGGACAGTTTATTATCCATCCCCGGTTTCCACTCCTGATCTGATTGCTTCTACTCTATTCCTGTGTTTGTCCAATCCAGGAGTATTTCAGTCTGAGCTGGCTAGTTATATGCTTTCACTGAATACTTGAGGGGACGATTTTTATGATAATTTCAGCACCTGATTGGAGTGCATGTGTTTCCGTGTTCCCCCACATGTGCTCTTTTCATTTCCCTCCACCACTCTCCACAGTAATACTTTTTTGCTCCCTGGCCACTTGCTTCCTTTTTTGTGCTTCGTGCAAATGTCTTTTGATATTTTTTTTTACATTTAAATTTACCACTCACTATTGCATGGCCATCTGTCATGTTATACCAGTAAACCAAAAATGGTTGCCTAGGCCACAATATATGTGCATTTTCCTTATGTTGCATGTTATATGACAGATGCATGCATGCATACACATCAGCGCTAATCTTTAAGTGGGTTTTCTTTAACAGAATACCCATTGTAAGATTGAGATTGCCAGCCATTCTTGTGCATGCGTCTTGATGTCTTCACAAAAGTGTAACTAAAACAAGCATTAGTAAAGACAATAACCCTGCATTTTAGATCTAAGACCTATTGGCTTTGCCAATGCTTATTTATAACTGATGGGAAACACACAAAAAGTTATATAAAGGCCCTCCTCACATTTCTTTACACAGACTCACCACTGTCAAAAGCACAATACTTGCATGCAAGCAATAATAAGAGAACATTGTGGTGGTGGTAGCAGCAACAACAGTAGTAGTGATGGTGGTAGCCTAGGGTGACAGTGGTATTAGTGGTGAGATTAGTAGTTGTGTGGGTCGTGATTGAGGTGCTGTTACTGATGGTGGCACTAGTGACGATGATGGTGACAGTGGGGGTTACAATTGTGGTGGTGATGGCGGTTGCATCAATGGTAGTGCCAGTGTTGTTTTTAACTTTCATAGGAATGGTAGTTGTGATGGTAATGGTGGAGGGGTTGCTGTAATGGTGGTGGCTATAATATTGCTAGTCATAATATTGCTAGTACTTGCGGTAATGGTGGCGAAGAAAGCAGACAGTAAGGCAAAAAATCAGCACTATTTTCCTTTGGCCTCGCACTTTCAGCACCATCTTTGTTGTGCTACTGAAAACCAGAGCTGGAACTACTGATGTCTCAAATTCAACTGGGATCGATGAAGGAGGCATATGCACTGTTAAGACAGTCAGCAAAGCCTACTGGAAATCTTAAATCTGCTAAGCCGAAACCCCAGAGGCAAAGCTTAACTGTCTGGGCCTAATATCCTCCTGTTAGGCCACTCTTTGGACCTCTTCATGCATTACTCCTTATACTCATAATTGGGGATGAGGCACACAAGGCTGAGTGCAATAATTTTGCTCTGCATAAGTAAATCACCACAGTACTGCAGCCGTTCCCATCAGCAATTCCTGAACTGTTTCCCCCAAAGTTGAAACAAACAAAATACTTACCTTCGATAATGCTCTTTCTGGTGAATATTCTATCTAACTGCTTATTCCTCACTTATAGATTAACCCCAGGCACTAAACTGGATCAGAGAATTTTCACAGCAGTAACCAAGATCACATATAAATGATGCTTTGTCGTTCTGCTGTGACTCAGTACTGGCCCATAATTAACAGGTAGAATCGCATATAAGCAACATCCTTGAATACTTACATCAGTTTCTGTATTTTTCTCCTTTGTCGCCGTTAGACATGGAGCACACTGAACAAATTATTGGTGACAGTGTTCCAAAATATAAACTCAAACTTCAGTATGATGTCAGGATTCCACTCTACAGAGCAGGAGGCATGTGAGTAGTGAGAAATCTGCCGTTAGATAAAGTGTCTACCAGAAAGAGCATCACCAAAGCTAAGGAACTTGATTCTTCTGATGTCTAAACCCTAGATGTCTCACCCTTACACTAGATACCACAGCAATACTTCCCCAAGGTAGAGGCTGTAGGGAGTGGACTCCAATGATTAAGACTTGCAGGACCCAGTGGGCAGAATGGCCTTCCATCAGACTTGTCAAGGCAATGTTTTATGAACAGGTGTACTGAGGCCCATGTCACACTCTTGTAAACGTCCAGTATTATCCCCTCTTGCCTATACCATTGTAACAGCCTTGACCCAGGTGGAATGAGCCCTCAAGATCTTCTCAACCAGCTTGTAGCAGATTTGGATGCAGAGGACTATCCAGCTAGACAACGACCTTTCCATCACTGCCCTTCTCTTTCTTTACACCAAAGAATCCTAACAAAGGGTTGATCATCCACATGAAGGAGGATCATCCACGTGGAAACTCTATACAACTGGAGATTCCTCACCTTGTGACTACCTGCAGGTGCCAGACTGGATCTAGAAACTCAAAAGCAGTGCTCCTGTGAGCCAGTAGATGACGCCGCATGACTCTGGCTCAACACCATACTCCTCCGAAAGTGACTAAGGTTGTTGCATATAAGCGGCACCCTTGCATAGTGATGTCAGTTTCACCTGCTGAATGAAAAGTACAAGCATGCAAGTTCCTAAATTGAGATTTTTTAAGATGGAAGAGACTATACCACAGAATGGGGAGGTGGGACGGTGGTGAGGAATCCACAGTTACATAGAGTATCCACCAGAATAAGCATTACCAAAGGTAAGTAAATTGTGCTTCTGGTTGATACTTCTAACCACAGATTCCTCACTTTGTGAACAGATACCAAAACAGTGCCTCCCAAGTTGGTGAATCTGTGGAAGAGTTCAGACTAAAAAGCCCTGCATGACAGAGGAGGCAAAATGCCTATAATGAGAAACGTAGTTGTCATAACCGTAGTGCTTCGTGAACGTGAACACTGATGTATTTGTTGCGGATTGATAGCCAGGACACACACACTGTGCCAAAACAGCGGTAGCAGCTTTGGCCCTAGGGGAGCGGGTCCACAGCAGTTCTAGAGGTTGCGTCTTCTCAAATGATTAACAGATTTTAATGCAGAGGACTATCCAAATAGAGATAATCCATTTCTGCACTGCACTGCCCATCTTCACCTCACAAACCCCCAAAAAGAGGGGACTGTCTACCAGATATTCTTTGGTGCTATCAATGTAAAATCTGAGTGCCCTCTTGGGGTTCAAAGATGGAGTCTCTTTTCCTCTTTCAAAGGATGAGGCAGAATATAGAAGGTTGGGAGAGCGATCGTTTGCCCAACATGAAGAGTCATCACCACCAGCGGCAGGAAGGCAAATTGAGTCATTAACACCAGTTTGTCCTGAAAAAAAGTGGTATAGGCAGGCTGGACCGAAAGGGCCTGAAGTTCACTCATCCAACGGGCAAATGTTATTGCAATCAGGAAGACCACTTTAAGGCAAGTTGGCACAATGGACATCTGCCAATTGGTCCAAAAGGGTACACAACAGAAATGTGAGAACAAGATTTAAGCCCCAATGTGGCATCACAAACAGCTTAGGAGGACACATTTGTTGTAAACCTTTTGATGGGTAACTGTAGGAAATTTGCCTTTTCTGTGTGGTCACCCCTTATCTCTCACGTTTTGCTTGACTACATTATTTGTTGGTGTTAGACCTCGGTGCACTTTAACCCGCTAACTAGTGGTAAAGTGCTTGTGTTCCCCCTTTGAATGTGGTCGAATTAGCATATTCTAATTGGTATATTTATCTTGCCTATAAGTCCCTAGCATATGCTACAAAATGTATCCAGGGGTTGTACTTTAAATGTTTCTAGTGGAACGCAAGACCTAATGTGCCATCCACTATTGTGACAATGTAAAACATGGCTTCAGGCCTACCACTGTAGCTTGATTATGACAGTTTAAACACTGCAGCTGGGCCAGTCAAAATAAACTCTTTTGACAGGTCAAAACCTTCCTTTTAAATATTAATAATTCATTCTTACATAGTTTTTCAGGCACTGCAGTCCACAAGACAATGAGCAGGTTATTTAAAAGTAGGATGTAGAAATGTAACGTTACAGTGACTATCCCCCAAAAGAAATGTTTCATTGTGGCAGGCCTAGCGGTCCTAAGTAGTAAAACAAAGTATAGATTAAAACCCAATACCGTGTCGCACGAATAGGACTGGCTAAACATTTTTTAAACAACTATTTTTATTTAGAGTTATCAAAAATCCAATTCAATGGTAAAGTCGGATGTTTAACAGTTATTAAAGAAAAGTAGGCCTTCAGAAACGTAAATTTTTCCTGCCTTAGGTTCCTGGACACCAACTTGCATTTGCTCTCAAACTTCTCCCAGCCAGGGATTAGCTTTCGAATAGGTGTGGAAAAAGGTGTGAAATGCCTATGGAAGCAAATAATAGGCTGACACGAAGGAGCAGAGGTGACTAAACCTCACAGAATATGAAGGGTGGGGCTGTGGGCATCCTTTTTGACATTTCAGTATCAAATTGTGCTTGAGTGTCAAATCCTGCTTGACAGGTCAACTGAGTTTAGAACACTTTGGGGTGCATAGGAAAGGTAGAGAAAAGAATGCTAACACAATTTCTGTATATCGATGGTCTGGTTACTGAAGGACCCTACACTTTGTCCCACAAGATCAGGGTTTTATATATGTCACTTGGGGCACACTTGGAAGGACAGAAACAGGATAGCAAGATAATTCTTTGGTAACCAGTGTGGAAGCTGCTGATGAACCCTGCATTGTTCTACCAGACTTCAGTCTGCGGGGTTACTGTGGGTACAATGGCTGCACTAAACTCTGTTTTAGTGCTGGATGTGGAAGGCACTAGGATAACCATAGGACACTACCATCCCACATTCCTAGGGTGTTGCCAAAGACTTTCCCCAGATTGAGAAGTCGAAAGTGGGTAGGGTTCCATCTGGGAATTTGTACCCTATTAATAAGGATGTGTCCAGGAGACACTCCTACTCACTAGCTCATGCCTGGGCTTCTCCAGCTACCCAGTTCAGAGCCCTGGAGCTAAGAAAAGAAGAGGACTAGATCTGAGGTCTGTGACCTGTAAGGAGGCCTGAAGGACTGGATGTGCTACATGTTGTACCCAAGACAAAGAAATGGCCTTCAAGAGTCATAAGGCTGACTTCCTATTCAAACAACAGGGATATAGCAAGCTACAAGAGATATTTCGTGCAACAGCCCAGTTGACCAGTAACAACTGGATCAGGACGGTACCCTGCAGGTAGCCTATGCTGGACACCCTGTGAGTCTCTAAGAGTCCTAGGGGGCTTTAGACATGTACTCTTGTTGTGGGTTTGGCCATAGGCTGAAATCAGAGGGTAAAATCTTTGACCCGGATGAACCTGGTTGGTGCATCAGGTTTGCAGCCCATCGCAATCAGCGTCAAACTGCACCTAGATAATGGTGCACCATGACCATTGTCTATCACTGGCATGTTGTTCTTCTTGATGCTGGTAATTTTTGAAAATTCATATTTCTGGTTTCCATTATTGGAATTTTCTTATTTTGTTGCCATTTTGTTTATTGAAATGTGCAAGTTCGGGTTGGAGTTTTTAGTTTTTGCATTTTGAATTTATTATTTTTTTGCTACTTCATAAATACTTTAAAAATGCCCTAAGTGAAGCCGATGTGCCCTGTGCCATTGCTGACAGACTGTTGAGCTCAGGTTAATTTAGTGACTTTGAGGGATCACCCTGTCAAGAGTTGTCATTCAGTTTCTTTGTGCCATTTTTAACTCGGCCTCGAGCCAAAACTCCCTAGTCCAAAAACAAGGCAGGCAACAACACATCTTGACAGTTTTGCCTACAAAGGGTCAAACTGGCAGACACCACATCAAGCCACATCTTCTCCCAGTGTCCACCATGCACAATAAAGGCAAAAAAGAGTGCAGAATGCTTGAACTACTTGTGAACCACCTTAAGGTACAGGTAGTGCCTGTTGGCCTGCATGACTAGGATGTGAAAAGTAGTGTCCTGCAGGTCCCGGGTCTTCCAGTTTCTAGGGCAGAGTGAACCTGGGCCAGGATGAGCAGCTTAAATTTGTCCTTGCGCAGGAAGGTGTTGAGAAGCGAAGATCTAGGACAGAACGGGAATAGCACCTTGTCCCCACCTCCAAGGGCAGCACCCACTCTGGCTCCTTAGGCCAAAAGAGCCTGCACTTTCTGGCATTAAAAAGATACATGGTCCTCCGCAAAGTAGTACAATGTAGGTGGCAGGTGTATGGGTCGCAAAGGAATGGCAGGGAGTAGCGCTGTTGGACAATCTACAAGATCCATTTGTGGTATGTAATGTCATCACCTTGTAGTGGCTGATCTTGCCTCCTGCTGGATGGCTATGTGCTGCTGATAGTGAGCTAAAGAGGTTTTGGGGCTGTGGCCTGAGGGGTGGAGGTATGTTGACAAGATGGCTAGGGTGTTGTTTGTTGGGTCCAGAACTCAAACGTGCTGGGAGGCCTGTTGTGTGAGCAGAGGAGCCTTTCATGTACTGTTGATGCACCAAGCCTCTTACTTATCCTTGAAAAGGGCAAAATTGTTCGATGGATATCTGGACTGGAACCAAAAGACTTTAAGAACATGCAGTGACTCAGCTTCCCTTAAAACACTCTAGAGCTCAGTCCGCCTTGTCACCAAAGACGTGGGATCTGTCAAAAGGCGTGTTCATCAAAGACGTACCTGCAGAAGCCTGTGGACCTCATCAATGGGTGGTTGGTGCAGAGCACCACACCCATTCCGATAGCCCATTCCAAGCATTCTCTGCTGTCCAGTTTGAGCAGATGACTAATGTGGCCGCATCACGACCATCCTGAATTGTTTGGAATAAAGAATCAAACAAGTAATCTGGGACACACAAATTTTCACCAACCATGTCCCAAAGTGCATGGGTATTTCAACCAAGTAGGTATCTTGCATTAACCAACCACAAAGCAATGCCTGACGAGGATAATATTGGCTTACTAAACGTCTCCGAGTTCTGACTCCGTCAAGAGGAGTGGTTTTGAAGGGGTTAGAGTTTGTTATCTGGTAACTTTAAATAAAGCCCTCACTGACACACAGTTGGACACTTGGGCTAAACCCTGCTCTGGTACCTTAGTCAACTGAGAAGTCACCCTTTACCATAGACCTTCACCAGATTTCTTGACTCAGCAACGAAACCCTGGAAACTTGGTGGTACGGGCATCCACCAGTACAGTAAAACCTGAGTCATGAAAACCAGGCCACATGGGGCTAGTCTGGCAACGTGGGAGTCGTCAGTTGACTGGGAAAATAGAGCATGGTTTAGCCAACATGCACAACAGTGTATCAGTGAAGGATTCATTCTAAGGTAAAAGTGTTCGGTCAGTGTCTGGCCAAGCTCATGACTTCTGTCAGCACATTCCTTCTTAACCTCCGTAGTGAGGAGGAGGTGGTCAAGTTCCTTGGTAGCCCTCCTAAACACAAAGGCAAAAGATGTCCTCTCCTCTGTTGCTGAACTAGCATGGTGGATAAACAACCCAGTACCAGGTGAGGTGTCTAGCCCACTGGCATCCTTTTAGTCCTTGTGCCAGTTGTCATCATCACAAGGTGAGGCCTATCCACATTACTGTTGTCTCGTAATGGCTCCCTTTAGGCAGCGTGTGAGCTAAAAAGCTGGTGTGGAGGAAGTGCAGGGTTGAAAAGAAGTGAAATTGTGTTGGAGGGAGATGGTTTCAGTAGAAACCATGGCAAATCAATATCTGAACATGGTCTCAGCTGACCTAAACCTGGCTCAGAGCTGGATGCCACAACAGATTGCGGTTCTTCATCTGGCACCAGCAATGTTGACATTCGGGGGGGGGGGGGGTTGGCATCGACCCTAAAGGCAGTACTGATGCCCATACAGAATCTGAAGCAGGTTCAAGGAGCATAGACTGCACAGAGGGGGAACGGCTGGTGGTAACTAACTGGAGGTTCCTGCGAATCCTTGGGACCCAAAGGTGCGCCTAAGGGAACCCGGAGAGTGTCAAAAATGCATGCCATGGCCGTTAAAAAGACTGACCTGCTGCAACATAGTCAAGGGGCCCAGGAACCCGGGATGCATAGGGACCAAGGATGGAATTAGATATTTGGTGGAACTGCAGTGAGACTTCGAGGCACGGTAATGCCCCTGCACCTTCTCTTGAGAACGACAGTGGCAGGAAGGGAAAAGTTCCAGTCGAACTTTTGCTTTTTCTTCAACTTTCTCAAAGTATTCTTGGGTCATGGAAAAAAGTTGGAGTGGGACTGCAAAGATGCCTTCTGGTGTTTTGCCATATAGACCTTTGCAGTCTTGAATGTCTTTCAGATTCATCTGGGAGTGATCATCGCAGTCCTTAGAGCCTTGTGTCAAACCCTGAAATCAGATGCACACCTCCTGGGGTCTGCTACTGACACCTGTTTACAACAGCCCTTACAAGATTTAAACCCTGTTGTTCTTCCGGGTCTTAAACATTGGAAAATTTGCAAGAATATTCCTTCACAGAGTGAAGAAAAAAGGAGGGGAGCTCAAGGTCAACACCTGAAAAGAGAAAAACAAAGGGACTGATATCAGCGTGCAAGGGTGTTGCTTATGTGCAACTCTGTTTATCACTTCCAGAGCAGACCTGCACCAACCTGGAGCCGCACGTCACCACCTACTGGCATGCAGGAGCTTTCGAGTTTCTGGATCTAGTCTAGCGCCTGGGGATATTCACAAAGTGAGGAATCTGCAGTTGTAACTATCAGCAGAGAATGGACCTGATTGAAGTATCTCAGTTAACAAATGTGCTTTTCTTTCAACAGCAGACAACTGTAAGCCTAGCACTTCTGATGCCCTTTGTACCACTACTGTGAAAGAGGCACTTTCTTCTGACAGTGGTCCAGGTGCAGAGTTTACCTCCATCTCAGGAGATACATACATCCAAGTGGGTGTTCTGTAAATTCAGGAATTGCCCATTCTCAGTATAGTGAGGGGTAGCTTGTTGTGTGCCTCATCCTGATCATCAGTAATGGGACCATTCTGCATACCTTGAAATGCAGCAGAGCCTGATCCTCCTATAGTACTCACATCAAAGTAAATGCAGAAAACTAGAGTCTGGTTGCAAGCTTTCTGTTTAAAAAAAAAAAAAAAAATGATTGCACGACAAAACAGCCATTGCATCATATAAAATACGACCATTGAGGACCCATTGTTTATCAACAACTCGGAGTAGGAGTACAGAACAATCCAATATCAAATAAACATCACAGTCAAACATCCCCCATAAATTATAGAGCAATGTGCCTAACCCATCGACATGCCTCCCGCCACAGCATAGCTAGCAGAAGGATCAATCACTGGCCCTGTAAGCCCCCAACCATCCCTAATTTTCTTCCATTTCCCTGGGCACCCATGCTGTCACAGATTACTTTTTCTGCACTGCCGCACCAGTCCAGGTCCAACCACCACTCCTACAGACTAGGCGGGGACTCAGCGCCCCACAACTGCGCTATATTACGCTTAGCGACTATTGCTGCTATTGCCAACCATGGTCCCTGCTGCTTTGGCCGGTGTTCCTCTCCCACTATATTCAGTAGCAGCAGCCCAGGATCTATTGAGACCACCCTTCCAAGGACCCAAGCCGCCTCCCCGGTCACCCCCTGCCAGTAAGTCTGCAGCCTGGGGCATGCCCATAAAATATGATAGAAGGTGCCCTCCGACCCACATCGCCGCAAGCACTGTGCATTCGGAGTCTGACCCATCTTATGCATCACCACCCTGGAATAGTATGCCCTGTGAAGAATCCGGAGCTGGATCAGTCTGAACCGTGCCTTAATCGCCACAACCCTGGGACCCTGTCTCATCGCTCCCCAGTCCTTGTCAGAGAGTGCACCCAAATCTGACTCCCATTTGGCCCGTAGGGCAGTCATCTGATCCGGCGAGTTATTCAGTAGTTTCTTGTAGAGCAAAGATATTGCCTTCGACTCCAGGGGCTCCGTCAAGAGGTGGTCCTCTAGAGGAGCCGCCTCTGGCAACTGCTCCGAGTTGCAAGCTTTTTTGTACCACTTTCGTAATCATGTAGCATGACATAGGCATGGAGTTGACAGACAAATCAGGGTTGAAGGCATGCATCGGAGTTGGGTTCAGGGCTAGTGGAGTTAGCAATGGGACAGAGAGGAATGATGTGGATCCAGGGATGGAGTAGAACTGTAAACCTGTTTTGGAACTGGTGAAAGAACAGGCCCCACTGAGTAATATAAAACTGAGGGAGGGCCTACTGGCAGAAGACTATCAAAGTCCTTCGAGGTTCCAGAGGGAGCCAAAAGCATCTGAAGGAGTTAGAGCATGGCCTCCTTGAAGGCTGCTATTTGATGCAAGGTCAAAAACAGACAGTGCTGGGACCAACTGTGGGACCTGGTCGGACCAACTGTGGGACCTGGTCAGACCAACTGTGGGACCGGGTCAACCTTCACTCTCACGCCTTCTCACCTGATTGAGTGACCAGGTTGATTCAAGTTCCACTTACATTTCATTCGCCTACGAAGCATCTTCGACTTACTGAAAAAATTCAAGCAGGAATGGACCAGCTCCATGAACTAGACTCTAAACAGCTCTAAAACTTGGAGTGGAACTACGACCTCTTTCTTTCACCTCAAGCTCTTGGATAACAAATGAGTCCATTGCGGCACATTTATCGCGCAACTTTATATTGTGACTGGTGCCCTAGCACTAAAGACAGGTTGTGTGAGTTCTTAAACGATATCTGCTAAATGCAGTTGTGGCACAACTTAAATTATGTAATTTTCAGGGTAGACATTGTCCCTGGCACACTGTCTGAGGTATATATCAAGCCATCGGAGGACTTACAAAGTTCAGTAGGGAACTTCAGATATGACAGACTTATCAGCTTGTGAATAATCCACAGGCATCAGAATGGATCTGTTGAATTTAAGAGCAGTTCTCCTGCATGGCACATATATGCATCACCCATGCATGCAGACGTCAGTTGCTTTCTAGGCTGCCCGTGTCCTCCAAAACAGAGTCCATCAGCAGATTAGCATGAGCAGTGTGCGTATCTGTACACTTGAGATCTTTTCAGATGGAAAAAGAATCTTGATCTCAGAACATCGAGGTGGAATGGTCAAGTGAGGAATGTGGTTGGATGGAGTCACCACCAAAATGATTGTTATCATAGGTCAGTAACTTGTTCTTCTGTTGGATGCTTATAACTGCAGATTTCTCATCTTCAGAATAGATTTCATATAGCAGCATCCCCCAAGGCAGAGGTCTGTTTAGGAAAGTACCATCTTTCTTGGCATGTTACCCCTAATTTTAAATGTATGTCAGTATGTTTTTGCCTGTCTCACTGGGATCCTTCTAGCCAGGACCCCAGTGCTCAAAGTTTGTGGCCTGAATGTGTATACCTGTGTAGTGCCTAACTGTGTCACTGAGGCTCTGCTAATCAGAACCTCAGTGCTCATGCTCTCTCTGCCTTTAAATGTGTCACTATAGGCTAGTGACCACATTTACCAATTTCAATTGGCATACTGGAACACCCTTATAATTCCCTAGTATATGGTACCTAGGTACCCAGGGTTTTGGGGTTCCAGGAGATCCATATGGGCTACAGCATTTCTTTTGCCACCCATAGGGAGCTCAGACAAACCTTTACACGGGACTGCCATTGCAGCCTGAGTGAAATAACACACACGTTATTTCACAGCCATTTTCACTGCACTTAAGTAACTTATAAGTCACCCATATCTCTAACCTTCACTTGCTGAAAGTTAGGTGCAAAGTTACTAAGTGTGAGGGCACCCTTGCACTAGCAAAGGTGCCCCAACATAGTTCAAGGCCATTTCCCTGGACTTAGTGAGTGCGGGGACACCATTACACGCGTGCACTACATATACGTCAATACCTATATGTAGCTTCACAATGGTAACTCCGAATATGGCCATGTAACATGTCTAAGATCATGGAATTGTCCCCCCGTTCCAATTCCATGCATCCTGGGGGCTCCACTATGGACCCCCAGTACTGCCAAACCAGCTCTCTGGGGTTTTCCCTGCAGCTACAGTTGCTGCAACCCCACAGACAGGGTTCTGCCCTTCTGGGGTCTTGGCAGCCCAGTCCCAGGAAGGCAGAACAAAGCATTTCCTCTGAGAGCAGGGTGTTACACCGTCTCTCTTTGGAAATAGGTCTTAAAGGCTGGGGAGGGGTAGCCTCTCCCAGCCTCTGGCAATGCTTTCAAGGGCACAGATAGTGCCCTCCTTGCATAAGCCAGTCTACACCGATTTAGAGAACTCCCAGTCCCTGCTCTGGCATGAAACTGGACAAAGGAAAGGGGAGTGACCACTCTCCTGTCCATCACCACCCCAGAGCTCCTCCAGTGTGTCTCAGACCTCTGCCATCTTGCTTTCATAGGTGGGGGGCACTCTGGAGGCCTCTGAGTGGCCAGTGCCAGCAGGTGACGTCAGAGACCCCTCCTGATAGGTGCATACCTGACTAGGTGGCCAATCCTCCTTGGAGGGCTACTTAGGGTCTCTCGAGTGGGCTTTTCCTCAGATTAGACTTGCAAGAATTCATCAGGGTTCCTCCACACTTCTCTCTACGACTTCTGCTAAGGATCGACCACTGACTGCTCCAGGACACGTGCAAAACTGCACCAAAGTAGCCAGAAGACTACTAGCGACATTGTAGCGCCTAATCCTGCCAGCTTTCTTGACTGTTTCCTGGTGGTGCATGCCCTGGGGGCTGCCTGCCTTCACCCTGCACTGAAAGCCACGA